>NW_003852515.1:2551044-2564397 GCF_000181295.1 Otolemur garnettii | reverse complement strand
GAGAAGGGCCAGAGCCTGCACTGTGCGGCCACCTTCCTGGCACCCCAGGGCCTGGCAGAATGCTTAGCACATTGCAAGATCTCAATAAATCCTTCCTGGGTTGAGCACTTACGGGGATATATAAAAGTGCCATCATGGGCGGTGCCTGTGGCTCAGTGGGTAGGGCGCCAGCCTCATATACCAAGGGTGGCAGGTTCAAACCTAGCCCCAGCCAAACTGCAACAAAAAAATAGCCGGGTGTTGTGGCAGGTGCCTGTAGTCCCAGCTACTCAGGAGGCTGAGGCAAGAGAATTGCCTATGCCCCAGAGTTAGAGGTTGCTGTGAGTGGTGTGATGCCACAGCACTCTATTAAGGGTGATAAAGTGAGACTCTGTCTCTTCAAAAAAAAAAAAAAGTGCCATCATTGGAGCTTGGGCTTTGGGGTCAGGCAGCATTGAGTTCAAGTGCAGGCACCACCCCTTTATAGGTGGACCACCCCTTTATAGCTCCCTGAGCCTGGGCAGACTCCTTCTCCTCCCCATGCCCTCACATCCTCATCTGTCAGATAGAAATGGAAAGGATACTGCCCTTGTAGACAGGAGTAAATCGGTTTGTGAATGTAAATCCCTCAGCCCGATGCATGGCACAGAATAAACACTTTGCCAGGGGGGTTATTAAAAGATTATGCTCCAGGAGAAAAACAAGAGATACTATATTTATTGTTGAATGCTGCATAACAAATCATCCTAAAACTTAGTAGCTTAGAAACAGCAATAATAATTTATTAATACCTCTTGCAGTTTCTGTAGTAAGAAATTTCAGGAGCAGCTTGGCTAGGGGCTCTGGCTCACAGTCTCTCATGGGGTTACAGTCAGACCTCAGCCTGGGCTTTGGTCCCATCTAAAGGCGCCACTGGGACTAGAGGATCCTCTCAAGGCTCACTACACAGCTGACTATTGCTGCTTGCTGTTAGCAGGAGGCCTGGTCCTCCCAATGCCAGCCTCTCCACAGGGTTATGTTGACAGTCCGCAAGATATGTTGGCCGACTTCCCCTGGAACTAGCAACCCAGGAGAACAAGGTAGATGCCTTGTTACCCTTCCTGCCTGGCCTTGGAAGCCACACTTCTCTGGTGTCTGCTGATCTTATAGGCCGTTCCTGACGCAACGCAGCAAGAGACTACACATGGTGTGACTATCAGGAGACGAGGATCGTTGGGGCTGTCTGGACTGTGCCTTTCACCTGATAGTTGATCTTGAAATAAGGGTGGCTACATCCACACAGCCAGGTTGTATTCCTGCCTCCATCTGCTCTTCTGTAAAATGAAGTGCATTGCTGAGCACCATTAACTAGTTGGTTCCAAAGTCTGTTCCCCAGGGTAGTCTGCAAGCAACGTAAGAACAAGGACTGCAGCTCCTCCCGATCATCATCCTTATGATGCCTCCAGATGTCTTGGACAGATGGACTAAAGACTGGATGTCCTTTGGCAAGAAGTGACAGTTTCCCCTTTGGCAAGAAGTGACAGTTTCCACTTTGTCCCTGTGTTCTCATGGGCTGGAGCCCACACAGGTGCAGAACCTCCAGCATTTAACACACAACTCCACCCAGGACGGAGGTTCAGACCTGCGGATGGGACCCTCCAGGAGTCTGCTGCCAACAGAAAGGGGTGGTTAGTCTGGGCCAGCCCTCAGGCAGCCCACCCACCCGTCCCATCCTGACTCACATCAAGCACTAAACTCGGGGTGGGGGGGGACGGCAAGGACGACACACTTATAGATCAAATCCTTCCTGGGTGGAAGGATTAAACCCAGGCATTAGAATTTGGAATCATTTTTACTTTTCTTTTGGGGATTTCTGTATTTTTCACATTTACCACAATGAATATGCACTTGTTCATTGAGAAAAGAGAGGGAGAAAAATAGGGGAAAATGTGACTTTGGGCTTTTCACCGTGTCTTACTCAGAGCTCCATGGTCCAGGTCCTCTATAGGACACATTTGCCTGAAGGCCACTTCCTCGATGTTTCTTCACGGCTTATTGAGGAACTGAATGACTAATCTGTGAAATGGGCTGGTTAACCTTTACTTTCCTCTCCTTTCACAGAGTTGTTTGTAAGGATGAGTCAGACAGTGCTGGAAAGATGAGTGAGATCTGGGGAGAAAGACACTGTAAAGCCAGATGGCCAGTGACAAAAGCGTAGAGAATGAAATTGTCATCAGGATAACACTGACCACCCCACAAATTGCCAAGTGTCTCTGTTGCCTGAATAATGACACCCACTCTTCCTAAATGGATTCTGCCAGAGGGGACCTGCCTTTGAAGCCTCACATTTAATTGTCATTATCATTATCACTATAATTAGTACAATGTAATGCATTCTGGACCTCATGCTAGGCCACTACACAACAGCAAAGTTCTGGGCAGCTCACTGGTATGGAGGACAAAGAGCCCGCCTCATTCTTCAGAACCACTGGGAAGTCTATTAGCGCCACTGAAACCCTCCAGCTCACAGGCCGGGCTTTCATCAACATTTTCCCATTTCTTTTCCTGCTGCCTCTCCAGAAACAGCTCCTCAGTAAAAATTGTCATGACAACCTGGAGAGAGGACACATGCTACAGAGAGCCAAGCATGGGGACAGAGGGTCCATGCGTCACCCTGAAAAAGCTGTGCTGACAGGTGGGGTCAGCCTGTGTGCGCTCTGCAGAGAGCTCAGACTCAGATAGCAACAAGGGGTTTGGGAGGTCATGTTCAGTTTTATAATGAAAAGCTGGGTTAGGGTTTCGCAACATAGATGCTTCTCAGTCCCCACGAGCTCCTGCAGATGACCAGTCCTGTACCCTCGGAGCCTGCCATGTCCCTCAGAGGCAGAGGGCTCGGCCCTGCCCAGTGCGCTGATGGCTTAATTGCACTTGTTGGTCCAGGTGAACTGGTGCAAGGGACAGAGGAGAGGCTCCCCAGAGCTATGGGAGGAAGCAGATTGTTTACCACAGGAGAGCTGGGAAGAGCCTTACAAAAAGGCCTCAGGGGGCTATTCTGGGTGGGAGTTTCTGAGTGGCACGGAACAGAGTGTTCCTGCCCACCCCAGGCGGGATGCCCACCTGACATCTCCGCTCCCCACTGTGTTCTCATCAGGCGCTCTCCAAGGTCCCTGTAACCAGATCCAGAGTCCTAGGCCACTGGCTGGTGCAGAGGAGAGACAGTGCCTCTGCTGTTAGAAGGACCTGGGTAGCTATGTCACCAATGCTTTGCATGACCCTGGGCAAGCACAGAAACTTCTCATAAGTGCCATCTCATCATGTTCCCTGTTTCCAAAGCCATAAGCCTGAGATTCAGTCTCCCTCCCCTGTCCCCCAACCCCCCCCCACCGCTGCACACATCTGTCTAGACTGCCCTCTTCCTGCATCTCCCCCACACCACCGAAGCCTACTCCTCACCACCCCCATCTGGGGGTCTGCACCAGCCCGACTGGGGGTGCACTCTTGAAAGCACAGTGCAGCCCATGTGACTTGCCACTGGACATCCTGCAATTCACAGGGTTACACTCTACTCAGTGGCCTCTTCCAAGGCTTTCCTTGTATTAACCCGTTTGATCCCTCACAGCCCCATCGGGGCAGATGTCTGTTATCATGCCATCTCATTTACAGATGAGGAAACTGAAGTCAAAGAGTGTAACGTTCTCAGCCCAAATCACAGATTCACGAGGGGCAGTCTGCGTTTGGACCTCAGCAATCTGATCCCAAGCCACTTAGCCCCATACTGGATCATTCCAGATCCTACACCAGCTCCCGGCAGGTCTTCCTCAGTCTCAGCCCTTGCAAACTTGCCCTTACAAACTCCCCCTCCCCCACTGCCCCAGGCCTTCCCATGGCAGACAGGGCACATGCCCACCTCAGGGTTCAGTGCACCCATCCTTCCACCCCAAGTCTTCCTGCCACTCACCACCTGGCTGAATCTTCCCTCTGCCCCCCTCTGCCTGAGCACCCCTCATCTTTGAGAGCACCTAACCTCCTGGTCTAGAGGACGGAGCTCAGTCATGTGTAGAGAGGAGTGTGTGTCGCCTGACTGCCATTGTCTCCCTGGTTATTCTAGATGACCCAGGAGGTCACGCTCAGGCCTGTGTCCTCTGTTGTTTATGCTGGTGCAGCATGAAGCCAGCACGAGGCAGGCAGGTCGGTTTCTCTGTGATGAACAGAACGGACGAGCGTCGATGCAGAGGGCGTGGGAGGTCAGCCTGTGACCCGCCCACACCCCGAGAGGGGCACGTGCTGGTGATAGATGGTACCACTGAGCTGAACCCCCGGCAGGAGGATAGGGCAGGGACAGACTCGGGAAGGACACATGAGGGGGATTGGAGGTGGGGAAGCTGGGTGAGAACAAAGAGAAGATGGGCTCCTGCCCTCCGAAAGGGAGAAGGCTGGGTACAGGAGAGGCAGGCAGACCCAAGTGTCTAAAGTTCTAGACAACTTATAGCAAGTGTCATTAAAGTGGGAAAAGGGGAGGGGGACAAAATACTGGAACTCATGAGAGAGGCTGAGCCAACCAGGCTAACCAGCCATCTGAGCAAGTCCTGATATGCAGTGGGTGGAGGGCACATCAAAATTCTTTCTTCTCCCTAAAATGGTTAAACTTTTTTTACCCAGATTGATTTCATTAATCCTGAAGTTAAATTCATGGTATTTTTGCCAAGTTGCCAGTAAGTTCTGAGGAGGGACCTGAAGTTAAGTAAGAATCAGAAGAGGCCCTTAGGTGACCTCCTGCCCAGCAAAGACAGAGGCCAGGAGAAAGCAGCCACTGGCCTCTGGCCTCAGGCCTCAGGACCCCGCCATGTGGGCAACATTCTGCATCGGACCTGTGGGCACTGGGCTCCAGGGCTAAATAATTCAGAGGAAGGGAGCTTCCAGACTCCCACCCCCACTGCTTTAGCCCTGACTAGGCTGCCTAGACCTATCAGGGACCTAATTGTTGTCCATTCCCACTAACACACAGCCCAGCTTATATTTTAGTACATTCTTCATGGCCCAGCACAGTACAGGGGAAGACAGCAGGAAACCAGGGTCTTGGCTCCACCACAGTCTTTATGGGTGGCCTTTGATGCATCTGTTACCCTCACCAGGACTGAGATTGTTCATCTCTCCAACAAGAAGATTAGAATGGAAATCTTTTTTAAAATTAAAAAAAGCTAAAATTTTGGGCAGTGAAATCTCATCAATATGGAAAGCAGATGTGACGTGCGACCAGGCAGGGGGAGCCTTCCTGTTCCTTTCCCCCAACCCGCTTCATCTGTGAGGGTCCCAAGGACTTCCACAAACCCAGGGAGCCCAATTTGACACCCTTTGAATAAGGTGCTGATTGAGAATGTGCTGCGGTCCTGTTGACTTCCCTTAAGCAGCTTTCTGGGGGATCTAGGTTCCTACCTAGACCTCGGGAGGTGAGCCTGAGAAACCGGACTGCCAGAGGGGTATGAAGGCCTCACCTTCGCCTTCCATGCAGGCCTCCCAGAAAGCCACGGAGTTCGGTCCCATGTTCAGACACCTGTCTCTCCACATTAAAAATCATCTGTGAATTGACACTCAAGCCCCAACCAAATGGTGTAATGTGTCACCCTGCAGATGCCATGTGCTCTGCATACACGGACACAGGAGCTGTCCGTCTGCACAAGGGGAGTGGGGGACTGATGGATGAGTGTTTCCTTTGATAAGTCTTAAACCAGGCACTGACACTAAGTCATAGATTGAATACCTGCCTTGAGTGCGTCACCGCCAACACTCACAAATAAAAGCCCCTGTGGGGAAGCAGCCTATGCCATCAGATAGACTTAAGTCAAAGCTCTCACCTCTGAAATGGGAAAAATAATATTGACACTCCAGGGTTGTTGTTTGGGAGAAAGAAGAGCACATATAAATGCAGCTCACACCGTGCCCTGCACTGCAGCACGATCACATGTGCCCTTCCACGGGGCTGCCCTCCTGGGAAGAAATCACCCAGCTTCAGAAAACACTGAGCCAACTCTGGAGCCAGTTCTCAATCTGGATCTTACACCTATCTGTCTGCCTGCTTTGAATACTAGATATTCTGAATTTAAATCATAGAGATGATCTGAGGTTCTGGATGACATTGTCTGCCTGCCTGCGGAGGATTTACTTTGGCTTTTGGCAGGCACTCAGGCCAAGGACAGATTATCTTAATCCAGCCCTCGTGAGCTGGATTGAAACCTGGTTTCAATCATTGTGATGATGGGTCCATTTCTGTTTCTCCCTTATGCCTGGGGCAGCCCCTTAGCTGCCTCACCTGAAAGTCTGGAGTGCTTAATAGGAACCCTCCTTCTTGGCCAATCCTGAACTCCAATGTCTGTTTTCCAAGCCCTGGGAGGCTGTTAGAACTCTACTCAGCTTCTCAGCCTATCAAGTGGCAAATGCTTCAGTGGGCAAAAAGATCATGCCCACCTCTCTGTGATTCCCTTCTCCCCTTGATTTTGGCTCCTCCAGTCCTAGCTGCCTCGGGAGCTCTCCAATTCCTTCAACCTGTACAGTTTTCCTAGTTGTTCTCAGGGGGTGTGTTGGTCTGACAAGTCCACCATAGTTCACTATCTTGGAAGTGACAGTCTCCATTTGATGTTAAGGCTTATTTATGTATTAAAAATTATTCTGTTTTCTCACATGTCTTAGTCCATCTGAGCTGCCATAACAAAGATACCATAAACGAGGTTGGCAGGGTCCCCTGTGGGGCCTGACCTGGGTTGCAGGTAGCCAGGGGAGACAATGATGGGGGAAAATAAGACTTTATAACAACTGAATGTGTAAAGTCGGAGAAGCCTGGAGAGAGAGGTACATTGACTCACACACCCTGTGGCGGATTGAGACAATGCAACAGACGCTGACTTCTCAGAAACTTTTGTTGATCTCAAACACAAAGTGTATATGAAAATGTAAAGGTGCCAAAATAGACTTAAAAGAATCCCAAGCCCCCAGGAAGACTGGGTAAAGAAGAAACAGCTGGGTGATAGGGAACCTAGGGTAGTGAGCTGTCAACAACAGCAATAACTATTAGAAAGGGGGAGGAGAAAACAAGTTTTAGCTCTGCAAGGCAGGCAACCCAGCTTCCCTAATCTAACTGCTGATCAGGAGTTTAAAGGGCTTACCCACACCTGCCTGCTGATTCTCCAGCCTTAACAACTTTGTCCTGTCTGGGGTGCCTCTGGGCTCCTTTCATCTTCGAAGGTCTTGAGGAGCTCCCAGGGATGCCATGTCTGTGCTTTGCCCTGGATTGAGGCAAGACACCACACAGAGAGATCAACCTATCAGCTTCCCACAGTAGGTGGCTTATAAACAAGAAGCAAGTATTTCTGTTTTGGAGCCTGAGAAACCAAAGATCAAGGTGCCAGCAGACTGAGTGTCTGGTGAGGGACTGTCCCTCATAGGTGGTTCCTTCCGTGTGCCCATACAGTGGTAGAAACCAGCTAGCTGTGTACAGTCTCTATTCTAAAGCTCCTACTCCCACTCATGAGGGCTGCACCCTCATGACCTAGTCATTTCTCTAACAGGCCCATCTCCTAATGCCATCACCTTGGGGGTTAGAATTTTAACATATGAATGGAGGGTACATTTTAGACCTTAGCATTACACTTCATTAATTTAAAGAAGGTCTCATGGGCCAAGTATAGTGGCTCACGTCTAGCACTCTGAGAAGTCAAGGTGGGTAGATTTCCTGAGCTCAGGAGTTGGAGACCAGGCAAAGCAAAGTAAGACCCCATCTCTACTTAAAAAAAAAAAACCTAGCTGGGGATTGTGGCAGGCATCTGTAGTCCCAGCTACTCAGGAGGCTGAAGCAAGAGGATTGCTTGAGCCCAGGAATTTGAAGTTGCTGTGAGCTATGATGATGCCAAAGCACTCTAGCCTGGGGCAACAGAGTGAGACACCATCTCAGAAAATCAAAAATAAAGAAGATCTCGTTAGGATAGTTAGGGAAAATCCATGTTTCCCATGCTGGTCTAAGATCTCATTCCTCAGGAAGCAGACAGGTAGAATGTGAGGTGGATTTCTGGGCATGGATATGGGTGACACATTGTCATAAGCCAAAGGGGCAAGGTCAAAGACAGCACATGGTCTGGAGCTTTCCTCTGCAGTTGAGGAAATGCTGAGGCATTTTTCCTCAGCAAGTTCACAGACTAGTTTGATTAGTAACTTTTTGCCAAATAATAGTTTGGAAATGAGGTAAGAGAGCCATCTCCTGGTAAGAACTCTGGTCGTGTGCTAGGGGCTCCCGTACTGTGTAGAAAGAGACCTGTGCGCCCCCAGGAAGTCTGGGGTTTGGGAAGGTGTTCAGAGTGAGTGAATTCTTGTCTTGCCTTCATCTGACCTTCAATGAATGTGCCTCCTACTTTGTTTTACATGCTGGATTTCAGAGAAAGATTTTCTACCATCGTGGAATCTGCGACCTTGTCCTACCATCAAGCAAGCTGGAAAACCACACGTTGGGTTCTCTGTTTCATCGTATAAATAAACACCCTGGAGATAAGGTGATGACTGCCCCCAGACCACAAATAAGACTTGTGGTAAAAGCAGGACAACCTATCCAAGGCACCTTCCACAACCCCACACTGGGTCTTCCAGAGTTGCAATTTCCCAGAAGTTCATTATCTTAGAAAAATGTTTCTTTTAAAGAGCACTGCTTCAAGCTTTAATGTCATGCCGTGTGGCCTGTTCTCACAAACTCCACTAGAGCACGTGAAGTGAGTGTGACTGTTGTCATTTTCCTGATGGGAAGCCCA
Source organism: Otolemur garnettii (assembly GCF_000181295.1). Classification (NCBI taxonomy): domain Eukaryota; kingdom Metazoa; phylum Chordata; class Mammalia; order Primates; family Galagidae; genus Otolemur; species Otolemur garnettii. The sequence goes on along the minus strand of NW_003852515.1, from coordinate 2,555,653 downwards.
AGGCATCCACAGAGCTGAGGGAGCAGAGGCACAGCGGTGCTTGGCCTCAGCCCATGGCCACCTCGGGGTCTCCATTTCCCTCTCTGTGGCATGAGAAAACCAGAAGACAGACGATCTTTACATCTCAGGGGAAGCCTTTGGGAGAACCTTCCTCCACCCCTGCATGTGGCCAGAGTTGCCTGACACCACCACATAATGATTCTTCCTCTCTTGGGAACCCAATGATATCAACAAAATGAGGATAGGAGCCCCTTCCAAGGGAGGAACTATGTGTCTGCATCCGGGGAGGAAAAATATAACATTGGCAAATTCCCTGCTTAAAGATTCCTGAGCCTCTCTTTGAAAATTATACATATTTGCTTTTTGGACAATGTCTCTGTCCATAAATTGGAAAGAAACTCATCTCTTCAACTGACTAGGACAAAGTAGAGTTATGATGAGATGTTATTAGAAACCTACATTTTCTGCCCTGGTGGAAAGGTCATAGCACACACACATCCTTTTACCAGAACAGGCCCCGGCTGTCCTTGCAAAGACTGGGCTGAGATATGTCAGCAAATCTGCTGTGTCTACCCTCTTTACAAAGGGATCAGTGCCAGCTCCGGGGCCAGGAAGCCTTGAATCACTGAAGCATCCCACAGAGCAGGTATGACCCAGGCAGTACTGACATCACATTTAGTAGGGAAAAAAATAGAAGGTGAAACCTATTAGCTGGTCTCTGTCCTTTTATGTCCTCTAGTTCCCGACTAATTGGAGTAAAATGAACCAAAGTACCATCTGGTACAGGAAGGTGAAGTTGCCCTGTGTCTGCTGGACCCTAAGGCACACCTGGCTGGGTTAGTGACTCAACGCTGGGTGTGTAGCTGCCTTGTCAATTGAGGAAAGAACAAAACTATAGCCTCCAGTGCAGAGGGATGTGTGGAGAACTACACACAGAGTCCTCTGATTAGAGATAAGTCCAGTAGCAACTGACCAGCTCTCTGCCCCCCACCCGCACCCCACTCCATCAGCACTAAAGTTCACACAGCATCCTGAGCTCAAAGGCTGTGCAAAGGCTAGCTTCAGATCCTTGTTCTTTCACTAGTAGCCGTGGGACTCAGTCTCTCAGACCCACAGCCTTCTGGTCTGTGAAGTGGGGATAGCAATGTCTTTCTCATTAACATGGGGAGTAAACGCAGCAAAAGGCCTGAGCAGCAAGTGTTCAGAGGAGGTGGCCTGTTATCACGTGTCAGTGTTCAAGACAGCACCTCCCACCTGTCCCACCACTGAATCTACCATGGCACTCTGCACACAGCAAGGTACTCGCCTCATTGAAACTTTGTGTTTTTGAAGCTGCATGGACTCAGAAGAGCAGAGAGATGATTTTCCCATCTCTGTAACCTTTCCAAAGACTAGAGAGCAGGTTACAGAGATGCCATCAAAGTCAAAATGCCCGAGGCTCCCTCCAACGAGGAGGTGGAGTGCAATTTTACGTAGTATTTAGCTCCCTTATCAGTAACTTTCCCCCAAAACCTGAAGTCTATTGGCAAATAAACCAAAAAAGGAGATACCTTTGGAAGAAGTAAAACATTACTGCCAGGCCTCCCTAAGCAAAGTTCATGAAGATCATATTCAAAAGCATCCACAACTCTGAACCCCTCATTAAGCATGAAAGGAAGGCCAGCCTGGGAAGAGACACTCTTCTATGAAAACAGAGCTCCCTGGAACATCTGTGGCTCAAAGGGGTAGGGCGCTAGCCCCATGTACCAGAAGTGGTGGGTTCAAACCTGGCCCCAGCCAAAAACTGCAAAAAAACCCCAAAACCGAGCTCGCTGTTCCTCCATTCTAATTAAGCAACAAGTGGAATCTGTTCTTATGTGCGCTGGTGGTCTTTACAGCATTGCCCAAGGTAGGGGAGAGTGTACTATCCCATAATTAGTCCTCACCATTGCTAGGACTTAAACACGTCAAACCCCACACGCCTAGTCATGAGCCATGAGAGACAGCTGCATGCATGACGTGATCTGAGAAAGCCCCAGAGGCCACCCTCCTCCAAATATCTCCTTCCTGGTGTTAGGCACCACCAGGAACCAACGTCAGAAAGTACCTTGATCGGCAAAGGAGACGGATCTGTGCTGCCAACCCACCTTCACCTGGAGAGAGCTCCTCTAGGAGAACAAGACTAAGACTTTGGGGGGAAGGTAGAAGAGTCGAGGAAAGATGTTATAAAATGGGCCATTTCCTGGGATCACCAGTTCTAGGGGTGTGCTATATGAAGGTCTAGTCTCCCTGAATCAGATGGCCCCAGGTTCCAATCCTGGTCCCTCCGTGCACCTATCAGCTATGTGATGTAGAGTAAATTACTTAACTTCTTGAAGTGGAGACATCTGCAGAATGATGTTACTCGGTCCCACAGTGGTGTAAGGATTAGTGGAGATCCAGGGAAAGGGCCGGAGCAGGGCCTGGCACGTGGCAGATGTTAGACAGATGTTAGTGTCTTTCCTCTGCAGGGGGCAGTGCCATGGAGACTTCCTTTTTCTTACAATCTTTTGATTTTTTTCAAGTGGTAACTTCTTCCAGATTTCTCCATCTCCAAAGGCCTTTGCCCTTTTTTCAATGACAGTTCAGACCACACCTAACTGACAGTTCCCTCAGTCCTTCCAGCTGAAGTTGGAGCTGGATGTCTCCTCCCAGTGGCCCTGAGTCACACGCAGATAACACCAGCTCAGGGTCTTACATGTTTTTTTTTTCCCCATGGACTCTCCAGAATAGCAGCTGGGAGGGCTATAAATGTGAAAGTCTTTTTTAAAACTTGTATTAGAACCTTATTTATCTTTATGCTTAAGTGCAAGACTTGAATTTACAAGCTTTAAAGCAATGATGAACTGTTAATTTTCTATTTGACTATATGATGATACAAAAAGTTCTAATATCAACAATCTTTATAAAGCCCTGCTATTCCCAAGCACTAAGAAAACAGATAGATTTAAGACTAATCTATCCCTTGCAGAGTTTACAGAATGTGGGGAAATGAGAATTATGTATAAGAAGATTGAACAGTGTATCACAGGAGACATTGTTAGGTGGTAAAGGAAAGTGGAGGTGCTTGAGCTTGACAGGATACTGACATGTGCCCTCAAGGACTTGGACTTGGAGGAAATCTGATTGCTGAGGCCGACCATGAATCAGAACACAGGGCAGTCAGGGTGCAGAGAGTCTGCTCAATGAGGGAGTGTGGCTGAGACAGGAGACTCCACTGTAATGCAAAGGAAAGAATGTGTCAATCTGGAGTGCAGGTGGGTCCCCGAGGAAGCAGAATCAGTGAGACAGACAAGTGACTGCAAAGGCGGCAATGCCCACCTCAGGGTGCCTGCATCCCAGTGGGTTAGGAACAAAATAGAACTTCCATTTATATCTTGCTCATCCTCCAAAATTTCTATATGTGGGTATGCTTTATAATGTGCTAAGTATATTAAAATGCACTTTGTGAAATAATTATTTAATAAATAGACTTGTTGAGCTCAAAATGTTCCCACCCCCACATGGGGCACACGATAAAATTAAACTGGAGACCAACGCAAACTGTGATGGGCTGAATTGCATTCCCCCAAATTTCTATTTCAGTTCCTTGGAATATGACTGACTGTATTTGGAGCAAAGTCTTTAAAGTGGTAATTAAGTTAAAACGAAGTCATTAGGGCAGGCCCTAACCCAACATGACTGTGGCTCTCAGAGGAGAGGCGGTGAGCACACAGACACACACAGGGGAAGACTGAGTCAGGACACAGGGAGAAGAAAACCATCTATGAGCCAAGGGGGAGGCCTCAGAAGGAACAACACTGCCCACACGCTGATCTGGGGGTTTCAGCCTTCAGAATTTGAGAAAATACAGCCCCCCAGGCTGGGTACATTGTTCTGGTGTCCTAGCAAACCAACTCAACACCCCTCATACTGGCCCCTGCTGGACGAGAGTGGAATGTCTCCCAACAGCATCACAACCCTATTTCCCAATGCAGCCCTGTGGGTTCTCCAGCTCCTGGCCTCACTGTCCAGCCACCCCGAGGTGCAGTCCATTGCAAGCATCAGGGACAACTTCAGGAAGTGCCTCCCTGCCTGCTCCCAGCTGCCCTATGCCCAGACTTCTGCTTGTCACCCCCATCCACTGCACTGTCTTTATACTTGCCTGTGGAGGTCCTTATTCTAGGTGCTACCAGTGTGGAACTGTCCCTGGGTCAGTGATGCACCGAGGTCAAGCACAGCATCAAAATCCATCCCATTCCTATGTTACCAAACCCCAAAGGGGTCCAGCCTAGGTCTCATTACTTGACAAACAAATGTTACAAAGTGCAAGAGTAAACCCCCCTTCACTTCACAAAGAGCCAACTATTAGGACAATGGGGACTGCCAAGGAAGAAAGGAATTTTAATTTTAATGCGAAAGATGTCTGCTGGGAGAAGAGGGGGGATGGGAGACATCATGTCAAATCTGTCTCCCTGAATGACTAATGACAAGGACTTTTATGGTGGATGGTGGAATACAGGCCATGTTGAATGGGGTTTGAAGTCAGTGAGTCTGCAGATGTCCGACTCGAGGATCAGCTGTCAGTGATGGACAGTGGTCAGGAAGGCCT
>NW_003852515.1:2534143-2550824 GCF_000181295.1 Otolemur garnettii | reverse complement strand
CCAATTACAGCTAACTATTCAATCTAGAACCTTAGACAGCATGTGTTCTCAATGTCTGGCAAACAGCTTCCAGGTATTTTTGACCAACTCTTCTTCCAGAGAGAGTATCTGCTAGTCTGTAACCAATTAAGATTTAATTGAAATTGCTAGTTGCCACCATGAATGTCTTTCTTTCACCTGAGCCTTTTGGATGGAGTTAATTGATTATGCTACTGTAGCGCAAATTTCATAATCACTTGGTTGTTGCATAACCAGGAACTTATAAGTAGTACAAAATGTTTGCTCTAAATCAGGGCTACAGGTTTGAAAACTAAAGCATTTAAAAGGAATTCTAAGCCCTGCCATCCTGTCCCCTTAGCATAACTGGTCATGTGCATCTGTTTCTTTAGGAGTTGACACACACTGAATTCAAATCTTCAGTAAAAATGAAGCCTGAAGTATTTTGGTTCAAATTGTGATTGTTCTGTAAAATGGGTAAACTTGGAAAATGAGAACTTCTTCCTGGGAGGTGATGTGGATTTCAGGAGGGGTAGTGGACACTGGTGAAGACGCCTCACCAGCGGGTGTCTGTGTGTGTGTGTGTGTGTGGACGCAGGCAAGATGTGTAAGTACTTTGGCTCTGGTTGCCCGTCAATAAAATGGGACAAAAAACCTCTGGCAGGTGTGAAGATTGAAGGACGTACTATCTATACACATTGTGTTCAGTACAGACGGAAAGGTCTGGAATAATTAAGAAATTTAAAAGTTGCGTGACATACATTTAATCTATTTCATCAACATCCCCTAACAAATTGAGGTGCTGTGAAGTTACAAAGGGAAACAATAGCAGCTGATTCATCATTCGCGTGGGAATAGCCATTTCTTCTTCCATCACAGAACTATGGGTTGGTCAGCGGAAAGAATAGGGAAGATTTCGGCAAATAATAACCCAAATGTCTGAGGAAAATTTTGCAAAAACAATTGATTTTCTTCCCGAGGACTGGAAGTGGGGCGGGCAGTTGGGCAATAAAGAGCAGCAGCAATTTTCTGCTCCATTTCTACAACAGCAGAAACACGATGGCGGAAAGCAACGCCAAGTGGAAATCTTCATTCCTTGGGGATAGAAAGACACATCCGTCTAGTAAGTCTTTAAAAACTGTAACCACAGATTGCAGCAACAACACGCTGCAGAGAAAAGCTTGGTTGGGGTGAGCCAGCTGTATGTGGCAACCGATTAGAAGGATGGCTCCCCTCGGGGAGAGCCCAGCAGAGGCCCGGCGCTGGGAAGGGCCAGAGGAACAAAGAGCGCTGTCTACATGGGACACGCTGACGCAGAGCCGGTTTTCCTCAGCAGACTGGCCAGCTCCCTGGAAAGGGAAGAGGAATCTGAGCAGGGAGTATGAACTCTCTTGTAGCAAACTGCGCCCGTCGTCAGCCAGGGAAGGGTGCTGAGTAATGAGTGGTCGAGGATCCCTGACCGGGGGACTTGAGCTCGTCCCGTCTGCAGTTGCTTCCCCCCTCCATTTCACTCACACGCAGCAGATCTCGTTCGTTGACATCCCTGGGCCAGAGCTAGTCCACACAAACTCATTTTACCAAACTGTGAGCTGATCCATTTGAATTTAAAATGTCCACTTAATTCAAGGTTTAACTTTCTCGGTGGAAATCTTTTAAAAGTTACCGTCAGAGCTCTGCCCTCGCTGTTTACAGGACTTGACACAGAAGCAGGTGCCGCGCAAGCCGGCGCACGGGGGCGCTCAGCGGCACCATACCGGCTACCTTATTGACTTATTGCTTTTTAATAATCAAGGTCATCAATGTGAGCCTCATTGGTAGGTGATACCTCTTAGAGTCAGACAAGGTGGCTGAGGATGAGCAAAGGCTGTGCTCTGGGTCCCTCCTTGCCATCTCCTCTGCCTGCAGTGCTGTTCACCTGACTATGCACGGGATTCCTTCCTCGGTATCAGGGACCCACTCAAAGATCACTCTCCAGTGAGGCCTTACCTGGCCACTTGATGTAACTATCCTCCCACCCACCCATCCAGTGCCCTCTCTCTCTCCTTACCCTAACCTGATCACTACCCAACATGAGATACGGTGTGCCTACCGGGTCAGACAATGAAGTTTGGGAACTCATCCTAGAAAAAGTGCTACATACCTCATTGCTGAATAGCACACAGTCACCTTTGAGGTCGTCCCTTGGGCCACCTGGTCACAGTAGTGACCCTCAGCGATGAGGTATGTAGCACTCTTTCTAGGAACTTCAGTGTCTGACCTTGTAAGTATCTTATTTATTAGCTCTCTTTCCCCGGAATGTAAGTGCCATGAAAACAGGGAGTTTTCTTTTTTTCTGTATTATTCACTATTATATTCCTAGCCCCTAGAACAGAACTTGGCACATAGTTGGTCATTAATACATATTTTCCAAATGAAGAATTTTTTTTACCCTGATAATTAGGCCAGACTAATTATCAAAGTCAGACTAGTGAAGAGTCCCAAACCCGCTCTAACCCCGTTTTAGCTGTGGGAGGTTGGGCGAGGTATTGAACTTGTCCGAAGGTAGTTGTTATCTTTAAAATAGGTGGGATGAGGGATGTAAAGCACTGGGCCCAGAACTTGGCGAGCTGTCATCCTTCAACACACCTGAGTTTTTAGCAGCAGTGTCCCTGCTGCCACCTCCCCAGAGCAGCTCTCTGCTGTCTGCTGCTTGTTCAGGAAAAAACTCCCAGCTCATCTCCTCGACTCCAGTATTCCCCAAGCCCCAGTGTCTCCTGTACACTAGGGCCACAGGGACCCTTCAAAACATAAATCTGATTGATACTAGATAATCCAAATCCATTGATAAGTGATAAATCAATGGATAGTTAATAATCAAAAAATCCTCTCCTCTAAAAAAGGCAACAAGAAAATTGACCCCCCAAATTTGTCAAAATCAACTTTCCTAGAACCCTGGAAATCAATCAAAGGCTTACAGTATTCTGGGAAGTTTTTATTTAATTAACCTGTGTCTTGGTATGAGCGGTGAGCTTTGTGGTATTTCAGCTTTCCCTATGCCTATCTTCCTATTTCCAGCTTGGTGGTTGTCTAGAAAACCAATGATCAGTAAGAGACAGCAGCCTGGCAGCTGTAAGGGGAAGAATGGGGTTGTAGCCACCTCATCTCCAGGAAGTTGTCATTACTTGAGCTATCTGGAAGTTCCCTTGAAGACCCCGTGTACAGGCTATCTTTGTTTGTCCTGACTTTATGGTCACCTTGTGCAAAAAAGCCTTTCTTCCAGGGGTATTTGTCCAAAAATAAATAAATTAGAGGCAAGTGTTTAACTTTTTGGCTGGGTGCTTTGTGACTGCCCAAGGCAGTAGATAACAGTTGGGGCAAACAATCAGCTAACCAAAAAGGAAATCTGGGGGATGAGATCCCCAAAGGATCATTGAAAAGTCTGGCCTTGTTCCCAGGCATCTAGAAGGCCAGGTGCAGTGTGGATGTACAGTGTAGGACTGGGGCTGAGCACATGCTCAGAAAAGACCTGAGAAGGTCCAAGGCTCTCATCTCTACTGAGCTTGGGGCTTTGCAAAACCAGGAAGTGAGAGCTGTGGCAGAGTTGTCACCTGCCGGCTGAGTGTGGAGGGAGTGCCTCATGTACACAGAACCCCTTCACAAAGGCTAGGAGACTTACTAGTTACAGGTATTCAAGGAAATCTCTGTTCATCCATTAACTGACCACTAAGCTAAGCGAACAAGAGAGAGTTCAGTGTCTAAACATGAGAAAAAATCTTGACTTTCCAAAATTAGTTCAGAAAAATCACTCAACAAAACAGTAACAACAACAAACCCTGGAGGGAGCACAGAATCCTATTTCCAGTGTTGCCACATTATATTATTTAAAACTTCTAGGTTTTCAAAAAAAAATATGAAACAGACATGCAAAGAAAGAAAAAAGACAATATGGGCTATGCACCAGAAACAAGACAAAACAAAACAAAATAAAGAATAGAAACTTTCCCTGAGGAAATCGAGACATTGGATTCATTAGACCAAGACATTGAGTCAGTTATTTTAAATATGTTACAGAGTAAAAGAAATCATATCAACAGACTAAAATAAAGGCCAGGTGCAGTGGCTCACATCTGTAGTCTTAGCACTTTGGATGGCGGAGGCAGGTGGATTGCTTGAGCTCAGGGGTTCAAGACCAGCCTGATCAAGAGCAAGACCCCATCTCTAAAAATAGCTGGATGTTGAGGTGCCTGTAGTCCCATCTACTTGGGAGGCTGAGGCAAGAGTTTGAGGTTGCTATGAACTATGATGCCACGGCACTCTACTGAGGGTGACAAAGTAAAACTATGTCTCAAAAAATAAAATAAAAACAACTCAAGAGCGAAGTGATTTGTGATGGTTAATTTTATGTGTCTGCTCAACTGGATTAAGGGATGACCAGATAGCTAGTGAAATATTATAGACAGAAAAAGGCAATGTCATGTCCAGAAAGTCGGAGTCAAGTGAGGCTGGCAGTCACTGCAAAGAGGGCAGGTGTCATCTATGCTCAAGGTGGGTGCAGCTCTGGGGGACAGCAGCACTTGGGGAGATGCTCCCCGTGGGAGACTCTGGGAGAGGCTTGGGAACGCAGGGCTTTGCCGAATAATGAGGAGGGGACTAGGAAGGCAGAGGAGCCCCGTGTGGGAGGGTTTCAAATACTTGCCCATGAGTTTACCTTTTTTTTGTAGTTACATGAGGGTCATTATATATCTTGAGACAAAGCAAAAGAAAGGCAGGGGTGTGTAGAGGGGCTAAAAATTTGGAAGGAGAGAGCCCAGCAGTCTAGACATTGGGCAGCTTGGCCCCAATGAGGAAGGAGTCTGCAGGAGAAGAAAGTGAGATCAAGGAACTCGTCCCCATCCCACAACCAGGAAGGGGCGTGAAGCCAGGACATGAGCAGAGTGACCTGGCTCTTCTCTGGTGGGCACACCTGCCTGGCAGACACCTGGATGTGCTTTAGAATACTTGGGTCTTCAATAGTCACAGATGTGCGTGTTCAGCAAGGGATGAGGATAATATTAATTACATCACTAATAAAGGTCACTACGCTGGTCGTTTACCTACACTAAAGGAGCAGAATTATCCTCTGCCTCCTTCGTGTCCCCCCAGTCACTTAGCATGGGCTTTGGCCACACTGGACACACTGTGAATGCTCACTGAGTGGGAAAACCCTGTGGCCACCGAGAAAGTCACAGGAGTGACGTTGTCCAAGTCCAGACTCCTTTGAGGTACACGCCATTCCAACAGGCTTCTGCTGGTGGCTTCTTTGTGGGACTGTTTCATGACAGATTAGCAGGTGGGGCCCACGTGACCATTCTTAAATATAGCTTACCTGTGAATTGGCCCATTTTTACTTATATGCATAACTTCTAAAAACTGGAATTGTTGTCTAAAACTAACTCTGTGGTTGTCCCTGGGTTAAAAGGCTCTCAGCAGGGGGCTTCTGTCTGACAACTAAGATGGCTGCTGTAGGGTCAGGACCCTTCCTTTGCGTAAACTTACAGTGGCCTTTGGGCCTGGTTTTGGAATAAACAGATTAAGAGGTGTTTCACAAAAGAAACAATTCTGTTATATCTTAAAAGCTTTTAACTTTGTCTTTCTTCCTCTCTTGTAACTAATAGCTTAGTCTGAGCATGGAAACAGCCGGAGAGAAGAATGGTGTCCTTTGTTTGCTAATGTTTTTTCCTTTTCCTTACTATTGTGAAACCTATTTCTTCAGTAGATGATGTTTAATGTTCTGTGTTAACTGCCCTCGGGGCTCTGTTGAGCGTGACAAATGTGTGGATCATTAGTTCTCCATTCTCATTGAGAAGATAAAACATTCCTATATTAAATTTTGTATTTCAGTCAAGTTTTTCTACGTGAACCCTTTAATTTTTTTAGTGTTGTCATTGACAAATATGAGTGCCCTATTTCCAAACGGATGCTGCCCTTCCCTTTAAGATGTCATCTCAGCCGCCGATCTGACTTCTCAGTGGCACTCTCTGCCTGGCTGCTCTAGGTGTAGAGCTGGCTCCAGGGCAGTCCCCTGGTGTGCTAACTTCTGGCTCTGAGGATGACAGGGGAGCAGCTGGGTATCCTTCACAGTTCAGGGGAGCAAGTGTTGCTACTTGTGAAACAGACACCTCTCTCTGGAATGACCCTCTTAGCATGCGTCAGAGGTGGCAAATTTGCTTTCTGTCTCAGCAACAGTGTCATGGAAAGTTTTGAGCTGTGAAACAGCTTGTCCTTTTATCTTCAAAGCTTGAAAGCTCTTGGATCTAAGAAGGAAATAGCTTATTTGGATTGAAAAAGACAATTTGATTTTAGGATGATTAAACACAGGGTTACCAAAAAATTAAAACCAAAACCTATTAGCCTAATAAGAAATTCACGTGTTTGTTCCGAACTCATCAGCGTCACCTAAAAACCAGGCATCCTACTGTTGGCAATTGCAGTACTGAGGCGGCAAGGGGGCAAGCTGGGAGGAAAGGAGAGTCTACCGAGACCCTCTATATCCTTGCTAGGAGTTCGGAGAAAGCAGGCCAGGGAGACAGTTTGCAATAAGAGTACAAACCCAGAGACACACACACACCTCTCTCACAAACATGAATGTCTGCAAAGGTTACTCACCTACGAGGCCAATAGACATTGCATTGATCACCATGGCCTTGCAGGACTCTAGTAGATTAGGTTGGACTTAGCAAATTAAAAGTTATTATTAGGGTGGCCACTGTGGCTCAAAGGAGTGGGGCGCTGGCCCCAGTGGCAAGTGGGTGGCAAGTTCGGACCTGGACCTGGCCCAAAACTGCAAAAACAAAAAGTTATTATTAGGTTATTAAATGTCTGTGTGAACTTAGTCAAGGTGTCCAACCTTTGTGAGCCTCAGTTTCTTAATCTACAAAATGGGTTAAATAATTCCTTTTATGCAGGGCTATGAGTAAGGATTAATAATAACATTGCTCAAGCATCTAGAACAGTACGTGGAACATTGAAGCTGCCCACTACATGGTACTACTTGCTAAGACTTTTGTTCTTATATATAAGCAGCATATGAAGATAAGGAATTTGAAAAAAATTAATTTCTAAGGTCTTTTTTAAAAGGAATATCTCCATGCTAAAGTAGCTTCTCTTTAAAATATAGGGTGGTGCGCGTAGCTCAGTGGGTAGGGCATCGGCCACATACACTGAGGCTGGAGGGTTCGAGCCCAGCCTGGGCCAGCTAAAAGCAACAATGACAACTGCAACAGAAAAATAGCTGGGTGTTGTGGTGTGCGCCTGTAGTCTCAGCTACTTGGGGGGGCTGAGACAGGAGAATCACTTAAGCCCAAGAGTTTGGGGTTGTTGTGAGCTATGACAACACAGCATTCTGCCCAGGGTGACAGCTTGAGACTCTATCTCAAAAAAGATAATAATAATAATAATAAAATAAATATTGCCTAAGGAATTCTCTTTTTAGATTTTTAATACTATGACTATCTGTGTGTGTGTTTATACACCTTTAAAATAACTTTAATATAAACCCACATATAAATCTATTTCAAAATCTTTAAAAAAGTGTTGAAGTTGCATGTTTAAAGGGAAGGATATCTTTAAATGAAACAGTTTACAATAAAAGCCACTGTGTAAAATTATTCCTAAAGAACTATTCCTGTTAATACGATATGCCACAGACTTAACAATAAAGGGCATAGGCAAAGAAAATAAAAAGTTAAAAAAAACAAAACCCCCTGTAAAGCTTTTTTTAAATAAGATGAACTACAAAGCAGTGCAGATGGGAGACAGTTGTGTCTGAAAAACTCAGCCAAAACTAACCTTCATGACTGAGCACAAAACTTAACCAAGAGCTAAGGCAAAACAAGAAACACACAGAGTTATATAAGGAAGCTCATCAGTTTATTGAACTCGACTTTGGAAGGAACCAATCATATATTGGACTTCATATTATGCTCCTTTATCTGGTTATTTCTTACATGGATCCTCTTTCAAAGTCAAGGGTGCAAGGACTTGTAGGTCTTTAATAGAGTTTCCATGGGAGCTAGTGCAACACAATCTGGTTACAGAGCTGTCTGGTGATGGGGTTGACATGACTTCTTAGACATCTACACATAAGGATTGATCTTCCAGTGTACAAGAAGAATGTGAGTGAATACAAAGGCTTCCGTGAGGGCAACTGAGTGCCCAGAATCACCCATCTGTGCTCACTGGCGTCCGGTCACAGCCCCCTCCTGGGTGCCTGGATGTCCCACCCTCTGGACTCTGCTACTTTCTCTCTTGCTGCTCTCCAGCGTGGCTTCCTGAATGGTGAGTCACAGGACTTTATTCTGTTGTCACTGGGTACTAATGGGCCTGAGTGGAAGCATTGCCCACACGTTATTCGGGATCCACATTCAGGAGCAGAGTCAGAGTCTACAGCCGTCTCTTGTGATCCTTTAAACGTGTACTTTCTCTTGAGCCAGGAGCAGTTCTTACGCACACATGGGGGATGGCTGGGCCCTGAGCTCTACCCCTCTGTTACTTCCACCCACCGGAATCTGTGGAGCTTCACATTCTGCAGTTTTTATTTTTAAAAAATGACAGGTCATTTTTTGTTTTACAAAAATGAAATTATGTTATACATTTAAATATTTTTTTCAAAGCCCACCTCACAGAGACGCCAAGGCTGGGGAGACATATGCACCCACACCTCCAAAACCACTTGAGAGAGAGACTAGCAGGCCCCTAGGCTTTTTCTTGAAACTCATTTTCCTCATTCATTCAGCACAGCTGTAGAATAGTAAGATAACAACAGGTGACCCACCTGACACACAGATATTCTCGGCAGCTGATTGTAAAGAAAGCCTAAGGCTTTGCTGCCTCGGACTGTAGGAAGCAAAATTATGAATTTTCTGAGAAAATTGAAGAGCCAATTATAAATTCTTGCCTGGATGAAAGATCATCTCATCTCTACCCAGGGTGGATAAGAGAAAAATCTAAAAGCAGGACTAAGAATTTTTTAGAAAATCATTTCTTGGGTATGTCCAAAGGCTCACACAGTTAAAACGTCAGCGCTGCACCCTACAGAGACAAGGAAAGCCCTGGAAGAGTTTTAACAAGATTTCTTTAAAATGCCTGGTTTGAAAGGCCCCATTCTTTGACCAGCCAAGATAAACTGTTTATCAAGTACACCTTCGCAAAAGCTAACCCACTGACCGGGATTTCGGTGCACCTGGATGCTGAGGAGAGCTGCCCAAACTTACAGCATTTGGCAAACAGATATCAGATAGGAAACTGAGCTGTCAGCAGACTCGGCTGCTTCCTGAGAATGTTACTGGCCTGTCAGAGGAAAATCATATCATTAAAGTCACTGGTCATGGCAGCACTCCTGCTCATCTGAAGAGGACATCAAGTTTTCCAAATGTCATCACCTCAGAAGTTTTAAAGGACAGGACTCTAACATCACCTAGTGCTACACTGTTTGGAATTGAAATGTGGCCTCTCCGGAACCCATTTTTCTGTGCCTTGAGGTGGTTCTTTTATAAATTCCCAAGCAGGATTGTTCCAGAGAGAGAATTTCTATTTAGGGAATCAAAGATCAGTGGTTGATTAACAAGTTGCAAAAGTTTTCTTAAATAAGTGAAACTGGGGTAGCAGTAGCACACTGCAGAATAATTCATTCTGCCTTACACGACCTGCTTGTCATGTCATATGTCACACCGAGAAGTGAGCTGGTGCTGCTGACAAGAGCTTGAATGTCCCCCCACTCCAAAGAAAACCCCATCCTGGAGAAACCATGGATGTGTGAGGGCAGCCGGCCTGATATGAAGACAAACAAGAAACGAAAGGTCCTGGAGAGACTGAACAAGGCTCCCACTGGCAGGTGTGGAGAGGCGGGTGGGGCTGGCGGCAGGGGGTTGTGGGCAGGCTCAAGCTTGCTCTTGCCACCCTCCTGAGCGCCTTGGGTCTGCCCCTGCCTGCCCTCTGCCACCACAGAACTAGGCAGCCAGGGCTCAGGCCTCAGGAATGTGAGTGCCCAGCCCTGCTGAGCCAGAAAGCTGCTGAAACAAGGGGGCCTGACTCCAGGCACTGGAGACCCCCCTCCTCTAAGGTTGTTCCTAACCCAGGGTATACAGAGGCCACTCTGAGCAGGTGTGAGGTGGGGAGTGTGAGGTGGCTGCAAATGGAGACACTCCAGGGAGGGCTCAAAGGTTCTGCGATCCTGGGTCTTGTTCCTTTCCCTCTTCTTAAACTGACACATGCCAGAGTTTGACTGTCATCTTCTTGGCTTTTCCTTAACACTGCCAGAGGGAAGCCGACATGCTCAGGGATGCACATGCATATGACCTCCTAGGCCAAGCGAGGACAGCCCTAAGGAGTGCAAACCCATGACACAGAAGGCATCCTGCCATCCAGCAGACACCTCTGCCACTGTCCACCTGAACGGCCATTTCCCACGGGGTGCTGCTGGTCAGGCCCTCACAAGGCCGGAGGAGCCTATGTGCCGACATCTGGAGATTGTTCATTCACTTCCAAGGCTACTGTCATAGACAAGTCGGGGAACTGGACTCCATGGTATCGGTCAAGAACCCAGGGTACTCTGTGCACCCAGGGAAGTACTGACTAACTCTAAATTTAGTCTAGAATAAAAATGCTTGGACGATATAACCACTTTAATATAGGAAGATATTGTGTAACTTTATAACCTGGGAGGGGAATCTGATGTGTAATAACATTACTGATGTTTACTTTTCCTGGGAGAATAAAAAAAAAAAAACAATGGAAAGAGGGCACAAAACAGTTCTTTGCGGAGATTTCCCTCGCTGCTCTCCGGGATTGCTGGCTGTCCTGTAAATAAAAGTGGAACTGATGATCTCTCACCCACTTCTCCTTGATGGTCTTGGGTGACAGGTAGACAGACTCGTTGGTTCAGCAACACCATGGTTTGAATGTTTGGGTCCTCCCCAAATTCCTATGTTGAACTCCTCACCCCCAAAGTGATGGTATTAAGAGGTGGGGCCTTTAAGAAGGTGACTATGACCTGGGGGAAGAGTTTTTGTGAGTGGATTTGTGCCCTTACAGAATAGGCCCCGAAGAGCTGCCTCACTCCTTCCTGCCCCTCCCTCCTCCATTCCTCCCTTCTGCCCTCCTCCCTCCTTCATTCCTCCCTCTTTCTTTCCCTCTCTCCTTCCTTCCCTCCCGCCTCCCCCTTCTCTCCTTCCTTCCACCATAGGAGGATGCAATAGCAGATGCATTTATGAACTAGAAAGCCAGCCCTCACCAGACACCAAATCTGCCTTGACCTTGGAAGTCCCAGCCTTTAGGACTGTGAGGAAGCCCTGCGGTTCTACATGAGCCAGCCAGCCCAAGGTATTTCGTCAGAGCAGTCTGAACAAAGACACTTCTGGAGGCACACGTGTTGGAATAAGTAGACCCGGAATTAAACTGGTATCATAAATAAGTTCCCAGAGACACGGGAGTATAAAAGTCACATGAAACAGGAACAAGAAGTTATCAAATAAGAAGCAAGTAGCAGTTTTCAGCTTCTAACACACCCAGCAGGGGTGCGGGGTGGTTCCCAAGATCCAGCGAGATTCTCAGCACAGTAGTTGGAACTCCAGCCCCTTTTCCCGCCTTCCTGGTGTGAGTGAAAGGGATTTGCAGATAATGTTGAATTTTTCCTTCCTTAGTGTTTTAAAGATGTCCTCTGCAACCCCAACATTCAGCCCTAGGCCCTCTTCCTGACCTCAGCATTGTAGGGGCACACTGGTGGGTGCACACTGAGATGGAGTCCGGGTTCACTGCTAACACACAGATCTGATGGTTTTATGCCCCAGCCTAAATACCCAGCAGCTCCTGTCATCAGCAAGATGGAATTCAGGACATGAAAGGCTTTTCACACCCAGGCCCCAAACCTCCTTCCCAACGATATCTCCTGAGATTCTTCTCAGAACACCTTATAATCTAGCACTGTTGCGGTAGCTGCCTGGAGCCCCCTGAGGAGGAGCCGGGGAGAGGCTGCTGTGGTCGGCTGGCCAGTACACACAGGCCCAGGAGGTGGGGCGTGCTGTGAGTTAAAGAGCCTCTACAGGATGCTCTTGTGACTTGTGTCTTTGAACATGCTGTCGTACTGCCTGGAAGGGTGTTTCCACCCCATCTGTCCATGGCACTCCTATGCATCTGGTGCTCTTTCTCAAACACATCTCTTCTGGCCTCCCCACCCCAGCCCCTTGCCAGCAAAGTGTCTGTTTTTCTCTGTGGCTCTGGCTGTGGTGCTGGCGTCACTTGTGCACTGCTGTCACTCCAGCTGTGAGCTCCTGAGGGCCAGCGACCAAGTTTTGCATCCCCTATGGGATGTGGGATGCCTGGCATATAGATGTCATTTAATAAATGCTTAATTAATTACTAAAATATATGTGTCTAACTAGCTAATTAGTTATAATGGACAATTCACCCAGTCCCGGAGGACCTGTGGGGTGGTTCTTCAGAATTCCTGCCCTAGGGGGAGGGCTAGAGAGACACAAGTAAATTAGCTTCACGTGGCCCATCCTGGGGACGGACACGACACACAGCTTGACTATAGGTCCTTGACGCCTCCCCCCCACTGGCCTGCCTATTCTCCAGGCTGAGGCTATTGCCAGATTCTTTCTTGGGACAGGGAGTTCCTGCCTAGCAGTGCCAGCCAGTCTCCCTCTGGACCCAAAGAATGACCTTATTCCAGAATATCGCTAGGGCTCTGTAGGCGGGCTTCTAGTTCTTTTGTAGGCAACACCTGACCTGTTTGGCCAGAGTGAGTGATTTTTATGCAGTTCTACACTTGTTTTAGGGTCAGGGTCACCCAGAACCAGCCCGTGCACCCTGGGTGCCCCCCACCCGCTCACATCTCACTTCACCCTCCTTCTGCAGATTCCTGGTGCTGCACCTCTCTGCTCCAGAGACTTATTCTTACCTGCAGGGCTCCATGCCTCTGGCAGTGGGGCAGTGAACACCTGCTGTCCTGTGAAAACCCAGTTCAGGCCTCTTCTGACCCTCTGGCCCCAGGGAGCACTGGCCACTCCCTGCTCTGTGCCCTTCTGTCCCAGCACCCTATCACTCCACAGTAATCCTAGCTGCTAAGATCCCCACCATGAGGCCGGGACAATCAGGGCAAAGGGCCAGGTCCTTCCACTGTCACAGGAAAACAGTCCTTATCCAAAGCCTGAGACACCAGCCCCCTGTGGCACTGCAGGGTCAGGAAGGTGGGCTGTGTGGTACTGCTGAGTACAGATGAGGAGGGATCAAGGGCCAGTGTGCAGGCGGCCGGACAAGGGGGTGAGGGGTGAGCTGGGCTGGCGGCCCAAGAGGTAGGGCTCTCTAGGCAATGGGGCCTCTGCCTGTGACTTTCAGACCTGTCCCAGGAATTCATGTGTTCTCAATGACATCATGCAGCTTCCAAGCAATTTTCTCTTCTCTTTACTACTAGAGAAAGGAAATAACTAGGAGCACAAGAATATTTGCAAAATAAATTAAGGTCTTCCTTGCAAAGAACAAACATCCTTAGCAGGGAATAGAGGCCACCTGTGGCTAACAATGAGTGACAATAGCTCAACCCTGAGAGAAAAGGAGGAGCCAAGCACTGTGACAACATGCCAGCCTGCCACGCAGAAACGCTGGCTCGGAAGAGCTTTGGAGCTAAGATCCCTGGCTGGAAGGCCAAGGAGACAAAGGATTGGAGAAAACGGTACCCACTCTTTGAAGGCATTTCTTCCATTAAAAGTTGTTATTCAAGAGTCATCTGCTTCAGGAGCTAATATTAAGTTCGACTCTTTCAGGAAAGAGATCAATCTTTAAAAATTACGGACAGAAAAGCTTCTGGAACTCCCTTCACCTCCATAAAAGCTAGCTATGGTTTCAGCCTTCCTGTTCAGGCCGGGTGGCCGTGGCACACATAGCACCATGCAGTAGCAGCATTCCTAAAGCTACAGAAACGAGCTTTTGAAAACTAGCTTATCTCTTGAAGGTTAACTTAGCAAAATGGTAAAAACCGAGCTCTCACTATGTGCTCGGGCCTATTCTAAATGCTTTATATGGACTAATTTACTTGTTCTTTCCAACAGCCTTGTAGGGAGCTATGGTTATGATCTCAGTTTTAGATAAGGAACCCGAGGCGAAGGAAGACTCACTAACTTGCCCTGGGTCTGGCAGCTGGAGAAGTGAAGCCAGGATGTGAACCAGCAGCAGTCAGGCTGCGCAGCCACCTTTAACCAACACATGCCCCTGCCCTTGGCATGGAGGTCATGCACACAGCAGGGTGTGCAGGATGAAAAGAGAGGTAGCCCTCTCATGGAGGGGCTGTGGGAATGCTACGTGGGGTTCTTGGGGTGACTACTCCTGGGTGAGGATGACTGAGGCGAAGGGATGGAGGGAGGAGACACTGGAGCACCCATCTGGTGGGGGCTCAGTTCTGAGAGGCTAGTGCCAGGCGGGTGATGACCAAGAGCAGCCAGGGGGCCAGTGAAGATGGATGAAGAGAACTCCACAGGTCAGAACTCAAGCAGTCCACAGAGCAAGTGAAAGCCAAGATGAATTCTGAAGTTCGGGAGCTGGACAAGGGCACAGGATGTGCTGGAGGCCATGGTGTCAGCTAGGCATGAGGAGGGGGTCTGGGTCATTAGGAGGGGGTCTGGGTCATGGTGACAGGGACAGCAGCAGTTTGCAGTCTGGGTGCCATGGTAAAGATGGCACCGAGGAGAGGGGGACCAGGGAGAGTCCTTAGGAGGATGCAGTCAGGGGGTGTCTGGGCTGGGTTTCTCAGTTCTTCTGTCTGGGAGCTCAGGATTCAGCTCCTCTCCCTAAAACATCCCGAGGGAGAATGCGGAGCTGGTCACAACACAAACCTGCCACCACATCATGCTGTAAACTTGGGGCGCTGAGCGAACGCTCAACTGTAAAGCAGGAACATAGAAACCATTCGCAACATACCAGCTGCCCTGAAATGTCAGTGCGGAGATTTCCTGGGTAAGCGCTTTCCTTTCTGAGCACCAGATTACTGTACAAACAAGAAAGGCGTCTCCTTATTCCTGGCCGCTCCCTCTCAGACTCGTGAGAAGGCACCTCTCTCTGCATTTCAATACGGCACGAACCAATGGTCTGCTGGTCGACCCCAGCATAGCTTATAGTTTAGGTGATTTATGGATATGGTTTATTGTGGGGGTCACTGTGGGGCCTAATCTGCATTGGCCTCTAAAGAGAGCTGGGAAGTTATTTGCTTAAGAATCCCAAGGTTTCTTGGAAGGACCTATAAAGAGGACTTCCGAGCAACTTAAGGAGAGAGTCTTTGCACTTAGGGCCCAGCTACCCACAGGGAGATTCTAGCTGAACCCCAAAGAAGAGCATGTTAAGAAAGCAAGCCCCCCACCCAAGAGTGAGCCAGTCAACACACGTCCTGCTTCTGATAGCACATCAGCTGGGGCAGCTGCTGTGGTGCCCTGAATAGCCAAAATAGCCTCAAGCCCCTGGAGACCTGGCCTAGAGAAGAGACGTGTACTCATAAGCCAGACTATGCATGCAATTGATTTCCCTTATATTTAGATAAAAACATTTCTTAAGTGGAATATTATTCAGCCATAAAAAACAGATGCTTTACATCTTTGGTATTGACCTGGATGGAGTTGGGGAACGTTCTTCTTAGTGATGTATCACAAGAATGGAAAAGCAAGTGTCCACTGTGTTCAATACTAATGAGACCAGCAGACGGACCAATACACGCCCACAGAGGACAAAAACTCAAACTCGAGGGAGGGGAAGGTGGGAGGAGGAAAAGGGGAGGAGGAAAAGGGGAGGAGGGAGGGAGAGGGATGGGTGTGCCCTCTCCTATGTAAGGGTATATGGCACACCTCCTGGGTGAGGGGCACAACTACAACTTGGACTTGACCTAATAAATGCAAACAATATAACCTAACCGGCTTTACCCTCATATTCTTCTAAAAATTATTTTACACCCACATGTCTTAAGCACCTGAGGCAGGTAGGGTGAGAGAAAGACCAACAGCGTCATCTGTGCCTTCACAGACTCTTCGAGTCCAGCAGATCCAGGGGACGTGGCCATCAAAACCAGGGCAGTGGTTTATTTCTCTCCTAACGCGCTGTGGTTTCTTGGTAGCCTGAGTCTTTTGACAGTTATGAGATGTCTCCCTTTGTCTCTGATAATTTTCTTTGCTCTAATACTTTCAGATATTAATACAGCCACTACTGCCTTTTCAAAAACTATTGTTTGTGTGGTATATCTTTTTGTAAAATTTTTACTTTATAGACTTAATTTTTAAAACTTTTTGACTTTTATAATAACACAGCTTAAAACATAAACACATTGTACAGCAGTATAAAAATACTTTTCTTATTTCGTATTAGCTTATATACAATGAATTTAATAAACAAGTATTATCAGATTTTGGGGGGGCACATTTTAGCTCATTAAAGTCTGAATTAACTGTTCCAGATTTTCTTTTCTGTATTTGGAAATAAGTTTTGTAAAATCAGTGTCTTGTTGATACGCTATTAGATCATGTTTTTTGTTTTACTAAAACAAGAAATGCTTTTACCGTTTGTTTTTCAGGGACGGGATTAACATTTAATTCTGTGTTTACAACTTTTATTACTAGTATTCAATGCTCCTTTTATGTTGCTTTATAAGCAAGCTTACATGTAACAGAATAAGTGTCTGTTTATGTGAAAAAAA
>NW_003852515.1:2532386-2533838 GCF_000181295.1 Otolemur garnettii | reverse complement strand
GCTATAGATATTACAATATACACACATAACTTATCATAGTCCACCAGTATTGAAGTTTACAGCTTGGGTGAACAATAAAAACTTTACTTCCATCTTGGTTCCTTTACTTTCCTCACTTTCTAGATATAATTGTCTTAAGTATTTTCTCCACATTTATTGAACACCACTTTATATGGTATTATAATTTCTGCTTCAGCCATCATATATGATTTAAGAAACTCATGAGAAGTAGGATAGTCAATTCACCTCCCTTCTGATGTTCTTTCTTCCTTTTTGAAATTCCGAGCCTTCTTCTGTTACCTTTTTTTTTTTTTTTTTAAACACAGGGTCTCCTTCCGCTTCCCGGACTAGCATGCATCATCAGAGCTCACAGCAACCTCAAACTTCTGGGTTCAAGCAATCCTCCTATCTCAGTCTCCCAAGCAGCTAGGACTACAGGCATGCAACACCATGTCCTGTTAAGTTTTCTATTTTTTGTAGAGATGGGGGTCTCACTCTTGCTCAGGTTAGTCTTGAACTTCTGACCTCAAGTGATCACCCCAGCTTAGTCTGTGCTAGGATTAAAGGTGTGAGCCACCAAGCCTTTATTCCTTGTTTTTGTTGTTTTTGGATACAACTTTCAAACAACACCTTTCATATCTGAAAGATATTTTTGCTTGATATATATAGAGAGAGAATTTGTGGTTGACAGTTCTTTTCTTTTCTTTCAATACTTGAAAAATGTTATACCAGTTCTTTCTGGTTCCCATACTTTCAGATAAGAAATCCACTGTCATTCAAATTGGCGTGCCCCTGTAAGTAACGCGTTGTTTCTCTCTGTCTGCTTTCAAGGGTTTTTTTCCCCCTTTAACTTTTAGAAGTTTGATCATGATGTGTCTTGGCATGAGTTTCACACCACTTGGATTTATCTCATTTGGGTTTCATTCAGCCTCTTCCATCTGCCCATTTATGGCTCACCCCACAGATACCTTCCCAACAGAAGCAGGACATTCAAGTCGCTCCATTGCCTCCCAGGGTATGAGCTCAGTGTCCCCTATGGGTGTCACTGACACTTGCAAGTGTGGAAGGAGACGCTGACTCACACTGCTTTGTGCTGTAGGACTAGGGCAGACACTCAGCTCCTTGCTGGGCCCTGCTGACACCAGAGAAGGGGAAGAGGAATCAGACCACCACAAGTCCCTGCCTCTACCTCATTCTGCCACTCATGCACGTGTGAGGCTTGGGTTGCTCCTGAACTCTGTTAACATACCCTGCTGGAGAAATCAGACCACTGTCTGCTTCCATGGAGAAGGGGATGGAAGATAAACTAGCCACTCCACCCACAGAAAGCACCCAGCCCAATTAGAGTACCACATGCATCCACCAAGTCGAGGTTGAAGATGAGGGCTTGACTTAGCTCTACAGAGTGGGAAAATTAGAACACGATCACCCATTTCTTTCTTTTCTTTTTCT
>NW_003852515.1:2484545-2532046 GCF_000181295.1 Otolemur garnettii | reverse complement strand
GGGTTGTGACGGATCAGCTCCCAGGCCAGCCCTATTTAAATTCCAGGGGAGGTGGGAATGTGGTTTTTCCATAATTATTTAGCTGGAGGACCATTGCCAAAAATGTCTGTTATTAGGTCACCCTTGTCTTGGTGTTTTGGTTATGGGAAATAGGCTTGTCTTAGAGATTTTTGTTGGCAGTTCTGGGTTGGAGCCCTGTCTGGAATATACAGGAGGAAATAAGGAAACCTGGGGGCCCCCATGACTGTGTGGCTCCTCCATCCTAAGAACCATCTTTTTCTTGGTATTTGGAGTCTTTTTATGCTTGTTGATTGTGTCATGTCCAGGGTCTTGTACGAGGAAGTAACTGGAGAGAATAGGACTTCTTCACTGTGGTTGGAACCAAAAGTCTGATTACGCCTGGCAAATTAGGCGAGGTCAGGCCCACCCATCCCCATCAGACCTGCAGTTCCCTTTGGGATCACTATACAATCACAACACTCCCTTATGACCAAGGTGGGTGGTAAAGCAACTGAGGGACAGAGCCAGTGAGCTTGCCAAAAGGTGGCTGTAATATAGAAGGAAACGTTCTTATTGTTTTAAACATAATAACTTTTCCACAAATTAAAATTGACTAATGATCCAGGAACTTTGCACACTAAGCCAGTTTCAAAACATAAACTACAAACTTTATAGAGCACAGCTCACTTTCCCCTGTTGGGTGGATACATTTAGTTATTATTTCTTACTCAGTAGGCTGCCCAAGGTACTTTAAAAAAAAAAACAACACCACCATCATGAGCAACAAAGACATTTCTAGATCCTAAGTTCTAACATTTCTCCACTGTGGCTTGTTAAGGCACTGTTTTCAAAGGCCCCTATGAACACGCAGGAGCGCCATGCATGGTTAATTGAAATGGGCCTTGGGGGAATGCGGGGTGAGGAAACCAGATCACTAAGATGCCCATTGAAAACGAAGACTTTGATATGCTGCAGGCAACAGCAACTGTTGGGTCCAATTTCTGACATCTTTTTTTTTTTTAACATGAAGTTTTAAAACATCTGTTTCTGAAGTAGAGCAGGAAATCTCTAAGCAGCCACGTTCTTTGGTTGTGTCACATAGCAAGTATGGGCTGTCTGCACTTTTCCTACCATGAAATCTTTTCCTTTTTAAACTAGTTCAAAGCAGAACATTTAATGGCCATTTATAAGTAGGGAGAATTTGTGAGGCCATTTTACAAATGGTGTCATGAAATGAGTCATGGTCAAGGACACAGCGGCCCGCTTTCAGCTGGTGTGAATGTGGCTGCCTTATTAACAAGCTGGAGGGTGGGGCCAGCCCCATCCAGGGCAGTCTCACAGGAAAGGCATTAGTCAAGTGCCTCTCTTCTGGGCACAGCTTTGAAGCAAGAATAACCGTTCTGGCCCTTTGTTTGATTAAATGGCTTGCGGAACTGTGTTTCCAATCTCTGTGACAGAGGCTCACAGTGCTTCAGTGGCTGTGGATTATACAGAGAGGATGTTGGAGGGGACATGTTTTCATATGCGTGAGAGAGAGTGTGTGTGCTTTGTGCACCATAGCAGGGAGGTCAAGGCAAGTTTTCTTTTCCTTGATGAAATATACGAGGTGCCATATGGTGGAGCAACCTGAGAATACCAGGTGTGCCTGCACCAGAATCTAATACGCTGTTGCCATGGAGACCAGAGCTCCTACAGCAATGCAAGGCCTCCCTTTCCCTCTCTGAGGAGCTTACTTGTCTAATAGGAGCAGGTGCTTTGACATGCAAACGAATTAAGCCTTGAAGGCAAGCCTTTAGCAATTTTCAATTTCTTTTTTCCTGATTCTTCCTAGAGAGTTTTTCCCCCTTCTCTACTTATGGCTCTTATTTGAGCTAATACTTTAGTGAAATAATAATAGGGACATTTATTAAGACTGTCCTTTGTGTTATATGTACCATAGCTACCCTCTGGAGTGTTCCGTCCACATTAATGAGAAAATCAAGCCTTCAAGAAAACAAGATGTTTCCCCCAAAGTCATAAATCTCTGTCCAAGTCAAAACCTGAACCCAGATCCATCTGACTTCAGCCTCATGCACTTTAACTTCCCACTAAAGAGTGATGACTTGTTATGTCTGGACTATGTTTTTACAAAGGATCGCCAAACTTTCATGTCCTACTTGGGCTTTCAGGACAAAACCTACACTATAATCTGAGATGGGAATGGACTGAGAAGGGAGAAACATAAGAAAGAAGGCGGCTGCAAAGTTCCGGAAGCCTTTAGAAGAGTCAAGTAGTGACTTACTAGCAGGGCCAGGCAGGGCACGCCACACTGAGGATGAATGGCTGAGATTTATGAAGCATCTGCACCTGTCATTCATTCTTTCAACACACATGTATTGAAGACGACTTCTGCCAAGCACTGTGCGTATCTTGTGGATACAGCAGAGAACAAAACAAACAAAGTTGACAAAAATCCCTGCCTGTGGAGACACCCTATTCTGAGCTGTGCAGGTGCTATAGCCCTGTGAACTCCGAAATGGGTAAAATGTGGTCCTTGTTCTGGAGAAGTGTCCAGTTTAGGAGCCGAGATAGATGCACCAATAGCCTAACTATAATGCCCTATAATTAGTATCGGGCTCGGCAGAGGTACAAAGTGCTGTAAATTTGGGGATCTGGGTGGGCATAGGCATGCCAGGGTGCCTCTGGTCATCTGGAAATGTGACAGCTTCATGTTTGTCATCAGTTGAAAGACTTGGAGAACAGGATCATGTGTAAGACCCTGTCACATGGTGTTAAAGATGTCTTTTGAGTCTAGAAGAAGCTCGTTACTACCCTTTAATGAACGCTTTCAACTAGACAAGAACCAACCTCTTATCTAGGTTGAATTTCCCCATCTTGTCCATAAGGACATCACTGGAGATGTTACAAAATATCTGAACAAAGATGTCTCTTCCATCCCTAAAGACATAAACACTTACCCTTATCTTGGTAGAAGGCTGGAGAGATTGGAATTGCTTTGAAATTTAAAATGTAGAGTGAGATTACCCAATAATCTGGCTCTGGACATGCTAGCAGACTCAGACCTGTCGTTGACAGTTGGGCTTTGCTGCATGTGTCAAATTGTCAAACACAAGTGAAAGGTTACCAGGCAATTGTCCCCTTTGTTTTTAATTTGTGAGCAGACAGGCATGGTATCTGGGCAGCACAGAGTTCAGTGTCAGCGTTAAATAAAACGTACAACAAGTGAATCTAATGCATTTTAATAATATACACTACCATGGTAGTGCTGTATGGTAATTAAATAGGAATGATAAGATACACACAACCATTGAAATGATTTCCTTACAAAGTCAAAAATCTCTGGAGTGTGAATTGGATTACGCCTATAATCCCAATCCTTTGGGAGGCTTTGATGGGAAAATCGCTTAAGGCCGAGAGTTCAAGGCAAGCTTCAGTAAAGAAGAGACCCCCCCATCTTTAAAAAAAAAAAACAGAAAAATTAGCCTGACATGGTGGCACATGCCTGTAGTCCCAGCTACTCAGGAGGCAGAGGCAGGGGGATCACTCGAGCCCAGGAGCTTAAGTTTGCAGTGAGTTAAGGTCATACCACTGCAGTATAGCCTGGGCGTCAGAGACCCTGTCTTAAAAAAGAAAACAAAATAGAAAAAAATTAAGAAAAAAAGCTAAAAAAAAAAATTTAAAGAGAGAGAGATCCTAAAAGAAGGAAGAAGGGCCATCTGTAAGATCAGGTTTAAGCGTGACTTTTCCTCCTCCTCTTAAACTTAGCAATTCCAATTAGGTTTTGTCCAAGTATTTCCAATCCCTGGAGGTGGCTGGACGTATAAATTAGGAATTTGAGCAGGGAGAACAACGTCTAAAAATACTTGTTCAGTCTTCTAAGAGAAAAGAAATACCTTCTGGGAAGCTGATTTCTAGTATGATGAAGAAACTAACATGAAAGGTAAGTGTGTCCATCCAGTAAGAGGAACGCACACTTCCCCACGTGAGACCTCTTTGCCAGGGATGTTGATTCAAATCACCCAGGAAGACTTTGAAAAAACCCAGATCTTCCCAAACCTACCAGATCAGGAACTAAAGGAAAGAGGTTTAGGCATGTCTATTTTTAAAGGCTCCTCAAGTGCTCCTAATAATCAACCTAGTCGAAAACCATTATGTGTACAGCTTTTGTACCCAGAGGTTATTAGAAATTGCAGCTGAATAGAGAAGATTGAGGAAGCCAAAATTAAGAGGTAGTATCTCAATATGCATAATAAATTGTAATCGGATTGCTTTCCTAATACCAGTCACCTAGGGAAAAGGCATTCTGACTGAGACAGCAGATGGAGAGGTTATTCTGACACAATATGGAATAGGCTGAGTGGGTTGTTACTTACGTGAGGCTTTGGAAAACCTAAAGGAACTGGGTACTTGATTCCCTGGTAGATGTTTTAGGAGGCTGACGGTGTTAAGCCGTGCTATTCTAGTGTACTGATTGTTTAAGTTAAAGGTACTAGAAAAAGAGCCCGTGCAAGAAAATCACTTTGACCTTCTTACTGTTTCATAAAAGCAGGAAATGAAATTCCCATGTGAAAGACACCCTCCCTACACTAGAAAAATGCAACATCTTTTATCATCAAGGACGTGAGGCCAAAGGAATTCTGTACAAACAAGCCTTGTTAAACTAACCGTATTGTTTCAGTTACCTGCCCTAGTCTGACTCCCTTTGCCTTATCCTATTTCCACAGTTTGCTACTCTTTGTCAAACTTGGTGTGTAAGTAACTGATTTCTTACCTCCTTTGGGTCTTCATTGCCTCTCATGCCACATAAAACTTGCATTATGCTTTCCTCCTGCTAACCTATGGTTATGTCAATTTAATTTTTGGACCTAAGAGGATGGAGGTGGAATTTTTCTCCCCCTACAAGGTGAAGGGAAATGGAAAAAAAAGAAAGAGGACTTTTCAAAATTTATTGAAGCACTGGGAAGCTGAGGCCAGTGGATTGCCTGAGCTCAGGAGTTCTAGACCAGCCTGAGCAAGAGTGAGATCGTCCTCTATTAAAAATAGAAAAACTAGCTGGGCATTGTGGGGCCCCTGTAATCTCAGCTACTCAGGAGGCTGAGGCAAGAGGATTGCTTGAACCCAAGAGTTTGAGATTGCTATGAGCTGTGATGCCACGGCACTCTACTTAAGGTGACAAAATGAGACTCTGCCTCAAAAAAAAAAAATTATATTAAGGCAATTTTGCTTCCGGTCTCCAGAGGCCAAAGCAATTTTTAATGAACTCCTGTCAGGTGTGTCCTTTCCTCCTCCTCCTCTCTGCTTCTCACTGCCCTATACGAAAGGTGGAAACCGTGTGGGTACCCAGGGAGGGGCTGCTCTTTCTCCTCTATAACATGACCCATGTGTGCAACTTAACCTCAGTCATGCTGGCAACAACACAAGAAATTCCCTACTTTGGGGACCGATCTTGCCTAAGACACTGACCAATGGAAACATGTATTTAAATTATGTCCATCACAGATGAAAGAGACATCAGCATGTCAAGTACAGTTAAGACTTGTGCTGTCATTCATCAACACATGCTGGCCCATGAGCTTCCCTCAGAGAACAAGATTACACTCAGCAATCGTCCTGTTCACTTTCCCTGTTATCTGGAAGCCTCTCATGCATGGAGCACTTTTGTCTCTCCCATCACTAACCCTCTTGGCCCAAAGCCCAGGCAGCTCCTATTGTGCCTCTGTCTGTTGTCCGCCAACCTCAGTCCTCTATCTGAGACCCTGTCAGGACCTCCCATCTATTTTATCACTCTTCCATTGGTCACTGACCCCAGAATTTGAAATCGCTGAAGAGCAGAAGCAGGTGCTGGGGAAGTCAGTGAGCAAGCAGAGGTTATCCCCGTTTCACACAGACCGTGCTGGGCTTTGTTATTTTTTTTTTATCAGTCGAGCACCAGAGCACCATGAGAACAGTAGAAGCCCACAGAATACCCAGTGAATGGCTCGCGCCCAGTTTAATGTCTCCGCTATTAGGAGTCATCCACTTACGATATCCCCACATACTACAGACAGGTTATATTTTAAATCAAATCAGCACAGGGTGCAGACTATTTATAAAATAGAGATGCAATTTGCCTTGGCAGGAACTGTGACTTATTACAGTACTAAACAACTCCTAGTGCCCTGGTGATGCTTTATAATACATTTTTTAAAGTTCCCTGTGATACAAATGTGGCTGGGGGAAAAAAAAAAAAAAACTGATAGAAAACCGGGCCAGTTTTTTGTTCCAAAACTAACCACTCAGGTTCTATTTTATTTCTCTGTCTCCCCTTCAGAAGGGATATGACTTCAGGAACCACACACATTTTATTTTACAATTAGCAAAGCAGCAATTCTTCTGTAAAATTTTCCCAACCTTATGCTGTGAAGAAAGTACTGTAGGGAAGTCTTGCTGTGTGACCTTGGGCCAGTCACCTCACTAGGCCTGGGTTTCCCCCACCAGAAAAATAAGAGCTCTAGATAAGGTCTCTAAACGTCCACCCAAACCCAAAGCTTTCTGATCTTTCCAATTCTAAAACTTCCAAATAAGAAAAAGTGAAAATGGAAAACAGAAAGCCAGTGACCATGGAACTGGAGCAATAAGTGGCCGTCATGGGATGCACAGTGGCACGGGTGGACAGACGCCCCCTGCGGTAAAGTGTCTGTTCCCAATCATTCAGCCTCCCTCCCTGGAAGAGGTTTGTACGTCCCTAGTGGTGGCTGTGTGATGCCAGGTGGAGAGAACATTTCCTGGTTCCCCTGACAACAGGTTTGGCCATATTGTTCAGGCCAGGAGAACGTGAGCAGAAGTGATATATGCTGCATTAGAAAAGAGGTTTACAGAGCCTTTGAATGTTTCTGCGGCCTCTTGCTATCTTCCCTGTGTCCTGAGAACAGGGAATGCTGCAGACCCTGCGGGTTTCACAATGAGAAGACGCACACAGCAGGACCCCAGCCAGAGCAGGGCTGCCGTGACTCACGCACATGAACAAGAAACACCTTTGTCATTGCAAGCCACTGAAAACTTGGGGTTATTTCATCACCTCAGTGTCACCTGGAGAAAGCTGGTTGATCCATCACCCTCCCCTGTGGGTTTCTGTGTTAAATACTCAGACAACAACAAGGATGACTTGACTAACGTGCCTTTAGGATGGAAGCTTCTAGCAGAAGCACCTAGTAATTCCAATACTACCATGGACACCAGAGACAGACAGCTATTCAGAAGCTGCTTCCCACGGGAATCTGGGGAGATGTGACAGTCATCATGGCCATGCCCCTCAGTCACCATCTCTCTCACACGGAACCCATTCCTTGGTGAACAGGAATCCTGGACTCATCATCTGGAGACCCCAGGCCAACTCCCCAACCACTGAATCCCTCTAAGTCTGCAGATTATGATCCTATCCCTGGAGCCAAGTCAAGTGACCTTGGAAAAATCCTGATCAGGGACATCATCCCAACAAGCCAAATTGTGCTTGTGCCTGTTTGTGGTTGCTCATCTAAATGAAAACACAACATTTAAAATTTTCTTATGGAACAAATGAACTCTCTAGCTCAATATGAGAAACACTGGACTCCATGATCTCTAAGGTTCCTCTGGCGCCGGAATAGTTGCATCTTAAAACATTTCCTAATATAGACATTATTTCCTCGCTACTTCACAATTAGGGCAGAAAAAAACAGATAAATTTTCCAAGTGAAGTGATAGGATTAAGTTAGGTAACGTGAACATGGTTATAAGGCAAACCTGCCCATACGTAACAATCTTTGTTCAGAGAACAATGTGTATGTTACTTTAAGAGGAAAAAAATCTTAGCTGGACACTGGGGCAGGTGCCTGTAGTCCCAGCTACTTGGGAGGCTGAGGCAAGAGGATAGTTTGAGCCCCAAGTTTGAGGTTGCTGTGAACTGTGACACCATGGTACTCTACCCTCAAGGAAGGTAGTGTATCAGGGGTGACAAAGTAAGACTATGTCTCAAAAAAAAAAAAAAAAAGAAAAAGAAACCCAAATAACTAATTAGATTTATAATCTGTGAATGTGGTAAAAATAAAGACCTCAAATTTATTTTTTTCATTCCTATACAACCTAAGGGCAATATCCAAAAGAAATTACTATTAAGTGTGAGTAATGCAAAATAGATTGTGTGAATTTTAATCTGAAATGTGTGAATGTAATATACAACTGCAAATTGGGAGGTCCCTTTTGATTTTCAAAGTAGGGTTCATTCACAAGTACAAAAACGTCTACCCTATAGACAATTTCAAGGTGGGCTAACAGACTACATGTGGTCCAGGGGAAATGGAGGGAGGTCAGGTGGCACTGAAAAGATACTTGACTGTAGAGCAGTACTGTCCTCCTGGGCGCGTGAAAATGGCGGCTGTGCCCATGTGGCTGCAGGGACTGCTGTGGCTGGGGCAGCCACGTTCCCCCTCGAGAAAGCAGGCAAAGCAGTTTTTATCAACCACACAATAACCAGTAATCCATATAAAGAACCTTTAAGTTACAGAAAAAAAGAGAGGAAATGGCATTTTCTGTTCATCTTGATCAGGTCCACAGACTAGACAATGAGTGTTGCTCCAGCTTTCTGCATAGAAGCTGATTTCAAATCGAAGCTTTGCCATTATTATGCGGTGACTGTTTCCACATGTCAGTGTACTTTGGAATTGCTTTGCTTACAGGGTCACAATGAAGAAAAAATTTCGTGTGATTGGTTTCTATTTGTGTGATTAGTTTCTCACTGGCCACTGGAGATTTGAGCGCCTATAATGTGGAAAACTCTGTGGAGGAGGCGGGGGAGAGAATGCCCCTGCCATCTATCAGACGTCCAGATAAATGCACCAGCTCTAATAAGAGGCAAAGGCACTCTAACATGTATTACCGGGAAGGTGGCAACCACTACCCACACCTGGATTAGTTTTGCCACCTGCTAAATTCCTCTGCTTGCTTCGGAACGAGACCGGCCTCCCCTCCTCTGTGAAGCTCCGTGTCCTCGGCCTCCAGGCCACTTCTCAGTTGCCTGCTGTCACTGCTGTGCAGTGTCCTGTGATCACTTCTTGGGGCTTTCTCTACCAGGACATGAGTTCCTTGAGGGCAGAGGTTGTACCTCAAATCTACTGGGCATTTAGTAAGTTGGACTAATTTTATACAGGTCTAAATAATAGGCCTACATAAATATTTGTACAAGATTCAAATTAGAATAGATGGCAAAGGAAGTCGTGGCTGGAGTCTCTGGAGTCCCTATCTGTGTGGATCTCCCCTCTCCCTATGGATTAGACAGAAACTTTCTTATGAGAACCTTGGGGAAAATTCCCTTTATGCAATCTGAGACCCTCCAACATCATGTAATGCTTTCTCTTTCCTGTGACAAGCAAATGTAACTGCTGGGAGTGGGGGCTCATGCCTGTAATCGTAGCACATTGGAAGACCAAGGCAGAAGAATCACTTGAGACCAGGAGTTTGAGATCAGCCTGAGTCAGAGTGAAACCCTGTCTCTAATAAAAATAAAAAAATCAGCCTGGTGTGGTGGTGGGTGCCTCCTGAGTCCCAGCTACTCAGGAGGTTAAGGCATGAGGATCACTGGAGCTAGGAGTTGGAGGTTGCAGTGAGCGATGGTGCTACTGTACTCTAGTCTGAGCAACAGGGTACGAAAAAAGTCCCTCTATTAAGAAATTATATATTTGTTTCTATTGAAAAAAGGAAAAATGTTGATTCTTAGTGTGCTGAGGCAAGAGAGTTCTAATTGGGTGCTATTGCCAACCTGCAGTTTTTAGCTCAGGAAAGGTATTAAAATATAATAGGTGAGATTAGACCTTCCTTGTGCCTTGTCCACCTTTGCTGGAAAAAAGCCACACAAGCCTTGGCTTACACATGTGTCTACCACAACCACCAGCAAGCTGTGCCCATTGTGGGGTCCAAAGCCTTTTGGATGACTGAAGAATCTCACTTTGGGCAAAAGACTGAAAGCAGTGTGAGTATTGCCTGGATGCAGCTCAGACTGTATTTGTCAGGGAAAAAAGGGGAGCAGAATACTTTAGTCTACTTCTGATGTCCTAAGATTTCTGTAACACTGCAATGAAAGAGTCAGAGTATAGTCTAGTTTAGAGAAAAGAGTAGCCCCTCATTTTGGCAGATCCCAAAACATTCAACCCTTAGTAAAAAGTGGCTCCATTCACTTGAGTCAAACTGACCCCACCACTATGACTGGCAAGAGTTAGGAGTTAGTGTTCACTGTATCTACTGGCTTCAGAAGGCGGGACAGAGCCAGGTTGGACATTCAGACCTGCTTTATTTGCAGTAGGGAACCCCGTCACTTTACCCCCGCCCCAAATAAAAATCGCTAACCAGTGATATGCTGGTAAACTTGCTCTCCAAGGAGGTTGAGGGATGGAGAAATCTCTGACTTGTAATGTCTACCAATTTCCATGGTGTAAACATTCTCACTATAACTAACTTCAGCTGGCAAAGGTTGAAAGACTTTCAACATTTCCTTAATATTCAACAAGTGGCTTTGGGATAGTCTGGTCTGCACCAGCCCTACACCCAGCCCCTCACCATTGCAGCCACATTTATTGAGGTTTTATTATGGTGCCACTAACTGGTAAGCACTTTATAAAGTCAGAATCTTTTTTTACCCTTCCCATCAGTCCCTAAGAAAGTACTATTACTATTATCTCCATTTTAAGGTGAGATAACACATACAAAGAGAGGATAAGTAACTGGCCCAAAGTTGCACAGCTCGGAAGTGGTAAAGCTGGAACTAGAAGTTCTCACACAATACCAGAATGCCTCTCGTGAGTCAGTGGACGCCTGGTTTTAAATATACAGCAGGCGCTTTGGCCAGAGAAGGCACAATCCGAGTATAACCAAACATCTGTGACTCCTGCCAACCTTTCTCAAAACAGAATACGTCAGGATTCCTTTCCTGTGCAAACCCAACCCTTCTTCCTGTTTCTTCTTTCCAGTCTGACCCTCACAGTCTATCACTTTGTTAGTGATTGAGAGTCTCTGTTCCTGTCTTGGTCTTCCAACCCAGGCATGGTAACTAAAGAGCTCTATTCCTCCTCCAAGAACAAGGAGGCGCCAACACGCGACGGTGCTGCTTTAAGGAGCTAGTGACCAATTAAATGTCCTGTACTAGCACAAGAACCACAATGACCTGGTCCTTCCCCAGGGGACTTTTTAACATAGTTTGGAAAAACTGTTGTGGACATTGGCCCAGGAATCACTGATAGTTCATTCTTTTAAAAAAAGAAGAAATGGACAGTGACATTCGTATCTGTGAGCGGGAAATAATTTTACGACTGAGGAGAATGAAAATTTAACAGGAATTAAGCTTGTGGTAAATCATCTGAGGACTATCATGTATAGATAATCAAAATTAAGAAAATAAACTGGCCAGGCACAATGGCTCACACCTATAATCCTAACACTCTGGGAGTCCAGAGTGGGTGAATTTCTTGAGCTCTGGAGTTTGAGACCAGCCCTAGCAGGAGCAAGACCCCTGAGGTCTGGGAGGGACTGTTTGAAACTGCAAGCTGCCAGCCACTAGCAAGTAATGAAATCATTTCCCTGGGGCAGGTCCAGAAATATTACAAAATGAAACCTATTAGAAAACATCAGAGTGCATTACATGTAATAAGGGCAAAAGTTATTTTATTAACCTTTTGCGGTGTGTATATACATAAACTCATACACAGCTAGACAAAATGAAATGCTTCCTCTTAATTATCTTTTTAAAAATGTATTAGAAAAGTACTACTATATGAAGGAAATTCACATTATGTGGAGAAAACTCATGCTGGGAGATGTTTCTATTGTTTCATGATTTGTTTGCCAAAAACACTGAGCCTCTCAATATAAACTTTAATGTGTGCAACTTCAAACTTCAAACAACTTTCCTGATTATTTAAATATCTTACAAATGAAAAGCTTCAATGGGTTTAGATTAATATGAAATGCAACCTTTCAATTAATCTGTAAGAACTGACTTCAAAGAAGATGCAAATTTAATAGCAAAAGTTAAATTAAAACTGCATAATTAGTGAACATGATTTAAAAATGGAGCTCATGCCTTGTAACCACAGCCAGTGTTTCCTCCACTTGAATCCACACACCTTTGGGAACTTACTTTTTCAGTTACAACAATCATTAACATGAAGCATTGAAATAAACTAAATCACTGTCCCTAAATTCTTATCCTAAGTTTAAAAAAAAAGTGGCTCTCAATAAAATTATTCAAAAATTTTTGAAAGATTTTGTACCAACAAAATTATTTTTTCAATGTGCTCATATATATAGTCTTTAAAATTTATTTTATAAAAATTTTTATAAATTACATACAAATACTACTGCAATTTTCAAGTATTCTTAAACTACCAATATAGTAATAGTGTGTAACTAACATTTTGTCACTGGAGAGGCAGCAGGAGACCACAGTCCTACCTTCGAGTGACAATGACCAACACAATCCTACCCCATGGGTCAGTGAAACGGGATCAAAAGCTGTGACTGACTCTTGGTCTAAGGGCTTTTAAAGACCTAAGGGTAGGTATTGATTTGATTTCTACAAGTATTTAAATTTATATTTCTTTTGTAAAGTAAAATAAGTACCTTTATATGTTTATGGAGGAAGAGGAAAAAGTAAAGTAAAAGGTTTTGCATTCCAGCTTGAATAAAGAAAATTTTAAGTGTTAATTCTTAAAAGGAAATTGTCATAAAAGCTTTTCTTAAAATATTAAGAGTTCACTGATAGCACAAACTAATGAAATATGTAAGAGATTAGTTTACTCTGAAATATACAGAAAAGACATTTTTATTGTCTAATAATCTTATACTAAAGAACTCAGGAAAAAGGTTTCCATTAAAAGTAGAACTGAAGAGCTTATTATTTCTTGTTATTAGTAAATATGTATTTTACACAATTGCCTAATGAGAGCCAATGAAAATGGTGCCTTTCTTTTAACACGAATATTTCTGAATGTAGTTTGCAGCTACCCTGAGCAAACATCATTCTTTTGCTGCTGTGTTGTGCAAATCTTTCCCAGAGCCATTGTGATTTAAGGCATTCGGATCAATTAGTTGTCAGCATATTTTTTTTACTTTCACTGTAGTGACCTTAGTTTTTCTAAGAGTTCATACAATCAACCTGTTCAATTAAATTTATATAAAAAGCTATTCTCAAAAACCTACTGCTAGGCAACAGAAACCCATCAAACTAAATCTCAGGTGAAAAACATTCCTAAAAGAGATATGAAAAAAACATGTAAGGAGAGATGAGAACAATTATAGTCACTTCACAATAAATTATTAATTTAATCCAAAATATAATAATGCTATGTTAAAATTTTTAAGTACAGGTAAAAAGAGAAAAGCTAAACTGTAATTATTTAAGTGAATATTTTCATGTGTATGTACAAATATGTGGGACTATGAATTGTATACAAGGTCCAACAATTAAGTTTATGAACTCATCCTAAAAAAAGTGCCACATACCTCCTCGCTGAGTATCACTATGGCCACCTTCAAGGTACTTGGGAAGCTATGCACCAACACTAGCACCTTGTCTACCCTTCAAAGCAATTTTGGAACTTTTTCTGGAATGCCCTTCGGAGCTGTCATTGTATGAGAATTGACAAGTTTGAGAATTCATCCTGGAAAAAAGTGCTACGTACCTCATTGATGAATATCACTATGGTTACCAGATAACCATGGGGAGTGCTTCAAGGTGACTGTAGTGATATTCAGTAATGAGGAATGTAGCTCTTTTCCTAGGGCAAGTCCGTGAACTTAATTGTCAGACCTCATATATAGGGTGGACATAAAATCTGTGTGCAATTTACTATGTTAAATTATTTTAAATTGCACACAAACTTTATGTCTACCCTGTATACTCAGCATACATGATAGAGTCCCAGTAACATTTGGTTTAGTCTGGTGTTTGACCAACCAACCTCTGACGCCTTGGCTGTGAATCTGGGAAGACAGTATGGAATGTCAATGCTCTGCGTTTTCAAGAGAGCACAGTTACTAGAAGCCCTTTGCAGAGACTTGCTTTGAAAAGCAACAAATGAAATGAGTTCTTACAGTAAAGGCAGAATAATTTATTATCTTACATTTAGAACTAGCTTAGATTTTGAAATGTGGGCTTTGTATTGTAAATCAAACTAAAACATTTCATCCACATTTGTTTTCTTTGTGGAAAAAAAGTTTTGACTGGGAAAAGGTTTTTAAGGACTGAGAGAATTCATAAAAAGGGTGCCTCAGGCTTCCTGGAAACCAAATTGTTCTTAAAAAACAACTTTGATGAGTTAAGTGCAAACGAATCAGAAACATATGGATCACACTCCCTCAAAAATACACAGGGTTTTAAAACTTAGAGGAAATATGTTCGGTAAAGTATGTTTGAAAAATGTTACAAAACATATTTCAAAATGTTTGAAAAATTGCTTCAGGTATTTTACATATATAAACCCCAAATGAAGCTCAGTTCATCTATCTCTAATTACATAACAATTATTAACACTACAGCTTAGGATTTATGTAACGGAATACTGTAGTCATGCCATGATTAGTTATTTGCTTTAAAAAATTATTGAAGAAGTGAAACATTATCCTGAACATTCAGAACTCAACTTGGCTCTGGGGTAGTGCTTCAAATGTGGACACTGAGCCCAGTGCCTTGGTTATGCTCTGATGACAACTAAGTACTCTGGGGCTGTTGACCAGTTAGCAGAGCACTGTCGGGGACCTTAGTAATAAAGATAATAATTAAGAGTCCTGTGTCACTTAAGTTGGTGGCCTACCTATAATTCATCTCCTTGGAATGATTAGTTCACTTCCTAAAGCTTTGCTTTAAAGCACAATATTTAGGCTAGACATGGTGGCTCACTTCTATAATTCCAGAACTCTGGGAGGCCAAGGCCAGTGGATTGCCTGAGCTCAGGAGTTTAAGACCAGCCTGACTAAGAATGAGACTCCCTCTCTAAAAATTGCTGGGCATTGTGGCAGGCGCCTGCAGTCCCAGCTACTTGGAAGACAGAGGCAAGAGGATCACTTGAGCCCAAGAGTTTGAGGTTGCTGTGAGCCATGACACCACAGCACTCTACCAAGAGTGACAAAGTGAGATTCTGGCTCCAAAAAAAGAAAGAAAAAAAAAAGCACAATATTTGCACTCTGATATAGCAAATGGCAGCAAAAGTCCCAAATTCACACAACTTTAGAGCCCCCCTTTCTTGCAGTATCAACATAAATATTGTAAGAGAACATATCACAGGAATCTAATCCTGATAAAAAGGCATTAAAGAACAAGGAAGACAAAAAAGTGATTAATAACCTCAGAAAAACAAGTGAATGCAGCATATTTATATCAGGAATTTAGTATTTTGTGTGTATGTGCATTTAACATTGTTGAATGTAATCTTGGAATACAGCAAAGGAATGGACTCTGGAACTAAGCTGATCTAGGTTCCGATTATTCTCCACTTCTCAGAAGCCATGCAACTAGAACAAAGCCCTCTGTAAGCCTCAGTTTCCTCTTCAGTCGAAAAATAATAGTAGTAAATACATCTTAGGACTAATGTATAAATTTAATACATATTAATACATAAATTCAACGCATTTAATCCATACTTTTCAGTACAATAAAAGTATCCAGCACATAGTAAACATGTAAATATTAGTTCTAACCCCATGTTGTCAATTATCGTTCATTTCTTAGTCTTAATTTTCATCTACTGTGTGAACCTCTGCATTGTGACCATGCTACAGCCTGAAAGGCTCCTCACAGTGGGGACTTTTGCCTGCCTTGCTTTCTTTGAGTCTTGTCTGCAGCATTCTTCAAGGTCAGAAATGGAGACAAGCTCTGCTTGTGATCAGACTGTAACCTTGAACAAGTATTTTGAAATCTCCCTAGGTTCGGCCCTTCACCTTTAAGATGAGGAGACCATGTCATTTGCTTTCAGTCTCAAGAGCCGTAAATTGCTGGTAAGCCTCTTAAAACATGTGCACATGGTCTTCAGAAGATACTAGAATAAGTAAAACTAGGAAAAAGATGGCCTCAAGAGTTGATCATAAAGAGGATAAGTAGTAAGCACTGCACACATGTGCTCGCTCTGTTGAGCCCTTTCTACCTCCTCCGTGTGTAGCAGGAGCCAGAGAGATACCCAGGTGCAGTCAGTCCCACATCTGCCTGGTGTGGTGACCATGGTAACATTTAGCCAGGGAGTGGGAGGCACCTCAGCAATCTGGGTGTGAGTTGAGGGAACCACCCAGTGACTGGAATCCTGCCTTTCTGCTTCTCCGTTAGGAAGGTAGCAGTTGACAGCGGGACAGGAAGGAGCCAGGCATCACTTAAGTCTTCCCTCACAGTTTCCAGTTAAATTCCTGGCTTGTCTGGGCCAACACCCCAATGCTGAGCCATGCTGCCATGGAACCCAGTAAGGAGGCAGCACTGGGCACACACACTGGGGAAAGGAGAAAGGATGAAAGGGAGTGGGAGGCTCCCGCGGCAAATGTCTATTTTTATCTCCCTTAATTAGTTCTTTCCCTCTAATACCCTTCAAGAGATCAAACCCCACTGATGGTCAGAAGAAAAAAGGGTGGGGCCGTGGAATTCAATCATTTTTAGGTGCCTTCCAGGTGTAAATATTACACATTTGCATGGCAACATTAGGTGAAACTTAATTATGCATAAATATCTACTACACACTTGGTTTATCAGATAACCCAGAGAAATAACACACAGCACAAAAGCCCAAAGAATAGCCCTCCTCACTCCTCATCCCTTAGCTGCTGTGTATACTCATGTTTCTAACCAGCCTAATAACTAGTTCACAAGGTTCACTGAAGACTGGAAGTAGGACACTGAAGAGAAGAACGGCTGACAGGCGGATGCAGACTAGCAGAAATGCCCTAACTCCCCAATGAGTAAGAGTTCAAAACAAAACAAAACAAAAACCACCCTTCTACCCCCGCCACTGGCTGCTGAGAGTAGCATAAAACAAGTGCCTGATGCCCATGCTAACTCTGAATCACAAAGAAAAGGGTATGTTAAATTCTCTAGTTTACAAACTCAGGGAACAAAAATGGTATGTTTTAGCAAAGTCAATCAAAACCAATTAAAAAAATCATATAAAAATGCTCATTAGGACACTGCAAATTAAAACAACAAGAAATCATTACACACTGATTAGAATGGCAAAATCCATTCTAATGCTGGGAATTTAAAATGGCACAGCCACTTTCAAAGACAGTTTGGTAGCTTCTTATAAAACCATACATACTCTTGCCATATGTTCCAGCAATCACACTCATGTTTACTCAAATGAATTGAAGACTTGTCCACACAAAAACTTGTACATGCATGTTCATAGCAGCTTTACTCGTAATTGCTAAAACCTGGAAGCAACAGACATGTCCTTCAATAAATGAATGGATAAACAAACAGTGGTATATCCATACGATGGAATGTCATTCACTGCTAAAAAGAAATGAGTTATTATGCCACAGAAAGACATGGGGGAACCATGAAATGCAGCGTTAAGCAGAAGCCTGCCTAAAGAGGCTGCATTCTACGTGATTCCAACTACATGACCTTTAGGGAAAGGACAAAACTATGGAGACAATAATAGATGGTAGTTGCCAGGGTTTGGGAGGAGAGGGAAATATGAATAGGTGAAACACAGGAGACTTCCAGAATGCTGAAATCATTCTGTGTATTATAAAGATATCATGCTTTTGTCAAAACCCACAGAACTGTACAATGCAAAGTGAACCCTAATGTAAACTATGGACTTTAGTAATGACAACAGATCAATATCATTTCACCAATTGTAACAAATCTAACACACTAATATAAAATGTTAATGAAAGGAGAATCTGGGGGGCAGGAAGAGGGAGAGTTTGCAGGCGTCTATACTTGCTACTCAATTTTCCTGTAAACCTGCAAGTGCTCTAAAAAAAAAGTCTATTATGTAAAAAATTTTTAGAAGGGGATCATAAAATAAGACTCAGTCATCTGAGTCTCAACACATGAAAGATCAATTTGCAACACTGCTACACAAGTAAGATAAGCGTATTTATTAAACCTGTTAGAATTGAAAACACATACGTCTTACCTGCATCAACTGTGCAATTGTTGGCGTAATGCACAGCACATACAAAATGTCAGGTTCACAAAATGTGATTTTATGAGAATGAAAGTCTGGGAAAAGCCATTCCTTAAGAGTAAGGGGTTTGTTGCTCCCACTGGTGGCAATAAGCAGACCAATGACTATAGATCAAAATGAACCACAGAGAAAACACTGACAACCAACACTCGAGGAATTTATTACCAAGTTACAAGCTACACACAAACACAACTAAGCTCATGAGACTAGCAAGGTAGCAGCACAAAATGTAAGGAGAAAAACACTTAATGAACACAATTTAGAAGTATTTTGCTTTAAATTAGGTTCAAATACTGGGAAACAACATTGAAAAAAATCTTAACAGTCCATTTATAAACCATCGTAACACAGTGATCACTCTAGACACAGTTAACAATTTTTTTTTTTTTTTTGAGACAGTCTCATTATGTCACCCTTGGTAGAGTACTATGGCATCACAGCTCACAGCAATCTCAAACTCTTGGGCTTAAGTGATTTCCTTGCCTCAGCCTCCCAAGTAGCTAGGAATACAGGTGTCCGCCACAGCGCCCGGCTGTTTTCTTGTTGCAGTTGTCATTGTTGTTTAGCTGGCCCAGAACCTGCCATGTTTGGTGCACGTGGCTGGCACCATAACCACTGTGCTACGGGCACCAAGCCTCATAGTTAATAATGTTAACTGAAGGTGACTCCTTGCTACATATATACATGTACATGCACATATACACATACCCATACACATCCATGTACATAAATGTCCAGTTTTTTGTGTTTGCATGAAGTACTTAGGTATTCAGAGAATGAACACAGGAACAATCAGGCTCTAAAACTTTTAATAGTCACATTAGTTTGTATTTACAAAGCTATGAGGAAATAGTAGGATGTGAGCTGTGTTTGAAACTGCTGCTTAGAATGAAATACATCCAAATAATGAAGCCGGCCACATCAAGGGCGGTAAAGTAATTCACACATTTCAGAGAGGCTTATTTTGGAATATACGTCTTTGCCAGAAGATGACAACAAAATAATTTAAATAAAAATTTCAAGGTTAAAAAAAAAGGAAATGGGAGCAGGGAAAGAGCAAAAGGGAAGGAAATACTTAAAGAAACAAATCTGTATAGATAATGTATTGAATTTAATTAAATTCATTCTTACCTAAAACTAAGTCTGGTTAACTGAGGTAGATTCTAGGAATAAGGTGTGCAAAGATTCAGGTTTCCCAAAGGGCAACTGAATCAGAGACTACAAAGCAAAAGTCCATTCTATACTTTTGGACATAAAATCAAATGGGAGCCCTTTTATGGGAGGGTAACTTCTCTATATTAATCTTCTATTTGTTGTGCCAAATTTCCAGATGGAAATGAAAACTTATTTCTAAGGAAGGAATACACACTGCTGGTGATAAAAAGCGATCTTTAAGTTTAATTTTTATTTATTTTCTCAAGAAATGAGAGAGGTAAAATAAAACTAAATTTATGCCATTACCTTAAAATTTTTCCTGTTTTTATTAATAAATCAGTGGAAATTTCAGAAATATTATTAAAGTTAAAGAGCCGTCCGGAACCAAAAAATCTAATAAAAATTCAAAGAATTATTGTTAACTAGGTAAATATTTAAGAACACATATATTAAGGATTTGACTTTTTTTAAATACTCATACAGTTTCTACATTAAGAAATAACATTAAAAACAAAAAATTAAATAAATAAGGATGAAGGCCTAAGTTGAAAATATAAATAACTAAACTTATGGTAAGTATAAGAGCTTTTAGCTTTTTCTGCAAAAGTATTGGAAATGAGAGTAAAACATTTGAGGTTTAAATATTTCTATCCCCCTAACATGTTCGCCTACAATTTCTACTTTTTATCTATCGTGACAGAGCCTTAGATTCACATAAATATTATGTGCATCATAAATTAAGTAGTATGTTAAAAATATATAATCAAAACAGTTAAGGAAAAAAAGATACAAAAAAAGAAAAGTTATGATGTTTTTCCTCATACAAGTTTAGTTGTCCTTTTCTTGGAAAAGGCCTGCATACATCCTGAACATCTTATGCCTATCATACAGAATATATTCTATGGTATACTGTGATCATCAATTAGATAAAAGGAAGAGTGGAATCTATTTTCATGGGAAAAAAGCCAATACGGAACAAGCTGAAGTCCACTCACACAACATGGTAGACCAGCCTAGGGCCCTCGTGTTATCTCAAGCCAGGTAGGGAGAAAGTAAAACATGTAAAATATAAACATGTCAACTAGTTACTGTTTTATGATTCTCAGCATAGATTTGGCAGTGTATAGAGAAACTTGTTTCCAAGGAAGGAATTCAGCTGAACTCAGGCTATCCAAACCTAAAGAGTTTCAATAATTTCAAATTCAACAGAGTCAAGCTATACACAGCAAAGTGAACCTGTCAATTATACTGTAAATTTGGGCTGTATATACATATTTTCCCCTGATATACCTGAATGGCTCTATAAATTCACCAGATACTTGCTTGCGTACATTTAAGTAGTGATTTCATCCTATTTTTTTTAACAGTCAAATGTCACATAACAAAAATTGCCATCTCAAGCTCCAATGAAACCCCTACCAACACAGCTAGACCTCAGCATGTTCCCCTCCCAACATGGCTTGGCATTTTGGGAGGTAGTAGTCAGAGCCTAATTAACACGTTTTGGTCATTCTGGAATGACTACACTGCTACAGACTAGAAGATAAAGTCTTTGATGCCATCATCTATTTCTATTTGGCTAATCAGAAGGCTGCAGCCTCTACTAAAGTGGTTTGTCTGGTACATTTCACCAACATTAACTTCCTTTAAAAAAAGGCACTATGGGAACAAAATGTGTACAGTAAATATATAACGTACATATTTACCATAATTACGTGTACCTGTTTATAACAAACATGTAGCTTAGAAAATGGAAAAAACTGGTAAATTAAAACATATCTGTAACAGTTACATATTGTACCAACAAATGGATATCAGTTCTAATTTTAAAGCATTTAAAGAGCAAAAAAGAGGAAAAAAACTTTTATACATTATCTTTCCACAGCACACACAGATTATATTGTGCCTCTCCATTTATGAAGTAAACTTGTTTCAATAGTTGAAGCTACACAGAGTCTGTCATTAGAGAAAGTGCCAACTTAAAACCACAGTGTCTAGGCCAGCTTGGTAAGCCACAGGGCTCCCACTCAC
This sequence comes from Otolemur garnettii, assembly GCF_000181295.1. Lineage (NCBI taxonomy): Eukaryota > Metazoa > Chordata > Mammalia > Primates > Galagidae > Otolemur > Otolemur garnettii. The sequence goes on along the minus strand of NW_003852515.1, from coordinate 2,510,681 downwards.
CTTGTCTTGCACCCAGTAAGCAACTAATGCATGTCTACTAAACGAAGGCACTACCTGATCTGATTATCTGTAAAGTAGAATTACATGTAAATTAGTCCTAAAATCATTATGCTGCAGAACTCAAAATACTCATGTTTTCAGAGGAATTAAAAGAACCCAATATTTCTACTTCGATAATGCATCGGCTACTGCAACACAGAAAAACAAAACAAAGCACAACAGTTCTCTGTCTCACTGTGGGTAAGGAAACACACTCTTCTGCACTAATGATAATTATATACAATGTACATTAAAGGCTAGACAGAACCTCTGAGGGAGCTCTTCAAGATCCTTTAAGGGGTTTAAGATATACAAAGCATTTACCATCCACTGATAGAGCAAAAGGAGAGAACAGGGAAATCAGAAAGCACACCTGACTCTCTTAACATTGTAAAGATAAACTTCCAGCAAGTTTGAACTCCCAAATACTGCTTAACTGGCAATAAAAGAATTACAATTACTATGTCATTATTCATAAAGAATTCAAAAAAATTCACATGCATGCCAAGATAAATAACACAACATCCAGAGAAGGTCTAACTAATCAACTAAAATATTGAAAACAAGTTTTAACAAACCAATGTTTCGGCCATTTCCCCTAAGACTTTGGGGGAAAAAATACATTACTGGATGCCAATAGTTTGCAATATAATCATAGTGGGTTTCCTTAATTATTTTAAAAGTTCATGAATTAAAAAAAACTCATTTCAATATTTAAACTGAATTAATTCAATTACAATAGATGCCTTATCATTTGAAGTCTTATGTGTATCTGTGTCTTACAGGAAAGAGGGCAATTTATAGCATCAAATAAACACTGGCGTTTAAACAGAATCAGACTTAAGTTATCTAAAAGAACATATGGCATGTATAGTTCTTAGTAGGGAGAAAAATAATAAAATCTCTTAAGCAAGACACTAAAAGTTTTTTTAGTATCTAAAATGTTATATTAGTTTTAGTTTTAAACCAGAGGTGGCATTCAAAATTGATAATTCAGGATATTGACAAATACAAATTTTAAAAAGCTTAACCATCACAGCATAGATTGCCTAATAGTCAAAACAGGACAAATGTAATTTATAAAAACCACCCCAGGATACTTTATTTGTGACTAGATACATGCCATTTACTTTTTCTGGCTTCATTCCATTGTCTAATTCTGCTGAACTGAGTAAGCTTGTCAGATTCTCTCCTAATCTTCATGTGTGTACAAGTTCTCAACATAGACAAAGAAGAATTTTTAAATTTTAAATGAACATTGTTTATTATGTATGACACTGTTTTGTTAAACAAGCCGTCTGAAAAACTATCAAAATTTTGTTTGTTTTGCATGAGCCACAAGAGAGTGGACTTATATAAAATGTCAAAGTATTTACTTCAAATACTAAAGTCAAATTCAGCAAAAATCAAACAATGTTGAAGCTGAGAAAATTAATGGCTTTAAGTGTTTGAACATATTAAGAGAAAAGTAAAAACATACTCAGAAGTCCAGAACACAGAAGTGAACCTAGTGTAATCATAATATTCCTCCCACCTGCCCAATATGAAATAGACAAAGCACCAGCAAAAAAATACTAAAGACCTGGAAACAACCTGGAAAAATCATTCAAAAAGTAGAGCACAAGGATATTTCTCGATAGAAACTCAAGAAATGATCTCACAGCTAATAGAAGAGATGGTAAGAGGAGGGGGAGTAAAGATTCTAACCATATGATAGAGTTCCAACGGTAAGTAATAACTGAATTACAGAAAGGTTTAACCAGCAAAGTCATTTCTTCCAAAATATACTATCATTCTATTCTTAACAACAAATAACGATGATTTTGACACAAAACCCAATTTGATGTTAAAAACCAATAGAGAGGTCCCTTATATTGACCGAGCAAAGAACTGGGGAAAAAACCTGACAAACGTAAGTGAGAAATAGAGGTCCTTCTACATCTTCTGTAAACAGGTTCCTAAAATAGCACAGTGCTTACTTTCTTCAGCCTCCCTGATAGACAGTTTGGTGTGTAATACTAGTACATGAGTCTGTGGAATACCAGCACAAAGCTTGGGGGTGGGGCATGAGACTCTACATAGCTTTTCTTATGTCTCAACTATATTTAGTATTCTTTGTGGTTTTAGACTTTTTTTTTCCTTTAAGTGAAAATCTTTCCAATGAAAAATTCCAAACATGTTTTAAAAAAACAATTGCAGGAATTTCTTCACATTTTATAAACGATAATACTAGAAATGAAAGAGCTGACAGAACTTCAGGCAGATCCGAATTCAACCATCCATTTTTCATATTTCTCCAAGTCTGCAGCAGAGACAGACTTAGCAATTTTCTTAAGAGCCAATTCAAAGTCTCCTTTGGTAACTGGCATCTGAAGTTCTTCTTTAGAAAGTGCACGGATCTCTTCTGGACTTAAGCCATTGATTCGTCGTCTCATTGCCATTAAAGAGGCATCCCTAAAAATACACCAAAAATCAATCAATAGTAATTTTCACAAATATTTTAAACACTTTCAATTGTAAAAAATTTACAGGAAAACACAAGACTATTTTATGCATTTTTATGCTGCTACTTAGAATTTTCTACTTAAGAGACGTCCTAAGGGTTTAGGAGAAGTCAAAACAGAAATCAAAGAACTTAAAACATGAAACCTATAGTTAATGAATCCTAAAAGCCTAGGTTGAGCTCAGATAGCCCTGATTTTCTCTTTCTCATCTGTTCTTCAAAGACAAACCAAGATGTTTAGGAAACTGAAGATGAACTGTGAACTATGGAATAGTACATTGGGAAATGAACATATGGCTAACGTTAAGGTAATTCCAACCATAGATCAGTCTGTCTTCAGCCCAATTAGAAGGGTAAAACCAGGAACCCCTTTCTCTGGAACATGATTATATCCATACATAGGGACATGAAATTCCCTACACTGATTATTTTTGGCAAGTAAAGGTATAAACTCTGGCTTCTGGTTGCATTTTCAGCTCTACTTGACCAACTATAAATAAATATGAAGGTCTGGAAGAAATGGATGATTCATGATCACAAAAAAGCTTTTAAGAATGCCAAGGAACCAAAATTTCAAATTTTAGATGTCTTAATATAATGACAGTAGAAATTATTGTGAACTTGTGTGCCACTAAACTTAGATGTGCATAGTAAAAATAACTAGCAGAAAAAGTGGGAGAAAGATGTTGCAGCTTTAAAGGAAGGCTACTGAAGTCAATTTTACATATAGTTAGAAAAATAAGAGCTAAATGAAAAAAAATCCTCTTCACTGAGTAATACGAATTGTCTAAAAATGTCACTAAATTAGAAGAGAAATTTTAAAATGTATGTGTGCCTGTACTTGTATATATATCTTCCACAATTAAACTGATCAACTTTATCTGCATGTCCTCAAATAATCCCAACCAAAATGACACTACTTTCTATCAATGCAGTTAGGCTCCAACATAGAGCTAAATTAACTTCGGTTGTCTAAGTCATTATTACCAAGTTAGACACAACAACTTCTTAAAAATCAAAATATCAAAAACATCAATGACCAATGAAGTTATACAGAAAAAAGTCAAGACAAAGGGGAAATCATTTCAAAGAAATAAGTAGCTGCTTTTATGTCAAGAGCTAACTAACTGCACTGACTTTCAGGCTGAGCCTCCTGCTAAGTCTATAATTAACATATAAGATCATAGATCATTAGAAAAAAATACCTGCAAACATTAGTTATGTCAGCACCAGAGTAGCCCTCAATCTTCTCTGCTATATCTTCCAGCTGGATGTCAGGATCTAATTCGACCTCACGAAGATTGATCTTCAGAAGCTCAGCTCTTCCTTTTGCTGTTGGAAGATTTTTTTGTTGTATTACACGTTTTACTTATAATACATTCCAAAATCATATACGTTAAACATATTAACCATCAGGAAAAGAAAGAGACCAATGCAGAAAGTCAATAACTGTGAGCCCATTAGTATTACCAACTCACTGCATGATTCAAGAATCAGTTACCTTCCTATATGCCTTTGCTGTAATACTAAAAACCGAAACAGAACTTAAGAAATTTTGTCATAGACTGTGAGAACACGAGCTGTGAAAACAAAGGATTTGAGATCCTTTATGAGAAATACAAACATTAGTGTTCAAGTACTAGAAATGGTTCTTATAAAAAATATTTAGCTTAGTTTTACAAAACTAGACTTCATTGAGTATAACTCCTGTGTATGAATTACTCGGCTCACTTTTAAGCATAATACAGATTTCCAGAACTCTTATCAGTAGCTTAAAAAAAATTACTGGAAATAAGCAACTGGCAAAAACCAAACAAACAAAAAACCCTACTTCATTAATGCATCTTTCACTCGAAGAGCCAGCCCATACATATTTGCTCTTCCAGCATGATTTCAAGGTGTGTCCAGTAAGTTCACACTAGAGAGTTTTTAAAATAATTGATCATGGGCTCAGTGCCCATAGCTCAGTGGTTAGGGTGCCGACCACATACAGTGGAGGTGGCGGGTTTGAACCTGGCCCGGGCCTGCCAAACAACAATGACAACTACAACAACAACAAAAAAAAATAGCAGGCATTGTGGCAGGCACCTGTAGTCCCACCTACTTGGGAGGCTGAGGCAAGAGAATCGCTTAAGTCCAAGAGCTGGAGGTTACTGTGAGCTATTATGCCACAGCACTCTACCTAGGGTGACATAGGGAGACTCTGTCTCCAAAAAAACAATCATGTGTGCTGTTCTATTATTGCTTTTACTGGCAAGTCTGTTTAACACAGCACACTAAGATAATGTATTACTAGTTTACTGGCTCTCTACTATTTTTTGAGACATATAATGAAATTTAACTTTCTTCAACTTTTATTTAGAATAGTTTTTAATTTACAGGAAAAAAAAAACAATGAAGACTCATGTACCTTTCAGTGAGTTTGTCAATTGTTAACACTTTGTCATTATCACTCTAGCTGCCCCCCCCTTTTGATTTGAGAGCATCACAACATTTTACTGTAATTCTTTAGCATGTATTGTCTAAGAACAAAGGTATACATACACTTATCACCCTCATAAAGAAATTTAACATTGGTACATTGGTATCATCTAATAAATAATTCAAAGTAAAATTTCCACATTTGCAACAGGCCTTTATAACTTTTATAAACCATCACTTACTGTATCTAGTTACCAAGTCTCAGTTACCTCCCTACTGTTTATTTTTTGTTTCCTTTATTTTGTCTTTCCTGACACTGACAATTCTCCCTCAACTGATCTTACAGAGCCAACGTGTTCCAGTTAAGATCCTCCTAACAAGTCGATCTGTGGAACCTGACAGGTAGATAATAAAATGTTTACCGAAATGTTAAGAACCAAGAACCTCCAAGAAGCCCGGGAAGTGCAACAGCAAGGTTGGAGGAACTGCTCTATCAGATTTTAAGACTTATTACAAAGTAACATAATTCAATTCACAGTTGTGGAGATAGACAACAGATCAATAATACAGAGTAAAGTACCTAGAAGCAGATGAGAGCATATGCTATGAACGGAGGTGGAAACGGGGGAAAGGAGTGTCTAATTAATAATGCCAGAACAACTGATTATTCACAGGGAAAAAATTAAATCAGGTCCTACCTCATACTGTATATAAAAATCAGTGCCATCTAAATATAAAGTGTAAAATTATAAATATTTTGCAAAATAACCTATAGAATATCTTAATGGCCCCATAGAAGTATCCTTTAGATAAAGTATGTTCAAAAATCACCCATAAAGGAAAAGACTGATAATCTGACCACATTAAAATGAGAAACTTCTATTCATCAAAAGACAATGTAAATACAGTAAAAACAAGCTACAGAGTTTGAGAAGATAGTTATAACATACGTAAATAACAGAAGGCTTACATCTAGTGTATTTAGAATTCCTGTACATCAGTAAGAACAAATCAGGAAAAGACCTGAACAGATGTATTATAAAATCCAAATAGACAATACACAAAAGATGTTCAAATGCTTTGGAAATGCAACATAAGCCACAATAAGATAGCACTGCATACCAGAATACTGGTATAAATTTAAAAGCCTGGAAATACCAGGTGTTAGAAAAATATGAAACAATAGGAACTGGCATATACTGGTAGGAGTGTAAATTGGAACAGCCACATTGCAAAACATACTGGATTAATCAATTAATGCTGCAGCTATGCAATGTAACCTAGCAGTTCACTCCTAGGATGGAATGCTCCATCTTTGGTCTAAAGAAACTCAGGCACTTTAACTGAGTGCAATGCAATATAACTTTGCATTTATATTATGCAAATATAAGAATGTTCACAGTAGCATTGCTCATCATAGCCTAAAATAGGAAAAAATCAAATTATCTATCAAATAATATGATGGATAAGTTGTGGTATATGACTTAATGGATGCTATGGGTTGAATCATGTCTCCCAAAATTCTCATGTTAAAGTTCTAGTCCCTGATACTTCAGAATGTAACCACCTTTAGAGATAGGGCTGTTAAAGAGGTAATTACGGCAAAATGAAGTCACATGGATGAGCTCAAATCTAATGTGACTGGTGTCCTCAGAAGAGGTCAGGACACCCACACACATAATGGGAAGACCACATGAAGACACTGGAACAAGATGGCTATACACAAACCAAGGGGAGAGTCCCCAGAATGAAACCAACCCTACTCACACCTTGACCTTCAACTCCCAGTCTCTAGAACTGGGAGAAAATTTAATTTCTGCTGTTTAAGCCACCTAGTCTTTGGTATTTGTTTATGACAGCCCTAGCAAACATATACAATGAGATATTGGAACAAAAATTAAATGCATCTATATAAGCAAACATAGATGAATCTTAAAAATATATAGAGCAAGAAAAGCAAGATACAAATGAACACAATTAGTACAGCTTCATTTATGGGAAGTTTAAAATTATAAGGAAAGGCAAGAAACTACAGCAATTGCCAGCAGAAGGCAAGAAGGGAGCTGGGCTGGGCGGGAGCACACCAGGGAGCTGCCGGGCTCTGATGTTGCTCCACTTCTTGTTTCACAGCTGGTTACACGGCTGTCTGCTTTGCCAACTGAACAAACGGTTAAACTGAACATTTAATGAACGATTCTGTGCCCGAGTTACATTTCACACACAAACACAAAGTGAGACAAAGAAATTCAAGAGCAGTGGAAAAAGAAGCAAGGAGGCATTATTTGGAATTTCTAGAAAAAATAACTTATAAAAATAAAAGTTTCTAGAAAACTTTTATCATAAAAACTCCTTAGTCTTGGAAACCCCCTGGCCTTTACCCCAGACAACAGACCCAACTGTACAGTTTACAGGGAGCATGCCTGGTAAACAGGTGGTTTAGAGTTTAAAGAAGCCATCCACTCAGGTAGATGTCAAGAGGGGTGGGGGCAAGACAAGGAGAGGGTAGGTAGCTCCTATGCCTACTGCAAGAGAAGGTGGTTGTATTCCTGATGCCCAAGTAAAACTGCCAATTTAACACAAGAGCACTGTTACACAGCGCTTCACACACTGCAGGTGAACAAGTGTCGGTGAGGGAGTATGAATACATACTCATTATTATAGGCCTAATGTTAGAATACAACTGTATTTATAAATTAAATCTTTTACTGCCAGGCCTAAGAACCTAAATACCAAATTTAATACAATGTATTCTCCCACAGAAATGAACTTCTAGACAGCCAACTTAAAGTGAACTTTGAAATATAAACCTGTTCATAAGCAAGGACCTAGTGGTACTGAAGCTTAGTGCAAAGTATCCCATCCTCCTTTTCCCTAATAACTATGATTTGATTTGAGGGGCAATTAACTTCCAGCAGTACTGATATCAGTAATTCATTAGAAGAATTTTTTTTGGAGTCAGAGTTTCACTCTGACACTCTGGGTTGAGTGTCGTGGCATCATAGCTCACAGCAACCTCAAACTGTTGGGCAAAGTGATCCTCTTGCCTCAGCCAGCAGCTGGGACTCCAGGTGCCCGCCACAATGCCCTGCCAGTTTGTCTTCTTTTTTGAAGAGACAAGGTCTTGTTTTTGCTCAGGATGGTCTCAAACTCCTGAGTTCAGGTGATCTACCTTGCCTTGGCCTCCCAGAGTGCCAGGGTTATCACCATGAGCCACAGTATTTAGCCTATTAGACGATTCTAAGAAAGATTTATCAGCTCTATTAAAACAATTAATGATATTTAATAATTTCATGAAAAGATAACAAGAGATTAGTGTTATTGATAATAGTGTAAAGAAATGCCAATATTATATGACAGAAGTGTTATCACATGCACTGTAAGTTTACATAAACACCATTAGAAGACTCAAACCCTTCTCACACAACTCTCCTTGAGCACACTATGCAATCCAGTATGGTGAATAATGAGTGTGCACTTAGGGGCCAGACTTCCTGCACTCATGTCTGTTCTGAGAAATTAACCTCTGGGTGCCTCAGTTTCCTCATCTGTAAAACAAAGATAAGAACAAAACCTACCTCCTAAAGACTATTGTGAGAGTTAAATGAATTATTAATAATACATGTAAGGCCTGGCCCATAGTTGGCACTGAATAAATGTTCACTGCCTCCCTACCACCAATCACTAAACAGGACTATGAGGAGAGGGGGAAACCCAGTGTCCCTTCTACTGATAGGCGTCTGGGACAGCACAGACACAGAAGAAACACACCCAGGGAAGTGAAGGCCACATGATGAGAAAGGCCAGCGGGAGAAGACTGCATGGAGTAGTCACACTTTAAAGTCAGCTCTGAAAAGTAAATAAAATGTGAACAGAAGGGAGGAATGAACAATCTGGGAGACGGGAGCACCACAGATGATGACACAGAAGCGGCAGCAGCACGCACATTCCAGAATGGAAGAGAAGGGTAGGAAAACATGACAGAATACTGATAAATGAAAACAGACCCAGACAGGACACATAATGTGTGGAGCTGAGGTAGCTGCTGCCATAATTTAGATGTTTAAAGTGAGAAGAGACATTAGAGTAATACATGTATTATAAGAAGGACATTAGTATTATAAGAAGGACATTAGAGTTCCACTTGTGCCTTCTGTTGACTATAATAGATTGTACTTACCAAGATGGCTGTGACAGTACCTCTGGTCCACACCCCCTTCTACAAAGTGACCTGACTACTCCCCTACCCAAAGGCAACCTAGTTCCCCTCCTCTTGAATCTGGGCTGGCTTGTGAATACTTAAACCCAGAGTATGGCAGAAGTGACACTATATAACCTCTAAGGTCACATCATAAAATGCAGTGCAGCTTTCACCGTCCCCAGTGGAACAAGTACATGTGAAGCTCTGAGCTACCATGTATAACAGGGCCACATGGAATGGCCACAAGTAACTCATAGTTACTCTAGAAAGACAGTCCCAGCTGAGGTCCAAGACATGTGAATGAAGATGTTCCAGAGGATCCCACAGCCATCTGTGGAGTTAGCCCTAGCTCTGACCCTTGGCATCATGGAATAGACACAAGTTATCCCTGCTGTGGCCCCATCTGACATGAGCACGATAATACAATCACTTTGTTCCACTAAATTTTGGAATGGTTTGTTAAACATCAAGAGTAAGTGACACATTGACTTTTCTTGCCACCAAGTTTTAATTCTCAATCTCGAAGAAATATGCATTTTCTTTATATAAATTACATAAAGATGCACACTGGGTGGGTTTTCTTGTTTCCTCCATTTCTTCTCATTCTTGTATTTCTTGCCTTTTCTAAATAAAAAAGTCTTGTTCTCAATTGCTTTTATTCATGAAACGTTCTTCTCTGGCAGCACCTGTAGCTCAGTGGGTAAGGCGCTGGCCACATACATTGAGGCTGGTAGGTTCAAACCTGGCCTGGGCCAGCTAAAACGACGACAACTGCAACAACAACAACAAAATAGCTGGGCATTGTGGCAGGTGCCTGTAATCCCAGCTACTTGGGAGGCTGAAACAAGAGAATTGCTTAAGCCCAACCAAGAGTTTGAGGTTGCTGTGAGCTGTGACGCCATGGCATTCTTCGGAGGGCGACATAATGAAACTCTTGCCTCAAAAACAAAAAAAAAGTCCTTCCTTTTTTTTATTTTAATATACTCTCTTTCTCTTTCCATTGATTTTACCCTGGATTTCCAAACCATTCTTTTGGGTCTCTCATTTTTCCACATCTTCTTTATTGTTCTCGCTCTCCCAGATCCGTTTACCCTACTAGATGCTCTAGCCACAGAGCTAGCTATCTGTTCATCTTTAAGCATCCTTGCCTTTGTTTCTGTTCTTCTCCATGAAAATTCAGTTAAAATGCAACTTCCTCCATGAAGTGTCCTCTGAGCATGCCAGTCAGAATTTATTATTCCTCTCTCCACTCCAAAAACACTGTGTAGAGCTCTGATATCACACATCCCATTGCTTTTATTGCAGTGAGGTTAAGTATATGCTTCTGCCTTCTAAGGAAGTTTTCTAATGACAAAGTTCATACATTATTTATCCTTATATGCCCATGGTACCTAATAAATGTCTTTCAGATAGCAAAGAGCTAAATAAACACTTATTAATGAATTAATACAGATAAAAGAGAAAGTGACAGAGTGAAGTTCTAATTCTAATTTGTTTAGAAGTTCTTTTATGTTTACTTTTTAATTGTTATAGGTACATGATAGTTACATATCTTTATAGGGTCATGGATGTTTTGATATAGGCATATGGTGTCAATTAATAAAGTCAGGGTAGCTGGGGTATTCATTCCTTCAGGTACTTACATTCCTTTGTGTTAGAAACATTCCAATTCTACTCTTCCAGATGCTTTAAATTATACCCTAACTTACTGTTGATTATAGTCACTTTGTTGTGCTATCAAATACTGTTCATTCTCTCTAACTATAAATGTTTAGACACACTAGCCATTCCCAATTTATCCTCCCTTCTCACTACATATCCCATCTTCTGGTAATTCCCTGTCTTATGAGCTCAATATGTAAATTAAGCACTATTTTAAGAAAAAGAAAAGTTTTCTTTTTAAGTAGCAAGAGTAAAATTAATAGCCTACGGAGTAACAGCCAGAAAAAAAATATAAGATGGAATCTGTGAGCTAAAAACCCATCAATTAATTATGTTGTACAGTTTTGAGGTCTAGTCACAAAAATAACCAATAAATATGTTAAATTAATTTTGAAATTCAAAGGTGAGGCTTCCCCTTCTAGACAGGATACAATAATTGCTATCAGATTTGCCCTGATATGGTTAACAACTATACAATGAGATAAAATACAAGAGGCAACTGTTTTCATGTACTAGTTAACAGGCAGCAGAGAATTGTAAGTTTTCCTAGCTCTGGCAGGAATCTGAATGATTGCCAGAATACACTTTAAAGGAAAACAACATAACTCACACTTCGTACAAGGTAGAGGATGCAATAAAAATTAATGGACCTGTGAAGATGCAGAAAAATGTAACCCATAATCAAGAAAATTAAAAAGTGGCCAATAGAAACAAATGATTCAAATGTTAGAGTTAGCTGACACAATCTATAAAGCATATACTAATTATCTATATCTGAAAAAATTATCCTAAAACTTCAGATAAAACTTAGGATATCCTAAAACTTAGAGGCTTAGAACAACAAATTATTCTCACAGTTTCTGTGCACCAAGAATTTAAAAGCAGCTCAGGATCTATGGGGGGTAATGTTATACCTCGGCTTGGCTGAACTATGGCATCCAGACATTTGGTCAAATGTTATTCTGAACGTTTCTATGAGGAAGTTTTTGGATGAGATTAACATTTAAGCTAGTGGACTCTGCAAAAAGCAGATTACTCTCCCTAACATGAGTGGGTCTCATCTAATTAGCTGAAAGTCTGAATAAAATAAAAGACTGACCTTCCCCAGGAAGAGGGAATTCTCCTAGCAGTTGGCTTTCAGACTTCAACCAAAACATCAGTTCTTCCTGTCTCTCCAATCTAACAGCCTTTGGACTTGAACTGCAATAACAGGCTTTCTTGGGTCTCTATTTGCCACTTCACTGTGCAGCTTTGGGGCTAGTAAGTGTCTACAATTGTGTGAGCCAGCTCCCTAAAAGCAATCTCTTTCTCTGTACATATACTATCCTATTGGTTCTCTCATGAAGTTGTAGTAAACACATGATCCAGGATTCCAGACATCCAAAAGTAGCTCACTCAATGACTGGAAAAATGGTGCTGGCTATTGGTAGAAGAGTTCAGTTCCTTCCCATGTGGGCTTATCCATAGGCTATTAGAGTGTCCTAGTGGCATAGCAGCTGGCTTCCCCAAAAGCAAATAATCCAAGTGAGAGAGAGCCAAGGAGAAATTAGAATCTAGTCTTAGAAATCATTTAGCGGCACTTCTGCCACATTCTATACTTTAGAAGCAAATCACTAAGTCCAACCCATATACAAAAGGAGGGGAAGTAAGTCTCACCTTCTGAAGGGAAGAATATCAAAGAGTTAAAGGAAAAGAGAGACAAAAAATGAATGAGCCAATGAGGAATCCCAGCAAAGTAATGAAAACTATAAACAGTAACCCAATGGAAATGTTAGATTTGCAAAATATTGTATCTGGAATGAAAAGTTCACTGGACAGGTTTAAAAGCAAACATGAGATTGCAGTAGAAAGGGTCAGTGAACATGAAGACAGATGAATAAAATTACCCAACCTGAAGAATGGAAAGAAAAAAACTGAAAAAAAATTTAAGAGTCCCAGTGACCTGTGTAACAATATGACCATGTCCAATGTAAATGCAGGACATATAAAAGGAAAATCTGAAGAGGTATAACATGGTCAAACTTTCAAACACAAAGATAAATCAAATATAGTGTATTTTAAAAGCAAGAATAGAAGGCAACCACCCAAGAAAATGCCAATTTGTTTTCTATAAACATATACCAATACATGCCCCATCAGTTCACATATAGGTATCTATCCAACAGAAATGGAAACTTATGACCACACAAACACTTGAACATAAATGTTCATAGCAGCTTTGTTCACAACAGCCCCAAACTAGGAACAGTCCAAATATTCATCAATAAGAGAACAGATAAACAATCTCTGGTGTATTCATATAATGGACTACTATTTACCCAGACAAAATAACAAAAAATATAGATGAAATTCAAAATCAGGCTGAGGGAAAGAAGACAGGCATAAAATATTACATACTGTGTGATTCTATTTATATAAAATTCAAAATTATCTATACTGACAAAAATCAGATCAGTGGGTGTCTGAGGGAAGAGAGAAAAGAGAAGGATGGATTACAATGGGGCACAAAATTCTTTTGAGGATAAAAGATACGGTCTCCATCTTGACTGTGGTGTTGATTTATTGTTTAAACTCACTAAATTTTAAATGGATAAAGTTTATTGTATATACATTATTCCTCAATATAGCTGATTTTAAAAAAAAAGCAGCCTGTTAGGAAAAAGACACATTATGTACAAGTAAACCACATGAATGGTAGCTGACCTCATATCAAAAAACAATGATGGCCAAACATGACATCAGCAAGATAGAAGAATAGAAAGCTGCAGACTTCCTATAGAGGTTCCCCCATAGAAACAATGGCTTAAGAACAATATACACTTTGAAAAGCCTTTCTGAGAATTCCAGAAACCAGTTAGGAAGTCAGAGCACCACAGGCAAGTTCAAAGCCTAGGGCTGCACTAAAATGGGTAAGAAAAGCCATTTCATTTCAACTTAGTCAGCCCATTCCTTAAGCCAGCACATAATCATGTGACTGGGAGGAAAAGCCCAACTCACAGCTTCGTCCTTGGGATAGAAAGAGAAAGAAAAAAGTAGAGTGTACATCCAACATTCCAGCTCTTCAGAGGGCTGCCCAAGGGACTGCTTCCTGTCTTGCCAGACTTGGAGCAGGCATACAAAAGAGAGCTCAGTAGCTTGTGTAGCACTAGCAACTTACAATACAACAGACAAAAGTTGGTACAATTCCATATGATTGGGAGAAAGTATTCAGCTTGTAGGTTCTCACTCAGGAAGGAAAGAGAAGAGTGGGAAATATGTCTAATGTTCTGCCCTTTCAGAAGACTGTCCAAGGGATTGACTTCTTCCTCACTTGAGATACAGCACTGAACTGGCATACCTTGAAGGCCTGGGGGGCTACAAAGAACAAAAGAAAGTTAAGCACTTGTTGCAGCACCAGAGATCCTATAGTATTACAGACAGACACCAGAGGGAGCAACAGACTACCAGCTCCTAAAAGAGAAATCAGCAACCTTCTGTACTTGAAAAATAACATATACAAGCCCCAAAGAGGTGGCATCCCTACGAAATGTTGGAGAGACCCTCAGACTCTCTTGCCAGAATGACACGTGAAGGTCTTTTCCTGTACAAAGCCAGTCCATAAAAACTGAAACATGGAGCTGTTCTTTCAAATGCACAAATCACAGCAAAAATAAAAAGGTGTATGAAGAAACAGAGAAACATGGCCTAAACAAAGGAAAAAAAATTAATCTCTAGGAACCATATTTAAAAAACGAAGCTATGAATTCCCTGTCAAACAATTCAAAATAATCATCAAAGAATCTCAGTGTTATAAAAGAGAACACAGAATAACAACTAAATGAAATCAAACAATGCATGAATGAAATAAGACTTCAAAAGAAGCATTAATAAAGAACCAAAGAGAAATTTTGGGGCTAAAGAATATAGTAACTAAATGAAAAAATTCATGAAAGGGGATCCATAGAAGTCTTGATCAAGTAGAAGAATCGGTGAACTCAAACACACGTCACACGAAATCAAATCAAAGAAAGAAAAAAGGATGAATAAGTAAAAAAAGACTAAGAAATTTATGAGATGCCAGAAAATAGGCCAATATATATATGGTTAAAATTCCAGAAGGAAATAGGGTGAGAATGGAACAGAGAGCTTATTTGAAGAAGTCCTGGCCAATGACTTCCCCAATGCAGGCATACCTCAGAGTCAGTGCACAGGTGCAGGTTCAGGTGCACACCACTGCAACAAGGCAAATATAACAATAAAGCAAGTCACACAGATTTTTAAGTTTCTCAGTGCATAAAAAGACATGTCTACATTATAGTCTATTAAGTATGCAATAGTATTACATCCAAAAAAATAATGTTCATACTTTAATTTAGAAAAATACCTTCTTGCTAAAAAATGCTAATGGTCATCTGAGTCTTAAGTGAGTATTTCCCTGGTGGAGAATCATGCCTCAGTGTTGATGGCTGCTAACTGATCAAAGTAGTGATTGCTAAAGTTTGGAGTGGCTGTGACTGATTCTTGAAATAAGCAAAAGTGAAGCTGGTTGTATCAGCTGAGTCTTCCTTTCATGAAAGATTTCTCTGTAGCATGTGATACTGATCTGATAGCATCTTACCCGTGGTAGAGCTTTTTTCAAAATTGGAGTCAATCCTTTCACACCTTGATGCTGCTTTATCAACTAAGTTTATTGTTGTCATTTCAATGATGTTCACAGTATCTTTACCAGGAGTAGATTCTATCTTGAGAAACTTTGTTCATTTGTAAGAAGCAAATCCTCATCTATTCCAATTTCATCATGGGATTGCAGCATTTGAGTCACCTCTACAGGATCCACTACTAATTCTAGTTCTCTTGTTATTTCCACCACACCTGCATTATTTATTTATTTACTTACTTATTTTATTTTTGAGACAGAGTCTCACTATTTTGCCCTCAGTAGAGGACCGTGGCGTCACAGTTCACAGTAACCTCCAACTCTTGGACTTAAGCCATTCTCTTGCCTCAGCCTTCCAAGTAGCTGGGACTACAGGTGCCCGCCACAATGTCCCAGCTATTTTTTGGTTGCAGTTGTCATTGTTGTTTAGCTGGCCCGGGGCGGGTTCGAACCTGCCAGTCTGGGTGTATGTGGCTGGTGCCGTACCCACTGGGCTATGGGTGCTGTCCCACACCTGCATTATTACCTCTCCAATGAAGTCTCAACCCCCTCAAAGTCATCCATGAAAGTTGAAATCAACTTCTTCCAAACTCCTTTTACTGTTGATGTTTTGACACCCTCCCATGAATCACAAATGTTCTTAATGACATCTGGAATAGTCAGTCCTTTCCAGAAGGTTTTCAATTTACTGTGCTCACATCCATCAGAGGAATCATTGTCTGTGACAGGTATAGCTGTATAAAATGTATTTCTTAAATAATAAGACTTGAAAGTCGAAATGACTCCTTGATCAGGCTGCATCAGGCATGAAAACATTAATCTCCTTGTATATCTCCCATCTGAACTCTTGAGTGACCAGGTACATCATCAATGACCAGTAAAATATATGTATATATGTATGTACTATATATATATATATACATATATATATATTTAAAGGCAGGTATAGAACAAAATTTACTGAGAAACAAAAAGGTAGGTTTACAGAGTCATAGCAGGTATAGGTTTGCAGAAGAAGATAAATTGGCTACAGACAGTGGACGGGGCTCCAGTGCCAGGGCAAGTAGGCAAAGAGGCCACCAGTAATATTTTGAAAAGAATTTTTGTATAAAGCAGTACATCTCCACAGTGGGCTTAAAATACTTAGTAAACTGTGCTTTGCTGTTCCATTTATAGAGTACATGCACAGTATTTAGCATAATTGTTAAGGGCCCCAGAACTTTCAGAATGGTCAATGAGCACTTTAAATCACCAGCTGTATTAGCTCCAAAAAGACAACTTTAAATCACCAGCTGTATTAGCTCCAATAAGACAATCAGCCTGTCCTCTGAAGCTTTGAAGCTGAGCACTGACTTCTCTCTAGCTACGACAGTCTAAGATGGTATCTTTTCCCAACCTGTTGGAAAAAGGCTGTTTCCAAGCCTGTCGTGCCTACATTAAAAATCTGTTGTTTAGTGTAGCCACCTTCATTAGTGATCCTAACTAGACCATCTGGATTACTTGCTACAGCTTCTCTATCAGCACTTGCTGCTTTACCTTGCACTTCTGGGTGACGGAGCTGGCTTCTTTCCTTAAACCTCATGAACCAACCTCTGCCAGCTTCCAATTTTTTTCTGCAGCTTCCTCATCTCTTTCAGCTTTCAATGAATTGAAGAGTTAGGGCCTTGCTCTGGATTAGGCTTTGGCTTAAGAGAATGTTGTGGCTGGTTTGATCTTCTATCAGATCACGTTAAAACTATCCCTCTGCCTCATTATCATTCATGTGTTCACTACAGTAGCACTTTTTTTTTTTTTAATTTTTGAGACAGAGTCTTAAATTGTCGCCCTTGGTAGAGTGCTGTGGCATCAGAGCTCACAGCAACCTCCAACTCCTGGGCTTAAGTGATTCTCTTGCCTCAGCCTTCCAAGTAGCTGGGGCTACAGGTGCCTGCCACAACACCTGGCTATTTTTTGGTTGTAGTTGTCATTGTTGTTTGGCAGGCCTGGGCTGGATTTGAACCCACCAGCTCTGGTGTATGTGGCTGGCATCTTAGCCGCTTGAGCCACAGGCGCAGAGCCTAAGTAGCACTTTTAATTTCCTTCAAGAACTTTTCCTTTGTGTTCACAACATGCCTGTTTTGAGACAGAAGTTCTAGCTTTCATTCTAATTTTATCATGCCTCCCCCATTAAGCATATTCATTTCTAGCTTTTGAACTCACATGAGAGAGGTGTGATACTTCCTTTTCACTTGACCACTTAGAAACTACCGTAAGATTATTAAACAACCTAATTCAATAATCTCAGAGAATTGGGAGACCCCAGAAAAGGAGAGAGAGGGAGGAATGTTGATTCAGTGGAGCAGTCAGAAGATACACATTTCTTAAGTTTGCTATCTTATATGGGCACAATTTATGGCACTCTAGAACAATTACAACAGTAATATCAAAGATCACTGATCAAACAAATCATCTGAACAGATATAACAATAATGAAACACTTGAAATATTGCAAGAATTACCAAAATGTGACACAGAAACACAAAGTGAGCACAAGCTCTTGGAAAAATAGTGCTGATAGACTTGCTCAACACAGGGTTGCCACACACCTCCAATTTGAAAAAAAAGCATTATCTGCAGTGTGTAATAAACAAAAATATAATAAAGTGAGGTATGCCTGTACGAGAAAGAAAAATGACATCTGAATTCAAGAAGCTCTTGCTGGGCACGGTGGCTCAAGCCTGTAATCCTAGGACTCGGGAAGGCCGAATCCAAGTCGGATGAACATAACAAAGAACAAATTGAGACACATTATAATCAAATTGACAAAATTCAAAGACAAAAAGAAATCTTGAAAGCAGGCAGAGAAACAGTATTTGTCATCCACTAGGGTATAGTGGATCCACTAGATTATAAGCAAATTTCTGATTAGAAACATTATAAGCCAGAAAGGTGTGGCATAATATACTCAAAGTACTAAAAGAAAAAGTCTATTAACTAAGAACGTTATACCAGGTAAAATGGCCCTTCAAAGATGAAGAAGAAATAAAGACCATTCCAGATAAACAAAAGCTGAGGGAGTTTATCACCAATAGACTGCTATTTATAACACTGTTAGCTAAAACAAAAGGATGTCAGCCAGCAACACAAAAGTAAATGAAAATATAAATTCTTCTGGAAAAGTTAAATATATAAAGAAACAGAGTACTCTAATGGTGGTGCATAAATCACTTTTAATTTAGGTATACAATTTAAAAGATAAAAGAATTAAAAAAGTAACTAAATACAACTATGTATACTATAACCACTAGAGACACTATTAAAATAAATAGATATAATCAAAATTCTTATGACGTTAAAATGGATAGTAAAAATTAGCCAATTAACCCAAAAAAAAAATCAGGAAAGGAGGTACCCAGAAACAAACAGGACAAATAGCAAAAGGTCAGATTTAAACATAGCCGTATAAATAATCATGTTAAATTTAAATAAAGTAAATGTTCCAATTAAAAAGCAGAGATAGACTAAATAGCATACCCAACTACATGCTGTCTACAAGAACTATACTGTAAATATAAAGAGGATGAAAATTAAAGAAGCAAATACGTAATGCAAACAGTAAGCAGAAGAAAGATACTGAGGCGATACTGATCTCAAAGCAGAGTGCACGCCAAAGTACATTATCAGTAATAAAGAGGGGTATTTCATAATAACAGGAGCAAAACAATATGATAATGATAATTATTTATGTACTCAATAAAAGAACTTTAAAATGTGCAAAGCAAAGTATGAAACAAAGACTGACAGAATTAAAGGGAAAAATAAACAAGTTCCCAGTCACAGTTGAAGATTTGTATAAAACACACTTAATAGTTGATAGAAAAACAAGACTGAAAATATTAGCAAGGATTATAAAGACTGAATATTACCATACCATCAGGAACTGACATTTATAGAATATTATAACAAGCAGAGAATAAACACTCTATTTAACTGCAACTGGAGCACTCACCAAGACGTACTATATGCTGAGTCATAAAGTGTTCAAAAATTTACATCTTACAGTGTCTATGCCTGAGTATAATGGAACTAAATTAGAAATCAAGCATAGATACCTAGAAAATCTCTAAATATCTGATCATAAACCAGGCAGTTCTAAATAACCCAAGGGCCAAAGAAAGAAAAAGAAAATTTAGAAAATATTTCTAAAAAATATTAGAAAAAATATGATATAGCAAAATTTCTGGGGTGAAGCCAAAGCAGTGCTTAATGAGGAATTTATAACTTTAAAATGTTTACATTTTAAAAAGAAGAAAGGTTTATAATCAATAATCTAAGTCTCTAACTTCAGAAAAAGAATAAAGCATAAAGGAGAAAAAATAAAAGTGAGAGGAGAAATCAATGAAATAGAAAAAAGAAAATTACCATAGGAAAAATTTGGTCCTTTGTAAAGATTAATAATATTGATAAATCTCTAGCAGAAGTGCTTAAGAACAATAGAGATAAAATAAATTACTAATATTAGAAGCAAAAAATAAGCCATCATTACAGATCCTAAAAGGAAAATAAGGTAGTGTAGATTTGTATTATGCCAACTTAAGCTGAAACTTCATTTCCCCAAATCCTCTTCACTGAATAGCTCTGAATTAGTGTTGACCACATGAATCATTATGTGCGAGATTTGAAAGGCAAAAATAAACTCAGAATGTTGATGCATACTGTCACTTATCTATTGGTTCACCCTGTTAGTGTGGGGCAGCACTTGTGCCTCCAGCTCTTGCTGGCTCCTGTCATCTTTCTTTTATGACTCCCGAGCCAGATAAACATTTAGCCAGCTTATTCTTCCCATTTATTAAAGTTGGTTGGAAATCTTAAGAGGAAATAAGGGTCTTATGGGTTCCAATCTATCCTCATGCATTTCAGCTCTTCCTCACAGGTTACGGTATGTCTTTACTTACACCACTTCACATTTATCTTCTCTTCCTCAGTGTCCTCTCTACCAGTTTCAAGTTTCAGAACCAGAAATGAAATCCACAACCACACATAAACTCTTTTGCCAGCCTCCATATTTGTATTAGGTCAAATCCAAATAAATTTGGCAACTTAGAGGAAATGGACACATTCTTTGAAAGACACAAGCTACCAAAGTATACCTAAGAAGAAATAGATTAATTTGAACAGTCTTATAGCTATTTTTAAAAAAATCAATGGAACAAAATTACATTCAGAAATAGACCCAACATACACAGCAAAATAATTTTTAACAAAGGTACCAAAATAATTCAACAAGAAAAATTCTTTCAATAAGTGAAAGTAAAACAACTGGATATACATATAAAGAAAATAGAACTCAATCCCCTACCTGACACACATACATACAAAATTAATTCAAGGGTGGCGCCTGTGGCTCATAGGGCGCTGACCCCATATGCTGGAGGTGGTGGTTCAAGCCCAGGCCCAGCCAAAAAGAAAAAGAAAAATTAATTTAAGAGGAAATCTCCAAATATTGTTTCCAAAATAAAATATAGGAAAAAAACTTTGCATCCATGGGGTAAGCAAAAATTTCTTAAGACAAAAAAAGCACTACCCATAGAAGAAAAACTTGATGACTTGATTAAAATCAAAAATTTCTACTTATCAAAAGATCATAGAGAAAATTAAAATGCAAATTACAAATGGAAGAAAATATTCATAATGTACACATCTGAGAAAAACATATATAAAGCTTTAAAGAAACAACACATACCCAAATTAAAAACAGGGTAAAAGACTTTTAAAGACATTACACAAAAATATACCAATGACCATAAGCACATGAAAAAGTACTCAGCATTATAACTTAACAGAGAAAAACGTACTAAAACCATAATGAGATACCATTTTATATTTACCAGAATGACTACAATTAAAATACTGACAATACCAAATGTTGGCAAATATGTAGAATTACTAAAATTCTTATTCATTGATTGTGGGAATATAAAGTGGTACAACTACTCTGGAAAACACTTCGGGTATTTCTTACAAAGCTAAACATACATCTGCCCTGTGACCCATCTATTCTATTCTTATTGTATTACCCAAAAGAACCAAAAATATTCATCCATAAAAAGATTTATGCAAGATGTATAGCCTTATTCATCATAGTCAAAAACTACAAATAATACAAATGCCCATCAAAAGGAGAATAAACAAATTGTGTAATCATACTAAGAATAAGCTGCTAATATATGCAATTACACGGATATATCTCAGAAATATTATTTTAACTAAAAGTAGGCAGATACAGAGAATATATGCTGTCGTGATTCCATTTATATGTACATGAAGTTTAGCAAGAGGCAAAACTAATCTATGGTGATAAAAAAACAGGTAAAGTGAATACCTAAATAGGTTTGAATTAACTGGTGGGAGCACAAAGAAACTTTGTAGGGTGATAGAATGTTCTATCTCTTGATTAGAGTATCAGTTAAACAGAAGTATACATTTGTCAAAATTCATCAAATTATATACTTATGATATGTAGAATTCTATATTTGTAAATTTTATTTGAAAATAAAAACAAGGGATGTGCTCCCACTTGATGGGCACAATGTCTTATGCCCATTAATGGGATATATGTGGGATATAATGTCTTGTGCTCCCACTTAATGGGATATATGGGACACCTCTTGGAGGCAGGATATAAGAGGGACTGTACCTAACAAATGTAAACATTATAACCTAATTCTCAAATCCTCAAAGTAAGCTGAAATAATAAAAAAATTAATTAAATAATAAATTTTTAAAAATTTGGAAGAAAAAAAATTCACTCAGAAATTTCAACATGCATTAACAGGATGAAATTATATTTTCCAAAGCAGCATACTGTGAAAATGATCCCAAGATAATTTTATCTTTAATCACTTAAATGATGTTTAATAAAGACTCATGAGGTTTATAAGTAAAATTTAAAAGTGCTACCAAATTTATTAACAGTGACATTTCTCTGAATATAAGCATTTCTGAAATGTAAGGAATATCAAAAGAGTACTGTGGTCTCTGTTTTCATCTACCTCATTGATTTTGTGATGGCATCAACTTTGTTTAAGGAGAATGATAATAAAGATTTGGATAAACAGAAAAAAATACCAGAAAGTAACAAAAGGCTTGAAATATAGTTGAAGAAAGGCATCATACCTGTTGGGAGTGGTATATATATCCTTTTTTCTAATCTCCTTCGCAAAGCTTCATCAATGTCCCATGGAAAATTAGTAGCCGCCAACACCATAACCATTTTGGAAGGATCGTCATTTTCTAAAGCTCCTCCAACTCCTATACACAGTAAGGGGGGGAAAGACAGTGTTTTTCTTATAGTGCTTTATGCTTTCACTCAACCAACATTCCCAAATGTTAGCCACAGTGTTTGGTGGTAGCGTCAATGGTGAAAATAGTACAGTCCTTCTGACTCCTGTATGGTGCCAAACCAGACACATCAATAGATAACTTCAAAACAAAGAAGCAGAAGAATTCATATAATCTAGTGTAGGACTGCAATCCAATAAAGAAAAACAACTTTTCCATAAGAAAAAGAATGTACATTTCTTTATATTTCCTTCATAATGTCCCATGAAAAGGCATGGGAAATTAGGCTGTTTTATTATGATTTATAAAAAATACAAGTTCCTTTAAAAATTTATTTTAGTTTTTGATCTACTTTATTTGATTTTTCTTAAGATGAAAGAATATAAGAGGGTTCACATTTACTTAATATACTAGCATGCAATCATAATTTTAAAAGACAGGCCATATTGTAATAATATCCTTCAAAGTTTTAAGTTATACATTAAAAGAAATAAGAAATTTAAGAATGGACCTAGTAATCAATGACAAAAATAACCAACCAATCATATGTATATATACATAGTTATTCTACTTTTCAACATTATTATCATTATTATTATTAGTTTGAGACAGAGTCTCACTATATTACCTTCGATGGAGCGCTGTGGCATCACAGCTCACAGTAACCTCAAACTCTTGGGCTCAAGCAATTCTCTTGCCTCAGCCTCCCAAGTAGCTGGGACTACAGGTGTCCACCAGAACGCCTAGCTATTTTTTTGTTTTTGTAGTTGTCATTGTTTAGCAGGCCTGGGCCAGGTTCAATCCCACCAGCCCCAGTGTATGAGCTTGACATTAATATTTTAGAATAAAAAATTTCAGGCCACACAACAGTCTGGAAAATATGTAGTGAAAAAAATATCAAAACCTCACAAACTATTGGTAAAAATTTTTTAGCTGGAAAATCTAGTTGACTTAAAGCAACCCAGTCTAATAAGGCATTTTCTTAATAAATTATTATTAAGCTCCTTCAGTCATTATCACAAAGAATCCAGCTGTCCAATTAAAAAGCAACAGTCACAAATACCCTTTAGTGAAATTCAGCTGACTAAATTCATGTTCATGCTTTCCTTTTCCAATTTTAAAAACCTAGTGTTTCCCCTATACTCTTCCCCAAAATATATCATACTCACTCCTTTATCTCATGCTTTAGAAAAATTAAAATGATAGACTCATTGAGGAAAAGGACTCATAGTACTTATTGTATGTATCTTACAGTGCCTGGTATGGTAGGCAACACACATCATTGAGTATCCACAGTTGGTGACTATGGCTATTTTGAAACAATACATTTGAATATTTTAAAACACATTTTATCTTTTCTGTTTAACAGCCTCTTATTTACCACCCAACTACCATGGTAAGCTATCTCTAAAAAGCATCTCTGAGCCCGTAACTCTCTTCCTTCTATAGCTCCCCAGTGCCTTTCCTCCTCTGTCTGGATAATTCCTACCCAACTCTGCCATCTCCTTCTAGGACTTCCTTAGGCTGGGTATACTTCTCCTACTGCGTTTCCACTGCACCCACAGTTTATTTCTACCACAGAATTTGTCATAATGTATTATAATTATGTGATAATTTAGTTACCTGCTTCTCATCTAGATCAGAGGTTCTCAAACTTTTTGGTCTCTAAACCCTTTTATTTTGTGTGTGTGTGTACTCTATCAATATTTACCATTAAAAATTGAAACAGAAAATTTTTTTTCTTGAATTTTAGATTAATGTGGGGATGCAAACAGATACCACAAGGTTCAAGTCCGATTTGTAGGTATGTCCTATTCCCAAGTAGTATGCCAAATACTTGTGCAATGTACCCATGGGGTGAGAATTTACCACCTCCCTTTCCCCTTCCTCCACCATTGTTTGAATTTCAATGAGGTTTTCTCTCCCAAGAACATATAGGTGTTAATCTACTAGTCCCAATTTTGTACCAGGCACATGTGATGTTTTTCATTTTGTGATACTTCACTTAAGAGAATGGTATCCTATTCCATCCAGATCATTGCAAGAGATATATAATCTCTGTTTTTTATGGCTAAATGATATTCCACAGTATAAATACACCTACCATAATGTATTAACCTATTCCTATATTGAAGAGCACTTGGGTCTTTCCCACATCTTTGCAATTGTGAACTGTGCTGTTATACACATTCAAGTGCAAGAGTCTTGATGACAGAATGCTTTTTTTGCCTTTGGGTAAATAAATAGTAAAGGGATTCTAAAATTATGTAGTAGGTTTACTTTTCACAGTTTAAAAATCTCCATACTGCCTTCCATAGAGACTACACCAGTCTGCAGACCCACCAACATTGTGTAAGTGTTCCTCTCTCTCTGGACACACACTAGAATCTGTTGTTTGGGGATTTTATGATATAAGCCATTCTTTATGAGGTGAGTTAGTATTTCAGTGTGGTTTTGATTTGCATTTTTCTTATGATTAGAGACAAACATTTTTTCATGTGTTTGTCGGCCATTAGTCTGTCTTTGCAAGTAAAGTTCCTATTCACGGCTCTTGCCTATTTTTTAATGGGCTTTTTTTTTTTTTAATTGATTTGCTTAAGTTCTTTGTAGATTCTGGTTATCAGCCCTTTGTCTGATAAATAGCATGCAAATACCTTCTCTTATTAGATAGATTGTCTTTTTGGTTTGTAAATCATGTCCTTAGCTGTGCAGGAACTCTTTAATTTGATCAAGTCCTATTTATTTATTTTTGTTGTTGCTGTTGTCAGTGGGAGTCTTCCTCATAATTTTTTTCCCTAGGCCAATAAGATTAAGGGTTTTTCCCACACAGTCTTCTAGGGTTTGTATAAGTTTTGTGAATTAGGTTTAAATCTTTTATCCATCATTAATTTTTATAAGTGGTGAGAAGTGTAGATCTAGTTTAAGTCCTTTGCACATGATTAATCAGTTCTCCCAGCACCATTTATTGCATAGAGATTCTTTTCCCCAGTGTAGACTTATATTTGCTCTGTCAAAAATCAGATGGCTACATAAGGCTGGTTCTCATCTCTAGATTCTCTATTCTGTTCTACAGGTCTCTGTCTCTATTATTATGCCAATACCATGCTATTTTGATCACTATAGACTTGTACTACAGGTTAAAGTCTGGCAAAGTGTGATACCTCCAGATCTGTATTTTGTACAATTATGTCGGCTATTTGGGATTTTTTCTGATTCCATACAAAATGCAGAACTATTTGTTCAAGACCTGCAAAGTATGACCTTGGTAATTTAATGGGAATTGCACTGAATCTGTAGATCACTTTGGGTAGTACAAATGTTTTAACAGTGTTGATTCTTTGAAGCTAATTTAATGAG
>NW_003852515.1:2478778-2483772 GCF_000181295.1 Otolemur garnettii | reverse complement strand
AATGTCTCCCTCTTTTTATGGCTGCATAGTATTCCATGGTATACATATACCATAATTAGTTTATCTATTCATGGGTAATGAGCACTTAGGCTGCTTACCCAACTTGGCTATTATGAATTGGGCTGCAATAAACATTCTGGTGCAAATGTGTTGTTATAAAATCCTTTTATTCATCTGGGTAGAAACCTAGTAATGATACTGCAGGATCAAATGGTAGGTCAATTTTTATTTCTTTGAGAATTCTCCATACTTTCCAAAAAGGCTGTATTAGTTTGCACTTGCACTAGCAGTGTAGAGGTGTTCCCTTCTCTCCACATTCACGTCAACATCTGCAGTTTTTTTTTGTTTGTTTGTTTGTTTTTGCAGCTTTTGGCCGGGGCTAGGTTTGAACCCACCACCTCCAGCATATGGGGCTGGTGCCCTACTCCTTTGAGCCACAGGTGCTGCCCGACATCTGCAGTTTTGGAAGTTTGTGATGTGGGCTAACCTTACTGGAATTAGGTGTTAACTCAAAGTGGTTTTGATTTGCATTTCTCTGATGATTAAAGATGATAAGCATTTTTTCATGCGTTTGTAGGCTATGCACCTGTCATCTTCACAGAGGTCTCTGTTCAAGTCTCTTGCCCACAAAGAAATGTGGTTGTTTGTTCTTTTCTTATTGATTAGTTTGAGTTTTCTGTGGATTCTAGTTATCAGACCTTTGTTGGAATCATAACCTGCAAAAATCTTCCATTCTGAAGGCTGTCTGTTTGCTTTACTTGCAGTGCCTTTAGCTGTGAAGAAGCTTTTTAGTTTGATTGGATCCCGGTAATATATTTTTGGTGTTGTTTCAATTGCCAAGGGGGTTATAAAATATTTTCCTAGGCCAATATATTCAAGTGTTTTCTGTGTGCTCTCTTCTAATATTTTTATAGTTTCATGTCTTAAGTTTAAATCTTTTATCCAGTGAGAATCAATTTTTGTTAGTGGTGAAAGGTGAGGGTCCAGTTTCAGTCTTCTATAGGTCGCCAGCCAGTTTTCCCAGTACCATTTGTTAAATAAGGAATCATTTCCCCAATGTATGTTTTTGTTAGGCTTATCAAAGATCAAATGATGATATGTACTCGGGTTCATCTCCAGAATCTCTATTCTGTTCCATATATCTACATCTCTGTTTTTGTGCCAATACCATGCAGTTTTGATAAGTCTAGATTTATAGTATAATCTGAATTCTGGTAATGTGATGCCTCCTGATTTGTTTTTATTTCTAAGTAATGTATTGGCCATTCAAGTTTTTTTCTGATTCCATATAAAATGCAGTATTATCTTTTCAAGTTCTTTAAAGTATGACATTGGTGCTTTGATAGGGATTGCATTAAATCTGTAGATTGCTTTGGGCAGTATGGACATTTTAACAATATTGATTCTGGCTCAGTGCCCACAGCACAGTGGCCATATGCACCCAAGCTGATGGGTTCGAACCCGGCCCAGGCCAGCTAAACAACAATGACAATTACAACAAAAAAATAGCCAGGCATTGTGGTGGGTGCCTGTAGTCCCAGCTACTTGGGAGGCTGAGGCAAGAGAATCTCTTAAGCCCAAGAGTTGAGGTTTCTGTGAGCTGTGACACCATGGCACTCTACCAAGAGTGACATGAGACTCTGTCTCAAAAAAAAAAAAAAAAAAAAAAAAAAAAAAAAAGAACAATGTTGATTCTTCCCATCCACAAACATGGTATGTTTTTCCATTTGTTAACATCTTCAGCTATTTTTCTTCTCAGGGTGTCATAGTTCTCATTATAGAGATCTTTCCTGAAATTCCCAGGTATTTCATCTTCTTTGCACTATTGTACAAGGAATAGAGTCCTTGACTGTGTTTTCAGTTTGACTATTGTTGGTATAAATAAAAGCTACTGATTTGTAAGAATTGATTTTGCATCCTGAAACAGTACTATATTTCTTGATCACTTTTAAGAGCTTTGTTTGAGTTGTTGGGGTTTTCCAGGTATAAGATTGTGTCATCTGCAAAGAGTGATACTTTGACCTCCTCTAACCACATATGAATACCCTTGATCCCCTTCTCTTGCCTGACTGCAATGGCTAGGACTTCCATTACTATGTTGAATAGCAGTGGTGACAATAGGCATCCTTGTCTAGTTCCAGATCTCAACAGAAACATTTTCAATTTTACTCTGTTCAATACGATATTGGCTGTAGGTTAGCTATAGATAGCCTCTATCAGTTTAAGAAATGTCCCATCTATGTCTATTTTCTTAAGTGTTCTAATCATGAAAGGATGTTGGATATCATTAAAAGCTTTTTCTGCATCTATTAATAGAACTATATGGTCTTTATTTTTTATTTTATTTACGTGGTGTATTTTGTTTATAGATTTACGAATGATGAACTAACCTTGTAACCTTGGAATAAAACCAACTTGATCATGTTATATAATTTTTTTGATGTATCATTGAATTCTGTTTGCTAGGATCTTATTGAATATTTTTGCATTGATATTCATTAATGATATGGGTCTATAGTTTTCTTTCTTTACTGGGTCCTTTCCTGGTTTGGGGATTAAGGTGATATTTGCTTCATAGAATGTGCTGGGGAGGATTACTTTTTTTTCTATGTCTTGGAAAAGGTTATGTAATCTATATACTAGTTCTTCTTTGAAAGTTTGGTAGAATTCTGATGTGAGGCCATTTGGTCTTAAACTTTTACTTTTTGGGAGATTTTGTATAGTTGATGCTATTTCAATGCTTGATATAGGTCTACTCAAAATTTCTTTTTTTTTTATTAAGTCATTTGTATATAGATTATAAATACATTTATGCCATTATGGGATTCAATGTGTTGATTATTTGTATAAATTGAAATGCTTATATCCTACTAATCAACACAGCCTTCACCTCATTCACCCAATTACAGGATTAAGACATTTGTGTTCTACACCTGATAGATCCAACTTGTACTTGCAATGTGCTCCATAGGTGTGGTCCCCCTATCAACCCTCTCTCTATCGACTCACCCTCCTCCATTCCCTCCTTCATCCTAGGCTACAGTTGTGTTTCATTTTTCATATCCATGTATGAGTGATTGTAAATTGGTTTCACAGTAGTACTGAGTACACTGGATTTTTTTTTCCATTCATGAGATACTTTACTAAGAAGAATATTTTCCAGCTCCATCCATGTAAACATAAAAGAAGTCAAGTCTTCATTTTTTTAATGCTGCATAGTATTCCATGGTATACATATACCACAATTTATTAATCCATTCATAGGTAGATGGGCACTTTGGCTCCTTCTATGACTTGGCAATTATGAATTGAGCTACAGTGAACAATCTAGTACAAATATCTTTATTGCCCAGTGATTTTTGGTCCTTTGGATATACACCTAGAAGAGGAATTGCAGGATCAAATGGCAGGTCTATATGTAGATCCCTGAGTGTTCTCAACTTCTTCCAAAAGGAACATACTAGCTTGCATTCCCATCAGCAGTGCAGAAGTGTTCCCTTTTCTCCACATCCATGCCAACATCTGTAGTTTTGGGATTTTGTGATGTGGGCCACTCTTACTGGAGTTAGATGGTATCTCAGAGTAGTTTTGGTTTGCATTTCTCTGATGATTAATAATGATGAGCATTTTTTCATGTGTCTGTAGACCATGCACCTATCTTCTTCAGAGAAGCTTCTGTTCATGTCTCTTGCCCACAATGAGATGGACTCACTTGGGTTTTTTTTTTAGTAATTAGTTTGAATTCTCTGTGGATTCTGGTTATTAGACCTTTGTCAGAAATATAATGTGCAAAAATCCTCTCCCATTCTGAGGGTTGTCGATTTGCTTTGCTTAGTGTGTTCTTGGCAGGGTAGAAGCTTTTTAATTTGATCAGATGCCTGTAAATGTATTTTTGATGTTGCTTCAATTGCCTGGGGTGTCCTCTTCATAAAGTATTCTCCCAGGCCAATTTTTTCAAGTGTTTCCCCTGCACTCTCCCTAAGAATTTTCACTGTTTCATGTCTAAGTCCTTTAACCAGTGAGAGTCAATTTTTGTTAGAGGAGAAAAAGTGTGGGTCCAGTTTCAGTTTTCTACAGGTCACTAGCCAATTCACCCAACACCATTTGCTGAATAGGGACTTTTTCCCCCAATTTATATTTTTAATAGACTTATCAAAAATCAAATGATGATAAATGCCTGGGTGCACCTCTTGGTCTCCAATTCTGTTCCATAGATCTACCTCTCTGTTTTTGTGCCAGTACCATGCTGTTTTGATCACTATTGATTTATAGTATAGTTTAAAGTCTGGAAGTATGATTCCTCAAATTTTGTTTTTATTTCTGAGTAATGTCTTGGCTACTTGAGGTTTTTTTCTGTCTATTCAAAATTTCTAATTCTTTCTAGCTGAGTCCAGGAAGGTGGCATCCTTCCAGGTAATGGTCCATTTCCTCCAGATTATATTTCTCAGAATAGAATTTTTTGTAGCAATAATTGCGGATTTTTTAAAATTTCTGGTGCATCTGTTGTTATTTCTCCTTTATTGTTTCTGACTGACATTATTAAAGATTTATTTTTTGTTTCTGGTTAGGCTAGCCAAAGGTTTATCAATTTTATTAATATTTTCAAAGAACCAATTTTTTGTTATGTTGATCTTCTGAATGATTCTTTTGTTTTCATTTATTCTGCTCTGATTTTGGTTATTTCTTTTCTTCTGCTCATTTTGGGGCTGGACTATTCTTCCTTTTCTAGTTGCCTGAGATGTTCCATTAGGTTATTGACTTCCTCTCTTTCTGTTTTCTTGATGAAGCCTTCCAATACTATAAATTTTCCTCTTAGGATTACCTTTGCAGTATCCCACAGATGATAATTTCTGTCATTTTGTTCCAAAAATTTGGTGATTTCCTTCTTAATCTTGTCTTTGCCCCAGCTATCATTCAGCCTAAGGTTACTTAGTTTCCATGACTTTGTGTGAGTATGAAGATTCCTGTTGCTGTTGAGTTCAACTTTTATACCA
>NW_003852515.1:2478270-2478490 GCF_000181295.1 Otolemur garnettii | reverse complement strand
CACAAGTGCTGCCCATGTATTCAGTTTTATTAGGATGAAATGTTCTGTAGATGTCTGTTAAGTCCATTTGTTTTAGGGTCAAGTTTAAGTCTATTATTTCTTTGTTTAGTTTCTTTGTGGAAGAACTATCCAGAACTGACAAAAGGGTGTTAAAATCTCCAACTATTATAGTTCAGGAAAATATCACATTGTTCACATCCTTCAGTGTTTTCTTTATAAA
>NW_003852515.1:2465242-2478070 GCF_000181295.1 Otolemur garnettii | reverse complement strand
CCCTGCTTTTATTCTGATTTCCATTTGCCTGTATTATAGATGTCTATCCCTTTACCCTGAGTCTTTTTATATCCTTTCAGGTAAGATGAGTCTCTTGTGGACAACAGACACCTGGCCTGAGTTTACGCCTTTTAGTGGACAATTTAAGCCATTCACATTAATAGAGAGAACTGGTGGGTAGTGTTTTGCCTGTCATATTTTCAAAAGTCTAGTGAAAATTTTTAACTCTTTCACTATTGTGGAGGTTAGTTTTTGTTGGATAAATTCTAGGAGAATTTAATGCCAGTTTGCTGGTCATTATGGAAACTGAGCCTGAGTATTTCCTGGAGAGCTGGTTTAATTATGGCAAATTTCCTCAACATGTGTATGCCAGTAAAGTATTTGATTTCTCCATCACAAATGGAACTCAGTTTAGCTGGATACAGGATCCTGGGCTGAAAGTTGTTTTGTTTTAGGAGATCTAAGGTTGATGACCATCCTCTTCTGGCTTAAAAAGTTTTGGCTAAAAGGTCTGCAGTCATTCTAATATTTCTCCCTTTGCAGGTAATGCTTTTCTTACATTTGGCTGCTTATAGAATTTTCTCCTTCATATCAACTTTGGCAAAGTTAATTACAATGTGTCTAGGAGATGCTTTATTTGGACTGAGTATTGCTGGGGTTCTGAAACTGTCTACTATCTGAATTTCTTTTTCTTTTTTTGCCTTTTTAAAAAATGTATTTTTAGGGACAGAGTCTTGTTCTGTACCCCTGGCAAGAGTGCAGTGGTATGATCACAGCTCACTGAAGCCTCAAACTTCTGGGCTCAAATGATCCTCCTCTGTCAGCCTTCTGAATAGCTGGGACTACAAGTGTGTCACTGTGCCTAGCTAATCTTTTTATTTTTTGTAGATGGGTGTTGGGCACATATGCGTGTCTCACTCTGTTGCTGAGGCTGGTCTCAAATTCCTGGCCTCAAGTACTCTTTCTGCTTCAGCTTCCCAAAGTTTTGGGATTATAGAATGAGCCACTACACTTGACCCATTGTACTTATCTTCTATTGCACTTAGCATAATGTCCTCAAAGTTGATCCATATTGTAGTATGTGAGAGCATTTTTTTCTTTTATAAAGCTGAATAGTATTCCACTGTATGAATGCATCACATTTTGTTTATCCATTCTTCTGTCAATGGGCATTTGGGTTGCTTCCACCTCTTGGCTTTGTGAATACTACTACTATGAACATGGATGTGCAAATACCTCTTCAAGATCCTACTTCCAGTTTGGGAGGATATAAGTGGGACTGTCATATCATAGTTCTATTTTTAACTTTTTGAGAAACCAACACTCTTTTTCATAGTGATTACATCATTTTACAATCCCACCAGCAGCATGCAAGAGTTCCAATTTCAAAGTGTTATGTTTTTATCTTGCAAATGATGCTGAGTACTTGTTCACATTTCTTGTTCAATTAGATCTCCATTTTATAAGGTGTCTGTTCTGGTCTTTTGTCAGTTTTCCTAATAGATTGTCTGGACAAGTGTTTTGTACATTCTAGATATGAGCTCTTTATTGGTTATATTTGTTCCAAATATCTTCTCCTACTCTATGATTTCCTGACTTGGGATCACCAGGTTTTCCATTGGCCATCAGGGGGGAGGGCCCAGAAGGCTGCGTGGTCCGACAGGACTCCCATCCTCCTCATCTCCAGTCTCTTCCCTCTCTGGTAATAGGTGCTGCTGCGGCAGCAATAAGTGGCCCTGATTCTACTTCTTTAGTTTCAACATCATGGCTGCGGCAATGGCCTATCTGAATTTCTGTATCTCTTACACTGCTTGGGAAATTCTCCTCCATAATCTCTTGGAGTAAAGCATCTGCGCCATTAAGACCATCCTCTTCTCCTTCAGGAATTCCTATAAATCGTATGTTTGATCTTTTGGAATGATCCCACAACTGTCTCAGGGAATGATCAACTTTTGCTTCCCATTTTTCTGCCTCTTTGAGTGCTTGGGCTCATTCAAAAGCCTTGTGTTCAACTTCAGAGATCCTTTCTTCTGGCTGCTCAACTGTATTTCTGAGGGATTCTATTGTATTTTAGAACTCCTCAAATAACTTTTTCATTTCCTTAAGCTCTGCATTATGTCCATATCCTTGATGATTTTCTCTTTGAATTCAATAATTTCTTGAGATAACTTTTGAACAACTCTTTGGACTTCCATTTCCATCTTTCCTTCCATTCTATTCATTTTATTTGTCATCCATATTCTGAATTCTATTTCTAACAATTCTACAATTTGGCTATGAATGGCATCTTCTGTTGTATCTCCTTTGTCATTCCTTGGGTTAGTTAATCTACTCTAGTTATTCATGTTGCCAGCGTTCTTCCACTGGTTCTACACCATGATTATTTTCCACAGTTTGGCTAGTAAAATTGGTAGTCTGAGTCTGGATTGAGGGCCCCAGGAAGTGGAGTTAACCAGTCCTTTACCAATGAGCTGGGGCTGGTGATTGTGGCTTTTCCCCTAGAGCTTTAAAGCTGCAGCCAGAGACTCTGAGGACCTGCTTGGTGTGATAGTGCTAGCTGGCTCTGTCTTATAGTCAGCCAGCCTCTATACAATCCTAATGAGTTGTGGTATTAGACTGCAATCTCAGCTGGGGAAAGACAGGAGCAATTGTGGTGTCCCACTCCCACCAGCAACAACTAGAGGAAAAGAATCAGTCCCTCCTGCTACAAAATGAGTGCCACTCAACGTTGGAGGGTTCCTGGGTGGACAACCCAGGTGAAGAATTCTAATTTGATGGTTCTAGGCTATACAATCACTGCTCAACAGGGAGAGTGCAAAGTGTCTCCAGCAACCCAATAGTACAAATCCACAGGCAGTTCCCTCCTAAAGACCCGAGAGGCAGGAATCTCTCCTATTCCCTCTGGTGAGCAATGGGGTTAGGAAGGTGTACCCTGCCAAAGAGTCAGTCCAGAGGTGTCAGCACCTCCATACCCACCTCCACTCCCCACTGCTGATGGCAACCCCACTGGGCTGGAGCCTGGTTCCCTCCAGTGAACAACGTAGTCCAGGGGGTGGTGGTACACCTGCCTGAGTAAAAGGAGAATAAGCATCTCCTCCCCTGCCACACACTGTCCTTGGCAACTCTGAGGGACTGAAGACCAGTTCCCTCCAGTTGGCAATGGTATTAGGGGAGTGTGCCTTCAAATTCAGACCAGAGGCATGAGTGCCTCCACCCACACCATCATCGTGCATTTTTCT
The DNA here is from genome assembly GCF_000181295.1 of Otolemur garnettii. Lineage (NCBI taxonomy): Eukaryota > Metazoa > Chordata > Mammalia > Primates > Galagidae > Otolemur > Otolemur garnettii. The sequence goes on along the minus strand of NW_003852515.1, from coordinate 2,474,831 downwards.
CTCCCACCCGGTCACCACCTCACCCCTACTGCACACTGCCACTGGCAACCCAAAGGGGCTGAAGCCTGCTTCCTTCCAGGGCATAACCATAGCGTGGTACATCTCTGTCTCCTGCATGTCCCTCTCTCCCTGAGAACCCCAACTTCCACTCGAGTCACTGTTTCCACACTGCTGTCCAGTAGCCCAGTATGCCCAGGCCTCGCCAGAATTGCCAAACACTCTGGGCTCTGCATGGGGCAGGCCTACAGTCCGCTAGGCAAAGGGGGGAGGGGGATTGGTAGTTCAGAGTTGCAGGGGAAATACTGGTTCCATTTTATGCTGAGCAGGATGATGCCTAGGCTCACAAGTGGCACCTCCCTGGAGGAAGCCCAGTGTTTATAGGCTCTTTCCATGGGATAAAATAAGAGGTCCTTTGTTCCCTGCTTGATTGCAGAGGGCACACAGTGAGCCTCTCTTAGGGGAAGGGGTCTCTTATCCTCTTTATAGTGGAAGGGATCTCTTGTTCTCTTGATGATGGGTTTTGTACCTAGAGTCTGTTTTCTTGGAATCGCAGCTTGCCTCTAGAGATGGTGTTCAGTTATCTATCTCTTCTTTCTTAGCTTAGCTCCCTACCTTCAACTTGACTGAGTCCATTCTGTCCCTTAGCTCTCCCTGTGGACAAGAGCCTCTGCCAAAAGCTGCCTCTAGTCAGTCATCTTACTTCTTTTCTCCTCTATCCCAATTTGGATACACTTGATATTCTTCTCTTGTCCAATCACTTTGGGTAGGACTTACAGCACTATGTTGAACAGTAGTGGCAACAGTAAACAACATCTTTTCTGGCTCCTGTTCTATGTGGAAACACTAAGTTTTTGTCTCTTCAATATAATGTTGGCTCTTGGTTTGCTCAAGATTGCTTCTGTCAATTTTAGTAATGTCCCATCTATGCCAATTTTCTTAAGTGTTCTTATCAAAAAAGGGTGCTGAATTTCATCAAATGCTTTTCTGCATTAACTGAGAGAATCATGTAGTTTTTGTTTTTACTACTGGGGTGAATTACATTTATAGATTTGTGTATATTGAACCAGACTTGTATCCCTGGATGAAGCCCATTTGGTTGTGATGAATTATTTTTTTGATGTGTAGCTGAATTCTGTTAGCTAAGAATTTATTGAGTATTTTTACTCAATTAAGAGTAAGATATGATTATTTCACCTCTTGTGCATATCTTACTTCTAATTTCACACACATCAATGGGGTCACTGTCACCACAAGAATTTGGTGACAATGCAATTATTTAAAATAATTAAAAATACTGGTCTGTAGTTTTCTTATTTTGCTATGTCCTTTCCTGGTTTTGGTTGCCAGAGTGATGTTTAATTCACAGGAGGAGTTGGGGAGGGTTTCTTCCTTCTCAGTGTTATGGAACAGATTCTCCAATATGGGTACCAGCTCTTCTGTCTGGTCTGGGACTTTTTTTTGGTAGGAAGATTTTTTATTGTTTTAATTTCAAAGCTTGGTATTTGTCTGAGTGTTCTGTTTCTACCTGGATGAGTCTAGGGAGGTAGTGTGAATCTAGGAATTTGTCCTTTTCCTTCATATTTTCAAATTTCTGGATATAGAGATTTGCTACATAATCTCTATAATGTAATGATGTTTTGTATTTCTGTGATATTTGTGATTATTTCCCTCTTTTTTGTTTCTGATTGAGTTTATTAGAGATCTTACTTTTTTGTTTCTGGTTAATCTGAACAAAGGTTTGTCAGATTTTTTATCTTTTCAAAGGTACTTTTGTTGTGGGTTTCTTTTAGTTGTCATCTGATTTTGGTTATTTCTTTTGCTGGGTTTGGGATTAGATTGCTCTTCTTTTTCAACTTCCTAGAGATGATTCATTAAATTGCTTTTCACTCTTCTAGATTTTTGGATGTGAGCATTTAAGGCAATCAATTTCCTCCTCAGGAATGCTTTTGCAGTATCCCACAGGTTTTATTTTTTTCAGTAAAATAATTTTATTTCCCAACACACAGTAAACATATACATCCAATATGTGCTTTTCTTATGCATCTATTCACAAATAACATCCAAATTACAACTGCTTTTATATTTAAGCATGTACTAAAGTTATCTTAGTTGACATATGAAAAATGCTTTGGACAGATAACATTGTGAATATATTGGATTGTTTACAGCAGAATTTGCTTTAGTTAGATGAGTTCTACATATTTAAGGCTTGGAGAGGCTACTACTTTTATATCTAATACTTCCAGATGAATAGGATGCAGAAGTATTAGCTGATATTCCAGAGAAATCTCATTAGTTTTTCTGGTGATGGAAGCACTTACCCACATCTGTTGGTAGTATGCAGGCAGATTCACATGGTGGTGGCAGAGCATCCACAATGGCTTTGGCAGTATTAGGATCATACTTGAAGGGGCTTTCAGACACTGTTGTATTCATGCAATTGATTCCTTTCCCATCTGTTTTCTTAGTCACTAATGCTTTCTAACAGTTGCAAAGTCCTTATCTTAAATTCTGCATTGAAAGCAAACTCATTTTCTGGTTTTCCATCAGGAACGTTGTATCTTCTAAACCAGTCCACAGTAGCTTCTAGGTAGCCAGGTTTTAGTTGTTTGACATCATAAATATCATAATTTACAGCATCAGGATTGTCCACATTAGTGGCAATGACTTTCCAGTCAGTATGCTATTCATCAATCATAGCCAATATGCCCAGAACTTTTACCCAGATTATTTCACCTCTTATGCATACCTTACTTCCAATTTCACACACATCAATTTCAACACGTCACTGTTGCCACGAAAGCCAGTATCTTCATCATTATGTCCAGGGTCTTCCCAAGTCTGAGGGATGGCCACATAGTTCCAGATATATCCTTTATAAGGGAACAAATTCACAACATAACAAAGTTTTGCTTTTTTCACATCCTGTTTAATTGCACTTAAAGGGTCCTTTGTAGCAATCTCCATTTTCTCATTAGACCAGCATAGTACTTCAACTACCATGTGGAACATATCCTTATCTGCAGAAATTGGAATATCATGAAATAGAGATATGTATATTGTCCTTTTTCATTTTTGAGGAAGACTTGGTACTCAAGGGTGAAGGGTGTGGCGTGCTTCTCACTGCTGAAGCCACTCGTGATGCCAGAGACTATCTGTGACTGCCACCGCCATACAGCCATCAACCCACAAGCAGCACCAACTAATAAGGAGAACTCACGCCTGTGTAGCGCGAGGACTGTCCTACAGGTTGTAGTAGCTAACGGCCTCACTGTCATTTTGTTCAAGCAATTTATGGATTTCAATCTCTATCCTCTCCTTGACCCAGGTATCACTTAGCAATAGGTTGTTTAGTTTCCATGACTTTGTGTGGGGATGAGTGTTTCTGTTGGAATTGAGTTCTACTTTTATTCCACTGTGGTCTGTAAAGATACAAGGTATATTCCACTTTTTAAAATTTGTTGAGGGTGATTTGTGATATAGATACGATTGATCTTGGACAATGATCCATGAGCTGATTAGAGGAACATATATTCAGTAATATTGGAGTGAAATGTTCTGTATATGTCTGTTAAGCCCATTTTTTTCTAGAGTAATGTTTAAGTCTAATGTTTGTTTGATTTCTGCTTGGAGGATCTGTACAGTTCTGTCAGTGGGTTGAAGTCCCTAGGTATGATTATGGTGGTGTTGTTTATCATACTGTTCAGACCAAGTAGAGTTTGCTTTATAAAACATGAGTGCATTTAAGTTGGGTACATACATATTTATGACTGATATGTCTTCTTGTTGAATTGCTCACTTGACCCCCAATATACAGTGCCTATCTTTGTCTTTCTTTAATTTTCTTCCTTTAAAGTCAATAGTATCTACAATATGAAAACAAATCCCACTTTCTTTTGGTTTCCATTTACACGAAATATTGTTTTCCATCCCTTTACTCTAAGTATTAATTTGCCTGGGGATGGGAGGGCAGTAGATGTGTTTCCTGAAAACAGCATATACTTGATTTATATTTTTATAATCTACTCAGCCAGTTGTTGTCTCTAGAGTGGAGAATTCTCTTTGTTCACATTTATTGAGAGAACTGATGCGTAGAGTGGATTTGTTTGTCTCACTGTGTGCAATTCTGTTGCCTTATTTTATCACTTGGGCCATAGTGGTAGCTAGGCTTTGTCTTGTAGTTTCCAGGTATCTTTTCTTTGCTGGGGATCCGTGTATTAGTCTGTGTATAAAAAAGATCTGAGTACTTCCTGAATAATTAGTCTTATAGTAGCAAATTGACTCAATGTATACTTGTCAGTAAAAGACTTGATTTCTCCATCAAATATGAAACTTAGATTTACAGGATACAGAATCCTACGCTGGCAGTTATTTTGTATGAGAAGATTAAAGATAGATGCCCACTCCCTTCTGGCTTGTAAAGTATCTGCTGAGAAATCAGCTAGGTGTTAACGTAATTGGTTTATCCTTACAGTCAGATGCTGCTCATGCTTGGCTGCTTGCAGAATTTTCTCTTTCATTTTGACTTTGGCCAGGCTAATTACAATGTGTCTAGAAGATCCTCTGTTTGGATTGAGTCACCCTGGGCTTCAATATCTATCTAATAAGTGTATGTATGAATCTTGTGTGATGCTTAGGAATTTTTCAACTATAATATCACCAACTAGAGCTTTCATGCTTTTGGGACTCTCTTCTTCTCTTGTAATACCTATAATTCTTATGTTTGTACACTGCATAGTCCTATGAGAGACTGCTCTGCTTTTACTCGTCTCTGCTTTTTTAAATGACTGGGTTAGCTTGAGAGCCTTGTCTTTAAGCTCTATGATTCTTTCTTCTCCATGGTTTAATCTATTATTGAAACTTTCTACTATATTCTGGAAGTTTTTCAATTCTTTAAGCTCCATTGTATTCTTTCTAATTTCCAGATTCTTGGTGACTTTATCTATGATTTTGTTTATTCCCTGTGATCATTTTTAAACTTTTCTGCTGTTTTTTTACTTTCCCTTCCATTCCTTTCATTGTATTTGCCACCCAAAATTTAAATTCCATTTCTGTCATTTCCAAAATTTCGTTATAGTTGGAATCTTCTATGGTAGCTCCTTTGTAATCCCTGGGGAAGCTGATCTGTTCTGGTTCTTGATATTACCAAAGCAGGTTTTTTTGTTAGTTTCTCCTCACGTGTGGTTTCTGCTTCCTTTTTCCCTTCAACTTTCTTCTTTCTTTTTCCTCCTTTCTTTTGTTCTGCTTTAACTCCAGGGCATGGGGTTAAAATGCACCTGTTACTTGAATCTTGAGCAAAGTTTTGCCTCCTTTATACTAGAAGAGGCTGTTTACACTCTGGTTGACAGCAAAGCCGTGATGTAGTCTGTAGCCTTGTCTAGCAGCTTAAGGATAGTCCTGTATCTCAATTACCTTTATTAACTTTTCCCAGGCAGAATACACCATTAGATTCCTTCTGTGTTCAGGAAAGTCTCCTGAAGATGTAGAATACCAAAAGAAGAAGAACATAATCTCTTATCAGTTAACATTCCCAAGAGGATTACTTGGCAGATTGTTAGAAATCAGTATCAGTCTAGAAAAACAGGTTAAAAGCACAGGTGGAGACGCAAATAGACAAAAGAGGGAATGACACATCAGAACAAAAGTGAGGGCTACAGAAGAAGAGTGAGGCTACTAGTTAACAATACTGTCCCTAAAACAGAAATTTTAAAATATTAATTTCAAAATAATAAATCCACTACTTACTTATATATTTTTTAAAACCAAAAATAACTAGCAAGAAAAATGGCTTTTTTTTTACATTTTTACAAATTTCTTTAATATCCAAACAGAGAATAGCTGGATTCTTATCCGTTTCTACTCTCCATCTTTTATGATGCCCTACTTCTTGTAACTTTTGGAAAACTTTCCTGTATACATGTGAGAGAATGAGACTAAAACAAGCAAATAATGTCTTTTTTTTTGAGATAGAGTCTCACTCTGTTGCCCTAGGCTAGAGGGCTATGTAGAGGGCTATGGCATCGTAGCTCACAACCTCAAACTCCTGGGCTCAAGAAATCCTCTTGCCTCAACTTTCTTAGAAGTAGCTGGGATTACAGGCATGAGCCACAACACCAGGGTATTTTTTCTATTTTATAGAGACCGTGTCTTGGTCTTGCTCAGGCTAATCTCAAATGACTGAGCTCAAGCAATTCATTTGCTTTGGCTATCCAGAGTGCGAGGATTATAGATGTAAGCCACTGTACTAGGCCTAAATAATGTCTTGATATTACTATGGAAATACTGTGGAACTTACATACTCTATAAAGGGACTCAAGGACCCTTGGGGACTCTGGATAACATCTGTAGAACCTTTGCTCTATGCTCCTTCAAGGCGATAATAGTCTTTTCTTTGTAACTTTAGAACCTGAAATGGTACATGATTTATAGCCAAGTACACAATAAAATGCTTTCTGAGTGCACGAATAAGGAAATCATTTTTAAAAATTCAGGCTGCCAGCTGGGTGTGGTGGATCATTCCTGTAATTCTAGCACTCTGGGAGGCCAAGGCAGGCGGATTGCCTGAACTCACAAGTTCAAGACCAGCCTGAGACAGAGCGAATCTCATCTCTAAAAATTTAGGCTACCTTCTAGTCCATTCATTGAGAATTTCCAAAGTATAGATTTATACAAAATTCAAAAACTAAAGATAAATTTTGATACAATAATTAAATATCAATTACCATCCATCTGAATGAGTAGTTCAGACTTTACTCTGCGACTTGCCTCATGTTCATCAGAGGTTCCTCTTCGACTGCAGATAGAATCTATCTCATCAATGAAGATCGTGGTAGGAGCATAAAATCTAGCCTTTGTGAAAATGTTTTAAAGAAATAATTCAATGATCACATAAAATAACCTGAATATTTTTTTAAATACCATTTTCTTTTAAAACATGGTGAAAGAGAGTAGAAATTTCTCACTGTTTTAATGCTACCATCCAGTTATTAACAGAGGATAAATAAATCATTCACATCAGAAAAAATTTTTTTCTGAAAATGAAAGTTATATGGTTGGTGAAGTTAGGTGACAGATATATAAGGATTCATTATACTATTCTTTCTACTTTCATGTTTGGAAATTTCCATAATGAAAATATCTTTTAACTTTGTAGTACTATTCTTTGACTTAGAAAGTATGTATTAAATGTCTATGTGTTCCTGCCCTGTAATGAGGCTGGAAAGGCAGAGGTGAAAAAGATAGAACTTTAAAATTATAAATAATGTATTTAATTCCAATAAATATTTCCATTGTGGTAAAAATGCAACGTGTGTGTATAGATGTATAATTATTCAATATTAGTAACCAAATTCTCAATTTCCATCTCTGATGTCAAGAGAAAATTTGCATTAGGTAGACACAGATCAAAGATCTAGAATGTGAAAATTATTTTAAAAATATTAAAAAGAGAAAAAAATATATTAAAAAGATCCCAATTCTATAGTACATTTTTGCCAGAATTTTGCAAAATTAGTCTTGGCCATTTGTTGATTACTTTGGGATTAATATCCAAATGGGTTTTAAAGTTTTAAAGAAATATTTTAAAAATATATAAATATACAATAATTAATATGTGTTGCTGAAATGTAATTTGTCTTCTCTATCTTCTGCTTGTATAATGCTATTTTTTATTCTAATTGATTGATAAAGATCATTTAAATATATTTTAAAAAATAAATCAACCTCTACCCTCAAATATATATTCTTTGTAATTATTGCAGATCCCTTATGAAAAATGAACAAACTTTAGAGACAGATCAGATTCTAACTGATTTTTTAAATATATATTAAATTCTTCTTCTACTCCATCAGTTCACTAGTGATTCAGAAATACCAGTCAACCCACAAATATAGCAAAGTCTCTTCCTTTATCCTCACTGAACAGGATGGCAAATGGCATCCTTTACCTCAGAGAGAAAGATACATTGAATACACATCAATTACCCCCACAAACCCCCTCACCCCATTTCTTCCTAGTGTGTCAGGAACTATTAAAATGCAACTACACTGCCCTTTTCAAAAGATTTCTAGGTGAACAGACCTAGATTTATAGGGGCATCATATACCCATACAAATAGTACTATGAAATCTGAATATATCATCACTCACCATTTCAAACAAGAGACGGACTAACTTCTCAGATTCACCTCTATACTTAGATGTCAGTGTAGAAGAGGAAACGTTGAAAAATGTTGTGCCACATTCAGTGGCAACAGCTTTAGCTAGCATAGTCTTACCAGTGCCTGGGGGTCCTACCATCAGTACACCCTGTAATTTGAAAAGATGAATTAAATGATGTATCAGATTAAAATGGTTTTTATGGATTATCATCAATTATTAATGTACAGGAACATTTTCCCATCAAAAGATAAGCTCAATTGTCACAGCAAAATGATATTCTTGGCAAGAGCACTATTTTATAGGTAGAAAAAATGAAGAATGATTTCACGAAGTCTAAAATTAGAGGCAGTAAGACATAAGTTAACAAAGGGCTTAGACAACAGACAACAAAGAACCTACCCAGTCTTCTTTTCTTTTCTTTTAGACAAGAGTCTCACTGTCACCCTTGGTAGAGTGCTATTTCATCATAGCTCACAGCAACCTCAAACTGTTATGCCCAGGAGTTCCATAAAGACCACACTGCCAAACAAGTTAAATTTAAAGAGGAGTCCTTTTTTTTAAGAGCTGGCCAGTGACTGCCTCAGTGTCCCAACATGGGGTTTCTGAGAGCAACTCCGAGTGCTTTAAGGGGGCTGGGTTTTTAAGGCTTGGTCTGCATCCTAGCTGGCATGCAGGCTGCCTAAGTGCATCAGGTAGGGTAGCCAGCAAGCACTGTACAGAAGCAGAATTTTGAGGTTATTAGTCATATGTTATATATCCTTGTGTTAATATTTTCCCCCTATATATCTTGGTTTTATTACTTGCCCCCATACATCTTAGTTTTAGTACTTTTCCCACTTGGTATTGTTTAAAAGTCAGTCTGGGCACAGTTGGTATCTCCTGGTCTATTTCCCAGGGAGTTAGCCAAGCAAGAAATTTGGAGTGAACTAGAAGCAAGAAGTTAATTAGTACTTTCCCATCTTTCTTGGGAGTGAACTAGACTGATTTCACTTTTTTTTTTTTTTTGAAAGCTTTCAATCCAGAAATTTTCCAGGAGTTAACTGGTATTTTTCCATTATAGCTTAGGCCTGACACCTTTCTGTCTTAGCCTAGGCCCACTAGGCCTAACAAAACTCTTGGACTCAAGAGATACTCTTGCCTCAGTTTTTCATTTTTAGTAGAGATGGGGTCTCGCTTTTGCTCAGGCTGGTCTCAAACTCCTGAGCTCAAGTGATCCACCCACCTTGGCCTCCCAGAGTGCTGGGATTACAGGCATGAACCACCATGCCCGGCCTCTAACCAATTTTCTTGAACCTGGAAAAAGAGAGAGGTATAAATATAAATACAAGGGCTGTCCATAAAATAGCCAGCCATGTAAATATGAAAAATAGTGCATATTAACAATGGCTGGATACTTTCCACACAGACCTCATACATATTCTTTTTTTTT
>NW_003852515.1:2450816-2464409 GCF_000181295.1 Otolemur garnettii | reverse complement strand
GGGATTAAACTTTGAAATTATGTGTATATCAAAGTTTCATAAATTCAAAAACTATCCAAACCCTTTTCTAGCTATAGAATTTTGATACACAGAATGACCAGGAATCACTAGGTCTTGAAATACTAGTTTTACAATTTTTTTCCCCTTTTAGAGAGCCCTTAACTATGGGTAAGATTATTTTGAAAACCATGAAAACTATTGAATAACTGATGCTATAGGAACTGCTATAGACATGGCAGAGTTCATATTTCTCTTCCCCTTTCAATGCCCTCTCAGTTTCTATAATGTAATTAATAGAGTCACCTCCAATAGTAGTTAATTTCTAATAATATCATCTGTAGATAGATATAGCTTATAGATATAGTATAGTATTTATTAATTTTACCTCCTCATGACACTATTCCTTCAATTATCACTTTTCTTTCCTATATCTCCTTGCCTATTGGCTCTTTCCCCTCAGTAAACAAACATTCTTAAATCTATACCATCTGCCACCACCACCACCAAAAAATTCCTTGGGGAAAGGACAGCTTGCAATAAGATAACCATATGCATAACAATGCAACTAGACTCCTATCTCTCATTGTATACAAAAATCAAATCAAAATGAATACATCTAAAACCTAAAACTATGAAACTACTAGAAGAAAACACTGATGAAATATTCCAGGATACTGGCCCAGGCAAAGATTTTTTGTATACAACCTTGAAAGCACAGGCAACCAAAGCAAAAATAGACAAATGAGATTACATCAAGCTAAAAAGCTTCTGCATATCAAAGGAAACAATTAACAAAGTGAAAAGACAACCTATAGAAGGAAAGAAAATACAGTAGAATCTTTGTAAGTTGACCACCCATGGAACTGTAATAAACTGGTCGACATATGAAGGTGGTCAATGTAAGGAACTAGGCCTACTATACTGATACTTACATATGGTATATGTCTGTCTATGAAAATTAGGTTAAGTAACTTAAGAAGTTTGTCAATGTCGGGAAAGTGGTCAACCATGGAGGTTCTACTGTATTTGAAAATTATCCATATGACAAGGGATTAATAACAGGAATATATTAGGAAATGCAATAACTCTAGTTAAAAAAGAACCCCAAATAATCCAATTTCAAAATGGACAAAAGATCTAACAGACCCTTCTCAAAAGAAGACATACCAATAAATATATGAAAATATGCTCAATGTCACTAATCATTACAGAAATGCAAACCAAACCGCAATGAGATATCATCTCACCCTAGTTAAAATGGTTTTTATCAAAAATACAGAGAATAAGGCCAAGAGCAATAGCTCAGGCCTGTAATTCCAGCACTCTGGGAAGCAGAGGTGGGTAGATTGCCTGAGCTCATGAGTTTAAGACCAGTCTAAGCAAGAGCAAGACCCCAGCTCTAAAAAATAGCTGGGTGTTGTGGCAGGTGCCTATAGTCCCATATACTCAGGAGGCTGAGGCAAGCAGATCACTTGAACCCAATAGTTTGAAGTTGCTTTGAGCTATGATGCCATAGCATTCTACCAAGGATATCAAAGTAAGACTCTGCCTCAAAAAAAAAAAAAAGAAAGAAAGAAAGAAAAGAAAGATTAAAAAAAACAGAAAATAACAGATGTTTGTGAGAATGTTGAGAAAGTTGTTGGTGGGAATGTAAATTAGGACAGCTTCACAAAAGTCAAAATGTGGAACCGACCTAAGTACCCATCAACTGATGAATAAATAAAATATGATATACATGCATAATAAAATATTATTCAACCATAAAGAAGAATAAACCTTTTTGGATTTCCTTATTAAGTTGCAGCAACATGGATAAAACTGTAGGTCACTATGATTAAGTGAAATAAGCCAACCACACAAAAACAAGTATCTCATGTCCTCATTCATTTGTAGGAGCTAAAAAAGTGGATCTCATGAAGATAAAGAATACATCAGTGGTGCCACGGGTTTGTCTGAAGTTTTTTGTCCTGATTAAACTTGGGGGCATGGGTTTGTTCATTATCACCAGTCAAAAGATCCTCAATAAATACTATACTCAACACATTGCCTCTATTAAAATATATGCTTATTCCCCCAAAGATGATGAGCTTCTTGGGGGGTTATTATTTACTCATCTTGGTCTCTTCTGCACTTAGCCTATCAACAGTGTATATTTAATCCAACTCAACAAATGTGTATTTATGGACTGTAAATTTACTGAATGCTTACTAAGTACTACGCCCTGAAGAAGGAAAGTTAAATCAGTCAGGAATCTCACACTAATCCTTAGGAGACGTAGCTTAGTAAAGAATATAGATAAACAAATTACAATGCAGTTTGAAAAGTACTAGGATAGGCTGGACGGGAAATGGATGGAGAAATAGAATCTCAAAGTAAGAGTGAATATACTTCAGCCACTAAAAATATCATAGTCTGTTTCTTGGATATAACTTCTGAATATAATTTAAAATTATTCCTTATTTTATAAATATAATTTAAAATGTTGCTTTAAAAAAAATCACAGGCTAAACTTAAAACTTTTAACAAAGGACCTCACTATTGTTCTATTAGAGAGAATTTCATCCCAGGAATAAATATTTTTGAAAAAGCACTTAATAATTTCCATCTTTAACTTCTCTCATTACCTTATTTCTATATTTTCAACTTATAATGGTGTATTTCCACATAAATCTTTTACCAAAATCTCAAACTCAAAGATAATTATCTCTTTCCCTAGAAGTACTCTTAGTTTTCGCCAAATTTTCAACATCAACAATAAATCCATGTCTTCCTCCTGCCTGAGCTCCACGCTTATGTTATCATCACTATTTACCCAGAGTCAAAATCTTGATATTATCTTTTCCCCTGCTTTCTTCTTCCTATATATACACGTATCATCCAAAGGTTACCAACTTCCTCTATTAAATATCACTAGCATCTGTCCTTCCACTCCTATTCTTATAATCACCATACTAACGCAGGAAACACTTCTGAACATGCTCTTTGCCTCCCATCTTTCTCTACTCATTGCAACCAGATTGTTTTTCCCCTGACCACTTGTTTTACTATGCTACCTATTTGCTCAAAGAAGTCTCCCCAACACCTAATGGAAAAGGATCAAACACCTGGCAAACACGATTTGGCTCAACCTAACTTTTCATATGAATCTCCCACTAACTTATTTTATGCATTTAATATTTCATAGTGCTACTGCCACATACTGATCAAAGGCCTCATTAACTCTTTTTGACCTCTCCTATAACTATTATTATTTCCATTTTATAGATAAGAAAACTGAAGCATGAAGAAGTTTAGTAACATGTTCACAATCACAGAGCTAGTCAGTGGGAAAGAGCTAGAATTCACACATACCCAAACTATCTGTGTCCAGGGTCTTAACTAAATATGCTATGCTATTTTCCTTACAAAACTCCAAGGTGTCTATTTCCCAAATACACTAACTTTCTTAACTACTTTCCACTGCTCATGGCCTTCATCCCTCCTAAGCTCCTACATTATCTGAAACATCTTCTCAAACATACTGAAATTCTTGCAGCCCTGAAAATCCCAGCTCAAATTCCACATCCTCAGGTATGAAGCTTCCACTAATCAGGTCATGCCTGCTCTTTGCTGAGCTCTCCGAGCATATGTAGCACCCATTAGGCTCTGCTGTTACCTAATACAGAATTACTTCCTAATTCTTCACGTAGGACTTTTCACAGCCCCGAACAGTGGCTTAAAAAACAAGGAACCTTACATATAATAGGGCTAAAAAAGAAACTGATGGATAAATAGAGGAATGACACTACAGTATGCAGGAGAAAGTGTGCTGAGGAGAGAAAGGCATACACACACCTAAGAAGCTAAAACAGGATCAATTTTAAACATTCTAAAAGGCCTTTTAAGGCTGTCAATCTATCGGCACCTCAATTTTCTAGTCTGTCAAATTGTGATTTGAATATTAAGACAATTTTATAAACTTAACAAATTTCTATGGCCTCTTTATTTTCATCTTCTTTAAATTTTATTGACCTATTTTGGAAATAATTTCACAAATATTTAAAATTTTCTCATATAACCTCTAAAAAAAAGAATAATAATGCTATACTCCAGAATTTCACTCTACTAAACAAAAAAGTTTATTAGCTCAGGAATAAGATTCTTTACAAATAAATGTTTATACTTTTTAAATCTAGTTTGCCAATAAATACTACAAAAAGCACAGCAAGGAGTAAACAAACTGATAAAGTCAGACCATATTTTTATAACAATGACATAGTTTTTCAAAAAACAGCTGCTGACCTCTTAAAAATATATAAAAATTCTTAAGTATAGTGAATTTTTGAAGGCTCAAAAAATGTTGACAGCAAAGTCCAATCACCTTTGGCTGGTTAGAAGCTTTTGACCCCTCTCCCCACATATCCACTGTGACATTTGATTGGGAACCTCACCTTCCGTGAGGGACATAAACATTACTTTCTGTTGGTAAGCTCTTTACAGGGGAAGCTACCCCATCTAAGAGAATTGAAGATGGATCTCACATCAAAATCCTAATCTGGTACAACAAAAGTTCCTACATCTTACTTTTAATTTTTCATGTTTGAAGTTGGGAATGGCTTCCAGAATACACTGTCTCCTATAACATGCTAGGTTGGAAGGGAACAAACTTTATCATAATTAAGCTACAGTGTAATAATCTGAAATAATGTTCATTTTCTTTATTTCAATTTTATCAATCTCTATAATACTTGATAAATGGAAAAGCAAATCTTATAATATTCCTAGATAATTAAGTAATCTGAAGAAAAATACCTTAAACACTGCCCTCTCATGGATTAAATCAAAGGTAAAGGATAACATATAAAAGAGGCTAAAAACTTCAACTGACAGATCAACAAATTCAGAAGGAATCAAAACTAACCTTACGACCACCAGAGGACTAGGTGGGCATTACTATTCAGCTGCCCAAAGCATTTCTGCTTGTTTGGTTTTTTTTGCTATGATTCAAATATACAAATTGGTGATAAAACTGGTACTAAAAAAAGAAACTGAGTCTGGGAAACACTGAATTTTAAATTTTCTGAAAGGACCTAAAGTATTAGCTATGTAATTCAATCATGTATTTTTAGTCTTATAAATGCCAAAGCCAAAATTAAGATTCTTTATTAACCTGGTATATTATGTGTTACTTTATATGCACACAGGTTTTATTAGAGCATACAAATGCTTTTGAATTATAACATTGGTCATTATAACTAATGTTTCATTAAAATATATAAAGCAAAAACAATATAAGAATACATGATTTATGTTTTTTAAATACCTACTTAAAACCTTGTCTTTTAAATGTTGTTTTAAAATTAAGGTAAGAGGAAAAAATGTTTATACAATACAGCCCCAAAATAAGGTGACTCTAGAACAAATGAAGCCATGTAAAAGTTTTTTTTTGCAGTTTTGGCCAGGGCCAGGCTTGAACCCGCTACCCCCAGTATATGGGGCTGGCACCCTACTCCTTGAGCCACAGGCATCACCCAGCATGTAAAAGTTACCAAGTTGTTAGAAGATGTTAAAATGCATGCGTGTTCTAACCTACTGATATAAATACACAATTTCTCCTTCCTTCTAGTTTTTGGCATATAAATAGAGGAAGGAGGTATTAAATGCAGAAATGGACCAAGCTTAATCAGAAGGGCAAAGTAAGATCATGCTGTCATTTCATTCTACTAATCAAAATCACTGAAGACTTTCATATGTCTGTGACCAAAAAAAGTTCCAGACAGCTAGGATAATGGAAGCTGCTGAGCAGCTTGTCAGAGTTTTTAATATGCTAAAATGGAAACACTGGCCTTCGGGGGAACTAGTCCTGGGCTTTAAGCACTAAGCCAGAGGCAAACTGGAATGAAACAAATATTCTAATTATGTCTGAGAATTATACCAAGCCTGGATTAAACAATGATCAAAATAATTAACAAAGTTCATGTCTGGTTTATGAAAATTAGGTCAACTTAAGGAGGTGGTCAATGTAAGGAGGTTCTACTGTATATATCAGATCAAATTCTTACTGTTCAAGACTATTTACTATTTCTGTATAATTTTCTAAACTTCTTATTTATAGAAATAGACATCTACAAAATGTGTAGATGTGTTCAGCTCAGCACTTCTGAGGGAATTAACTTTACCTAAAGACTAATGTCTACATTCTAAGTCCATCTCTCCCATCATGTAGTTATTACACATCTCAACTACAAATTCAAATCCAGGAGTTCTGGGTATGCCACCCCCAATCTTTGCAAACCATGTTAAACGCAAAAAACTAAACCAATACTGCTTTTTATCATCATGCATTATCATTCTTATACTGAAACTATTTTAATAAATTCTTACCTTCCATGGCCTTCTAATTCCTTTGAAAAAGTCAGGCATCCACATTGGAAGAACAACAGCTTCCCTTAGCAACTTCTTAGCTTCTTCCAGATCTGCAATGTCATCCCTTTGGAAGAACAACAAAGTTTCACAATGTCTATTCAGGGATACCTTGATTTATAGTCAAAATTATTCTTTTAAATTTTTTTACTTATAAAATTATTCTTTCATTAAGAACACTGTTCTAACTCTTACTGCATAAAAAGATTAGTGAAAACATACTATGGTTATTAATTAGGATATGTTATTCAATTCAATTAACAATTTTTGTCAGTTATATGAACATCAAATTAACATGCAAAATGTCCTTGGTTATATTCTGACAGAGGAATTGTCCATCAATTCTGTACTCTCATATTATGAAAGATAGAAAGATTCATGGATACGAAGCCAGCACATAATTTGTTTTCTCTAATTCTAAATTAAAAGACTCTAACCAATGAATGCTTGGATTCCTGGAGACAATGTCTCTCTCAAGGGCTTCTATCAGATCTTTATCATATCCAGCACCATCAAATTTTGGAATTTCGCCATCACTTGCACCATCTTGCATATTCTTCCTTCCCTGGAGATAAATATTAAAAAAAGTGCTGGTCAGTAATAGGATAATTTTAATTAACATTATTAAGCTTTCAAAGCATTATAATGTAATCACTTTTAAATAATTTTTATTATTTTAAGATAGTATTTTCTGGTTATTCTATTCAAATGCCATCTCCTCCATTTAATTCACCAGAAATAGGTGGACTGGTCAATTTTATTAAAAACTTCACATCTACATTCATAGGGGGATGGACAGTGCAGGTAAGATTAAAATGATCCTTATTAGATCCCAACAGATTAGGAAAGCCTACCTTTGAAGACTCTAACCAGTCATATACATAATCTCATTTAATACAACAGCTCTACAAAGTAGATAGTATTTTCCCTTCTTTTTAAACATAAGGAAACTCAGAAAGGCTAAGTAACTTAATTAAGCTCATTAATAAATGCCTGGGTTGAGATTTTAGCTCAGGTCTTCCTGCTTCCCTAAACCTACACCCTTCACATTTTAAAGTGGGGCTGAGTCCCTTAAAGCTTAAGAACAGGTTGTGAATGGTACAACTATTAGACTCTCCAAAGGGTCCAACAACAAGGCTGCAGATGAGGGAAGAATTGAGACTGTGTAATGCATTTTCCAAAGCCTTTTCCCATTAATCTAAGTACCTACTTCAGATTCAGAGTTTCTTCCTAGTAAAGTCCTTAGGGCACATCATAAAGTCATTTGGTAAAATCATAAAGACAATAGCAATAAGAACCTTTTCTAAATAGTGTTACCAACACCACTAAAGCAATATGATTTACTCCAAATTTTTCATTTAATAATATGGTGATTTAAAAAAAAAATCAATGCTATGGTTTCTATGGGGTTCTGCCAAGATTTACTCAGTTTTAAAGAGCTTTAAATGAAATGTATTCATTTGCTAAAGATAGTCAAACTAGTGGAGCCCAAGAATCTCCCCAGAGATTTAGCCCCACAATTACTGTCTAATATAAAAATGAAGGAGGAAAATGGTCGAAATGAGTCCATCTCCTAAATGTCAATCTGAAAACAGACAATAAAACACAAGGATACTTTCCAATCCCTCTTCTCTTTTCCTGAGACAGACAAAAGGCTCAATCAGAAGTGCTGGAGAAGACTAACTGGCTCCCTCTGGCAGATGCTGCAGTTCTTTTAAGTTACTAGGTAGATAACCAAACAGTATTCTGGTGACTTGCCCCCCAAAATGAACAATTAATTCTTTCTGCACTGCCCAGACATATTCAGGACAATTCTTACATTTCTTATGACAGATATCAATACTGGCACTATTAAAAGGGGTAAATTTCCAGCATACACACATGACAAACATAACATTAACAAATTTAAAGTGAATTCAATCTAGAATCATATTTTATATTATATATAGGCCAAAGCTACAAAGTGACATTCAAACAAATCACTGGGAACACTGTATAATCACTTAAAAACTATCCTAGAAATAAATCAAAAGCAGAACGAAACAGAAACAGATATATCTGGGTTTAAGTCTTCATATGGCATTGTCATTTGAGATTTACCAAATTAAAATTAATTTTGGTATGAATGTCCAAGTGACAGGAACGGACTTGATAAAGACTACACAAAAGAAAGGAAAAGCTGCACACCTATCTGAAAATAATAGGAATCATAAGATTTTAAGAACAGTAAATATTCAAGCCATCTACTGTGTATAACACATTTTACTGTGCACTAGGTTTTAAAGCAGTAAATGAAAATACATTATTTGCCCTTATTAAGCATCTAATCCAGTGAAGAAAATAAATAACAAGTAAAGAAAGCAAA
The DNA here is from genome assembly GCF_000181295.1 of Otolemur garnettii. Lineage (NCBI taxonomy): Eukaryota > Metazoa > Chordata > Mammalia > Primates > Galagidae > Otolemur > Otolemur garnettii. The sequence goes on along the minus strand of NW_003852515.1, from coordinate 2,455,642 downwards.
AACACACATAATTACAAACTGAAGTACTATCAAAAAACCTGAGTAAGCCAGTGTGGCTAAAAGGTATTAAGCAGAAGGAAGAGGTTGGAGGCAGAGGTGAGTGTGGATTTTACTCTAAGTGAAGGAGGATGACATGATCTGATTTCACTTATAGATGACTCTTCTATCTGATGTATGGAAAAAGTAGGGTAAAAAGAAAGAGGAGAATAAGGTAGTAAAAGCTTCTCACCGAACAGAAGAAGAACCATAGGTATAAGCCAGTTAAACAATTTGCCTAAGAGTCCATAGTTTCTCAACAGTATAGATGAAACTCCAAAGAAGATTCTGAGAACTGTTTCAAATCAAAATGGTAAAAACAGACTAAGGACCAGGTACTTGTGCCTGTAATCCTAGCATGCTAGGAGGCTGAGGCCCATGGATTGCTTGAACTTAGAAATTCGAGACCAGCCTAAGCAAGAGCAAGACCCCATCTCTATTAAAAATAGAAATATTAGCCGGGTATTGTACTGGGTACCTGTAGTCACAGCTACTCAGGAGGCTGAGGCATAAGGTCCCTGAACCCAGGAGTCTGAGGTTGCTGTGAGCTAATCTGAGGCCATGGCACTCTAGCAACAGAGTAAGCATCTCTCTCGAGGAAAAAAAAAAAAAAAGATTAAGGAAAACTAAATAATTAATTTGGTTACACCAGGAAATTAGTAAAATAGGTGACAAATACTTAAATTAGAAGAGGGATATCATTAACTAGCTAGATTAATTGCAGTACATAAATCAAACTGTTACTCTGGGAGTCTGAGGCGGGTGGACAGCTTGAGCTCACGAGTTCAAGATCAGCCTGAGCAAAAGTGAGACTCCATCTCTACTAAAAAATAGAAAAACTGGGGCGCCGCCTGTGGCTCAAGGAGTAGAGCACCAGCCCAATATGCCTGAGGGGTGGGTTCAAACCCAGCCCTGGCCAAAAAAAACTGCAACCCCCCCCCCAAACCAACAACAAATAGAGAAACTGAGGCAAGAGGATCTCTTGAGCCCAAGTTGGAGATTGCTGTGAGTTATGATGCCACAGCATTCTACCCAGGATGACAGCTTGAGACTCTGTCTCAAGATAAATAAATAAATCAAAATAAATTAAAAAATAAAAGAAACTGGCGTGGTGCTTGTAGCACAGTGGTTACAGTACTGGCCACATGCACTGAAGGTGACAGGTTCAAACCCGGCCCAGGCCAGCTAAACAACAATGGCAACTGCAACAACAACAACAAAAACAGCCAGGCATTATGGCAGACACCTAAAGTCCCAGCTACTTGGGAGGCTGAGGCAAGAGAATTGCTTAAGCCCAAGAGTTTGAGGTTGCTGTGAGCTGTGATGCCACAGCGCTCTACCAAGGGCAACATAGTGAGACTCTGTCTCAAAAAAAAAAAGAAAAGAAACGAAACTGGTAGAAGAATGGAGAAGCAAGAATCTAATGTACTCAATTCTAATATGAAGGCAGTAGGTGATCTAATACAAGGTGGGGGGTAGGAGAATGAGGGAACAGGGGCAGGGGAAATGAAGGAGCAGGGAGAGGGGAGGAGGGAGGAAGACGGTGGGGGTCATGGTGTATGGCCCACCTCTTGCAGGTGGGACACAATTATAAGAGGGACTTTACTTGACAAATGCAAGCAGTATAACCAAAAGTATACTAAAAGCATAATTCTTCGTACCCTCAATGAATCCCAAACAATTAAAAAAAAAACTGTTAGTTTCAGGCAATAAAGATAACCTTACCCAAGATATTATTACCTGTACATAAGTAACACTAGCTACAATGTCAATGAAATGATCTTAGACTTTTACATTAGATTTTTACATTAGTTGACTAAAGTCAACATTAGCAAGAATTGATACTTAGCATGAAGGCTGAAACACTTTGCTTTTCATGAAAGAAAAATATTTTTGCTTCTTTTTACTAATATCTAAATTACCTAGATCAAGAAAGCTTTGTTAATGACCTCTTATCAGTATCACCTAATCATTCTATTTGAGGAAAACAGGGTTCAAAGTAATTAACCAAGTAGTATAGAGTCAATAAATGATACGGACGAGCCTAAAATACAAATATTTTTTTGCATTTTACTGGCCGCCTCTCACATTGACAAATTTAAGTGAAACATGGTCAGTTACTAGCTCTGGGTTACTGCATTTTAAGAGAAATGCTAACAAATGAATCACTCAGGAAGGACAATTCCTTAGGATGGTGCTAAAAGGGTTCAAAACCCATGTCATATGAAGGACCAAGGAAACTAGAGGCAGGTAAACTAAGCAGGCAAATGCTAATGGAGCAACATAACTGACTTGCTCTATGTAACTCCAAAGGAAAGAACCAGGGCCAAAATATAAAGAATGAAAGAGAGTTCAGATCATCCCAAGAATGAACTTTCTAACAGTGGATTCTGTCCAACAAAGGAATCAACTTTCTTACTGGGTACTGAGCTATCTGATATCAGAATTTCATGTTTTAATTTATGCTTTCTGTAGATAGAACGAGTAGAAAAAGTGGTGAATTCTGAGAAATGACAAGAAAAACTGAAATATAGCTACTAAGATTCCACAATTTAATCTTACTATCTAAGAAATACCACATTTAAACAGAGCTCATGAACTCCTGCTAAGATAGTCATGAAAGTGGAAAATAAGGAGACACACATTCTAAAATCAAGAAGCTGAGAACTCTCACAGGGCAAGGTTGAAATACAACAAAAATGTCCATTCTAAGAAAGATATGACACAATTCTTCCTATGACCTAAAAGCTCATTTCCATTCAAATACTAAACTGACACTTGCACAGGAAAAGAAAATAAACAATGAGTTAAAGCAGGGGTCCTCAAACTTTTTAAACAGGGGGCCAGTTCATTGTCCCTCAGGCCATTGGAGGGCTGGACTGCGGACTGCAGGACAAGTTGGCTGCTAAGCAGGACAGGCAGTGGCGGCAAAAACACCCGGCAGGCCGGGTAAATGTCCTAGGTGGACTGCATGTGGCCTGCGAGCTGTAGTTTGAGGAGCCTGGGTTAAAGAAAAAAAAAACAGGAGAGCATAACCTTATACAAGTAAGTTTAGAATTCCAAATCATAAATTCAAAGTTATTTATTCATCTTTTATTTTTGTATTTTTTGAGACAGAGACTCAAGCTGTCGCCCTGGGTAGAGGGTCATGGCATCACAGTTCACAGGAACCTCCAACTCCTGGGCTCAAGCGATTCTCCTGCCTCCGCCTCCCAAGCAGCTGGGACTACAGGGCCTGCTACAACGCCTGGCTATTTTTTGGTTGCAACTGTCATTTTTGTTTGGCGGGCCTGGGGTTGGATTCTAACCCGCCAGCTCAGGTGTATGTGGCTGGCGCCTTAGCAGCTTGAGCCACAGGTGCCAAGCCAAATTCAAAGTTATTGAGAAACAAAAACTACTTTACTATAATATAGTAAGGTAGAAAATAAAAACAAAAACTCGCACTATAAATTAGCTGCCATCAAAGAATGAATTTGTGAAATAATTTAATAATCAAAGGAAAGAACAAGATGTTTCTTAAAAAGAAGTCATTGAAATAGCAGGGCGTTGAGGTGGGCACCTGTAAGTCCCAGCTACTTGGGGGGGCTAAAGCAAGAGAATCATTTAAGCCCAAGAGTTAGAGGTTGCTGTGAGCTATGACACTGTGGCACTCTACCGAGGGTAACATAATGAGATCCTGTCTCAAAAAATGTCTCAAAAAAAAAAAAAACAACAGAAAAATAAGTCATTGATAATACAAATGGTCAACGAATATGTGAAAGGGTTTTCAACCTCATAAGTTATCAGGTAAATATAGTAAATATCCTACTAAAATCATAAGATACGATTATACCTAAAAAGACTGACAATGTAGACTGTTGGCAAGGATGTCAAGAAATTGAAGGTAAGAACATAAAATGGTATAACTACTTCAGAAAACTATTTGATGTTTCGATGCTATCTACTAAAGTTTAATTTATGCATATCTTATGACCTAGCAATTCTATTTCTAGATATATGCACGATAGATGCATCCATACATATGTCAAAGGATAAGTATAAAACTATCCAAAGTAGCATTACTTGTTACAGGCTCAAACTAAAAGCAATCCAAATGTCCATTCACAAGAAGACAGATTTAACTGTGGTATACGATATAACTATGAAAATAAACTACAGAAATATTAATATGTAACAGCATGGAAAAATCTCACAAATATATATTAAGCAAAAAAGCCAAACACAAATGAACATTTACTATACGCAGTTTCAAAATAGGCATAACTAATTTATGGCATTAGAAATCAGAATAGCAGGCAGCACCTGTAGTTCAGTGGGTAGGGTGTCAGCCACGTACACCGATTCTGGTAGGTTCAAACCCAGCCCAGACCAGCTAAACAACAATGATAACTACAACAAAAAAACACCCACATGGGTTTGGTGCCTGTAGCACAGTGATTCTCTTGCCTCAGCCTCCCAAGTAGCTGGGACCACGGGCGCCCACCACAGCGCCTGGCCATTTTTTGGTTGCAATCATCATTGTTTGTTTGGCGGGCCTGGGGTTGGATTCTAACCCGCCAGCTCAGGTGTATGTGGCTGGCGCCTTAGCAGCTTGAGCCACAGGTGCCAAGCCAAATTCAAAGTTATTGAGAAACAAAAACTACTTTACTATAATATAGTAAGGTAGAAAATAAAAACAAAAACTCGCACTATAAATTAGCTGCCATCAAAGAATGAATTTGTGAAATAATTTAATAATCAAAGGAAAGAACAAGATGTTTCTTAAAAAGAAGTCATTGAAATAGCAGGGC
>NW_003852515.1:2447401-2450796 GCF_000181295.1 Otolemur garnettii | reverse complement strand
AAAAAAAAAAAAAAAAAAAAGGAAAAGAAAGAAATCTGAGTAGCAGTTGCCTTTTTAAAATGGGGAAACATCAAGAACTGGGAGGGATCAAGAACATAGCTTCTGAGGTGCCAATGTTATTTCTTAACCCCTGAGCTAATGGTTAGATCACATGGTAGCCACATAGTAGTTTCAAGGGTTATATGCAGTGAGGTGCCAAGGCTGTTTCTTATTGGTTTATAAAAGCCAATTATTAAATTTCGAGAAAATCTGTGAGCCAGTAGGAAACATAGCCATCATCAAAAATTAAAATATACAAACTTAGAACTATATATTTTTAAAAGGTAGTAAGTACTCAAAACTCCTCATATCCTAATTACCTTACTATTATTTCTGCTCTTGAGGTTCCTTAAGCCTATTGTTATCTCCGTGGTGGAAACACTATGTAATCATAGTCTTCCATCTATCTTATCTCAACTCTGACTTCGGTGACATCAGGTTGAAATGTGTCACACTGAAAGCATTTATACCACAGAAATCAACCAATTCAACAAATCAGAGCTTGATTTACTGTTTTCTTGGCTGTCTAGACTTAAGAAAGTGATTGGCGGATGTTAACAATGCAGATTAAACTTAAAAGCATGTTGTTTCCGTTGTTATTACATTGTAAATAGCAAAGAAAATTGGTTATGCTTCCAGTATTTAAAAACTATTACTCAATTCATCAAAGTGCTCAAGTTACTGATGAATGAGTGAAGGAAGCTCCAGCATGTTTTTATTGTTTCACTATCATCTTACACATTAATGAAAACAAATTATCAACCAGCATTCATGCCAGCACTATTTTCCTCCATTAAATATAGTCATAGGTTGGCTACAGATAAAAGAGTTGAGCAAGAATCAGCAAAAGCATTCTGTTAAGAGTCCACTGGCACCATGAAATTTACAATAAAGAGTATTGGATATTTTGCTGCTTGTAAATTATATGCTACATATCCTCTATATCAGATTTGTAACAGACTTGTGTTTGAATGAGTATATAAGTCTGTGTATACACACATATTCTGTTTTCATAAGAGTAGTTTACATACAGTAAACTAAAGTACATCAGTCAGATAATTATCATTCACCAAATAATATCCTTATAATTTGTGCATTTTTTTTTAATAAAAAGTTTTTTTGTAAAGTTACTGTTCATCTGGGTAGTGCCTGTGGCTCAGTGAGTAGGGCGCCAGCCCCATATACCCAGGGTGGCGGGTTCAAACCTGACCCCGGCCAAACTGCAACAAGAAATAGCTGGGCGTCATGGTGGGTGCCTGTAGTCCCAGACTTGGGAGGCTGAGGCAAGAGAATCGCCTAAGCCCAAGAGCTGGAGGTTGCTATGAGCTGTGATGCCACGGCACTAAGGGTGACAAGGTGAGACTCTGTCTCAAAAAATAAATAAATAAAGTTACTGTTCATTTGTATCATCAATCAATCAACAGCTTTCAAAACAATACAACTCTTCCAAAACTTGCTCATAAGAAAAGCATCCATAAATGCCCATTTGTTACATATAATTCAATGAAATGAAGTTTTTTAAGATTAATAACTTTAAAATCAAATCAGTGAATGTAATTTACCCTACTTTAAAATGACTTCTATTTAACATATACATTAATCATGAGATCATAATGGAAGCACTGCCCATTTCACTTAATTAACCATAAAGCTATATAGTCTTAACAATACCTGAGAATCAGAGTTTTATAAATTATTTTTTGATTATCATATAAAAGCATTTCTTCTACTCCCTAATATTTTATACAACACTTTTTAAATTAAAAATACATTTGTTATACAGCCACTTTGACAAGAAGAATGGAGAATCCTCAAAGAACTCAAATTAGACCCCCCCATTTGACCCTGCAATCCCACTACTAGGCATCTACCCAGAAGAAAAAATAATCATTTTATCATAAAAACATTTGCACTAGATTACTGCAACTCAGTCTACAATCACCAAGACATGGAAACAACCTAAATGCCTATCAACCCAAGAATGGATTAACAAACTACGGTATATGTATGTCGTGGAATACTCTTCAGCCATAGAAAAGATGGGAACTTTATATCTTTTGTACTAACCTGGATGGACGTGAAGCACATTTTTCTTAGTAAAATATCACAAGAATGAAAAAGCAAATATCCATATTAGTACTCAATACTAACATGAAACCAGCAGATGATCTATTACACACCCACATAGGAGTAAAACTCAATTCAATTCAAGCTGGGGGGGGAGGGGAAATGGGGGAAGGGGATTGGTGTGCCCCCTCTTAGTGGGCACAATGTAAGGGTATAAGGCATACCTTTGGGGTGTGTGATACAACTACAAGATGGAATGTACCTAACAAATTCAACTATTGTGACCTGGTTATTTGTACCCTCACATTAACCTGAAATTAAAAATAAATAAATATACTGGGCGCAGTGGCTCATGCCTGTAATCCTAGCCCTCTGGGAGGCCAAGACAGGTAGATTGCTTGAGGTCAGGAGTTTAAGACCAGCCTGAGCAAGAGTGAGACCCCATCTCCAAAAATAGTCAGGTATTGTAGCAGGTGCCTATAGTCCCAACTACTTGGGAGACTGAGGCAAGAGGATCACTTGAGCCTAAGAGTTTGAGGTTGCTGTAAGCTCTAACCCCAGGGAAACTGAGTGAAACTCTGTCTCCAAAATAAATAAAGAAATATATATATGTTTTTTTTTAGAGACAGAGTCTCACTTTATTGCCCTCAGTAGAGTGCTGTGGCATCACAGCTCATAGCAACTTCCAACTCCTGGGCTTAGGAATTCTCTTGCCTCAGCCTCCCAAGTAGCTGGGACTACTAATAGCCACAATGCCTGGCTATTGTTGCAGTTTGGCTGGGGCTGGGTTCGAACCCGCCACCCTCGGTATATGGGGCTGGAGCCCTACCCACTGAGCCACAGGTGCCACCCATAAATAAATAAATAAATAAATAAAATGAATAAATAAAAGGATGCACACTGAAAAACTGCATTTGAAAATGAAGACACAAATTATCAAAACCTGTGGGATTACTGCAAAGGCAATAATCCTTTTTATCCTTTTATAAATCCTAATTTATAACATTAGAAGCCTTCATCAAGAGAACAGAAAGAGAGGAAGCCAACAACTTAATGGATCCTCTCAGGCAACTGGAAAAGGAAGACCATTCCAACCCCAAACCTAGCAGAAGAAAAGAAATAACCATAATTAGGGCAGAATTAAATGAAATTGAAAACAAAAGGATCATTCAGAAGATCAACAAAACAAAAAGTTTGTTTTTTGAAAAAAATTAACAAAACTGATAAACCTTTGGCCAACCTAACCAGAAACAGAAAAGTAAAATCTCTAATATCATCTATCAGAAATG
>NW_003852515.1:2441705-2443533 GCF_000181295.1 Otolemur garnettii | reverse complement strand
AAGGTATTTTGTTGTAACAATTCAAACAGAGAAGGTACATTCAAATATGACTTAAAAATACAGCTTAAAGGTTAATTTAGCCATTTGACTCCCTCTCAACAATGAGAACATAATTAAGGCCAGGACCTATGTTTTTTAAAGTTTGTATTTCTAGCACCTAGAGTATGACTGACACAAAGTGCACTGAATAAAGAAGTGTTAAATGGAGTAGACACTGGCCTATGGATGACCCTATAGACTTCGGGGGGGGGAAGCCTCAACAACAGATCACTCACTATGCAGTGATTATTACTTACTGGAAAATAGCAGTTTAAGTTGGGACTTAAACTGAAGCCTGTCAACTGTTTAAATAAAGAAAACTTTAGATTTAATCACTCTCAGAAAATAAAGTGGTACCTTTTTTTTTTTACCCCCCACAGATAAAGTCTCCCTCTGTTGCCTCAGCTAGAGTGCAGTGGTGTCATCATAGCCCACTGCAATTCCTGGGCTCAGCCTCCCAAGCAACTGGGACTATCAGTACAGGCCACTACACCCAGTTAATTTTTCTGGTTTTTGTAGAGACAGGGTCTTGCTCTTGCTCAGACTGGTTTTGAACTCCTAACCTCAAGAAATCCTCCGCTCTCAGCTTCTCAGAGTGTTAGGATTACAGGTGAGAGCCACCAGGCCCAGCCTTCAACTGGTATTCTTATAAGAAAGAAGTATTCATGATACATTAAAACAAGATAGCAAGCACTTTCAAATAAGAGTCTTTAGCATAATGGTTAAAAGCTCAGGTATGAGAGTCACACAAGGTTCAAATCCTAGTCTCACCATCTATTTGCAGTTAAGATTTTTGTGCCTCAATTTCTTCATGTGTAAAACAGAAAATAACACTTTGTTCACAGAATTGTGTAAGGCTCAAATAAACCAGTATATATAAAAAATTTCAAAAGGGGCATTTTTGTAGAAAGCTTCAAAAAAGGTGAAGTATGCTCCAGGAAGAGTAAGATTGCTATTACTGCTATTATTAATTGCTCTATGACACAGTTCTCAACATCAAACTAAAAATCCAAGTATACCAGCGACCTTGGGTAAAGCATGTCTAACTTTTCTTATCCTCATTTTTTTTCTACATCTATAAAGTAAGTGATTGAAGTACAGCAGCAGCTTTAAAATTCTGGCCATGACACAAAGTAATAAATACATTTTAGAGTATTAGCTAGTATACATACACATATATAGGTGAAAGGCCTATATGCCTCTGGCCAAAAAAGCTGTTTGAGAGGAAGCAGTGGAAAGACTTTGTGCCGGCATACTTGTGAGAAATGGAGGCAGAAACCCATGTGGCCAAGTTGGTTGCAGGCCTAAAACCCCCCTGACCTAAGGTAGGCCTGGTGGGTTGCGGGTGTAAAAACCCCAACTTAAGGCCCACATGGGAGCAGTGGTTTGCACACAAATTTCTGTATGCCCTAGAAGTTTCTTAATTATGTCTTGTATTAAAGATTGAAGTAACTGCCTCCAAATAGCAAGGTCAGTAGAACAGACTTTCAAACCGTCTCTTTCCTCCATAGCCTCAGGCTTCATCAGATGGGAACAAAGAAGTAACAGCTAACAACTTGTTCTCCATTAAGTTATGTTAAACCGGGTTATGTTGAAAGGATTATGCTTAAAGGCGTATGTTGGGTGGATTATCAAATTACTAGGAAGGAGCTACTTACAAGGCGGTAGTCACAAGATGTTTAAATGGATTAATGAGGTCACTGATGTCCAATGCGCATGTGCAGAGGGACTGTAATGAATGTTAATAAGGTCATTGCTGTATAGTGCGCATGCACAAGCTTCCCTATAT
>NW_003852515.1:2437868-2440746 GCF_000181295.1 Otolemur garnettii | reverse complement strand
TTTGAGGTTGCTGTGAGCTATGATGCCACAGCACTCTAACCAGGGTGACAGCTTGAGACTCTGCCTCAAGAACAAATAAAAAACATTTATTTCATAATTCTGGATGTCTTTTTTCAAATCCAATCCAGATTTTTAATCTATCTTGGTACGTAAAGATACCACGTATCATGAAAAATCTTAAGATAAACAGGAAAAAGTGAAGTTTAGACTTCACTAATCCCATTCTTCCAGGCCCCATCTTTACTGTCTAGTACCCTTGGCAAGTTACTTTGGTTCTCTGTATCATAGTTTCTTTATCTCTAAAATGGGGAAATAAAATACCTATTTCATAGGATTATTTCACAAATTATTACATAATCACTCTGAATGGTGCCTTGCAAAGGAGCATCCAATAAACCATGACCATGGTTCTTCTCTTGTGTTATGTGAAATTAAAAACTGAAAGTTCCTCATTCTGTCCTTAAAGTTTATCTAAAAAGCTACTCACACAGTGAGACTTGGATTTCAGTTCCTACTTTATTCTCTAAAATGCAAACCAAGACTAGCTGCACAAAGAAAGGAAGAAGAAACAAAGATAATATTTAAGACAAGGATTTTTAAGTATCCATTTATGCAGTATTTGATAATGGAGAAGTAGTTGAATTTTATCAGCAGGAAAAATTTATTTATTAGTACCCTTACTAATCCCAAAAAAGCATCTGAGACACAAATACTTACTGTTTTACAGCATAAAAGCCTCAACAAATTACAAACATAAAAACATCTAATTCATTTTCAATGACCCAGAAAGGCAGAGAAGTAAAATATGTCTTCAAATCTACCTCATGAACAGAAATAGTTGGAAAACACCAGTTTTATTCTATCATTGTCTAAAGATCCATAAGGCCTAAGAAGCTGATCTATTTACAGTCCAATACTGATCAAAACTACATGCAATAAAAATACTCAAACATAGTATATACTTTGAAGGACAAATACTTATTATTATCACTTATAAGATATGTCTTCATTATATATATCATGACAAGAATGTGATTACAAATCCTGAATTCCTATTATTATAATAATATAAAAGAAACATTCTTTGTGGCAATTCAATTACATCATCATTCATTTATGACATCACAATGGAAATAAGAAAGCTATCACTAAAAATTTTTGTCTTTTCACTAAAATCAAGGCTAAGAGATGCTTCAAATCATCCTGCTACTTCCTTACTCTGAAAGATTATCTTCAACTCATTGTCTTAAAGTCCATTTTATGGGAAGTACAGAATTTCCACTATGCTTACTCACCAATTTCCCAGATAAATACATGTGTACAATGAACGCTAAGACACGGAAATTTTCTCATTAAGGAAAAAAAAATTGTTCTAGCTCTATAATTTACAAGCAGTAGTAAATCAGATCCCTCATCTTATTCTGTTCATGTATACATCTACTTTCTTATAAGTCTTTCCCCTTTATTGTTCATTTTAACTCAGAATACTTAATATTTTTTAAAAGTTTTAAAACTCTACTTTGAATTTTACCACAAAGGATCCATTTTACTAAGTATTTTTACACATGTGTATATATATTACCCTGAAGTTATCTGCAATGCGGCATAGCTTTCAAAATACAAAGAAGGCTTTTGTTTAGAATTGGACTTTAACTCTTCCACATCAAAACCTTGAAAAGCCAACAAAAATCATAATATTCACCAAAAGTCAAGGGCTTCAAGTCAGCAAATTACAAAGAGATAGAGTCTTGCCTTGTCATCTTTCCCTCTTGCTCTATTATCCTTGTCCCTACTTGTAGAAGGTTTTTCACTCTTTGATATAGGGTGTGCTCGGCCTACAGGTCCCCGGGCTCCTACTCCCGCCATGTCTTTCCTCAGAGGTCTTACTTCTCGATTGGAACGCCTGATCTGAGGTGGAGCTCTGACAAAAAAAATAAATAAATAAATAAATAAAGTTAAAATTAATCAAAGGCAAAAGTGTTTCAATACAACTTTAGTCAACAAAACTACTCAACCAAGAAGCCCCAAATCTCACTTTTCCATTTTTTGTCAATTCATGGCTCTAACTATTAGGTTAGTTGTCAAAAATTCCTGTCTCTAAAATGTACTGGCTGATACAATTATTAAAAGCATATGAATGACACATATGGCAGCAATTATTTTGTCAAAAATAACCGTTAATCACCAATAGAGGGCAACATAGACTAGCCCCATCTAATAATTTTAATACATGTAGAGTAATGGAAAATCAGTAACTATCTTAAACCAAGGTATTAAAAGTTGAAAGGACAGAAATTCAAAATATGTCTATTTGCACAGTTTACTAATTTATTATTTTTTATGACCAAGATGATTTTCTCTGCTTCTGTATAGAAAACTCAACATTTCATTCATTAAATTACAAAAAGCAGGGCTTAATGATTACTTTTTCTTTTTTCTTTTTTTTTTGAGACAGAGTCTCACTCTGTCACCTTGGGTAGAATGCAGCAGTAGTATCATCTTAGCTCACAGCAACCTCAAACTCCTGCACTCAAGCTATCCTCCTGCTTCAGCCTCCCAAATACTTGGGACTAAAGGCATCCACCACAATACCAGGATAATTTTTCTATTTTAGTAGAGACAGGGTCTTGCTTTTGCTCAGGCTGTTCTTTTCAAAGTCCTGACCTTAAGCAATCTGCCCTCCTCAGCCTCCCAGAGTACTAAGTTATAGGGATGAGCCACCACATCCAGCATACAATTACTTTCTTAGAAATAAAATAATTTTGTATAAAATATTCATGCTTTGAAGGGGTCTAAAATCACAGGATCATTCCAATCATACAGGCCTCCAAATGTGATTAAGAATTTGATAAATATATAAATGTCCCTATACAAAGTG
>NW_003852515.1:2428663-2435656 GCF_000181295.1 Otolemur garnettii | reverse complement strand
TTAAGTCCTTAATCCAGTGAGAATCTATCTTAGTTAATGGTGAAAGGTGTGGCTCCAGTTTCAGTCTTCTACAGGTCCCCAGCCAGTTCGTCCAGCACCATTTGTTAAATAGGGAATCTTTTCCCCATTCTAAGTTTTTTATTGGTTTATCAAAGATGAGGTAATGGTAGGTAGCTGGATTCATCTGTTGGCTTTCTATTCTGGAGGCTGGTTAATTTTTAGACCATTTAAAATGTTACTCTTTTTTTAGTATTTCAATGCAACCATTTTCTAACTTTTTTTGTTTTTATGAAGCCATGAAAAGTAGTAGAATACAATTCCACTTTTATTTGCATATATTTGTAGAGGTATAAATGCCTTTCCTGAATCAGATTCATGGGTATGGCCAAGATAAACAATGACATCAAAAACTCTTCTACACACAACACGTGTCAAGTTTGCCCTTTTGTTAACAGCTGTGCCCGCTTTAAATAGTCTGTCATTGTTTGGGGTCCTGCTTTTTATACTCAACAGCCAGCCTGAAGCCTTTGCTCACAATAGCAAGCCCACCCTTTACAGCAGCATTCCAGGCCGCTAGTTGGCTGCTAGGCAGCTGCTGGGCTTGGCCAGTTAGACCTCATTGCTTAGGGGGAAACAGCAGCAAGTCTTGAGACATTTCTTCTGCCTTTTCAGCTGATGCTTTCCCCACCTCAGCTTGCTATTTCATAGTCACCTAGGAGCCCTGCTGTCATCCATTGTGCACAGCATCTACTTCAGTTAAGCTGTGTGGTAGAAGAATTATTTCAAAGTTTGTTCATAGGCTGCATTCCAAGGGTTTGCTGTTACTGACCTTGTCCTGCCACTCAATATTCTCATGGGCTCGTAAATGGTCTGAATGAACTGCTCAAGTCAGATATGGCATTTGCGGCAAGTCCCATGTTTCACAGGAAGTGTGCCTGTGCTTTGTTAAGTCTTCAGTTCCATCTCACTGGAGTTTGATATCATATTGTAACAGACTCTGTCAAACTTCCCAAAGGACATCCTTGATTCTGTTCTGTACTTCTTTGTCCACTAGCGCATCACTGCACAATGACATGCTTCAATTTAAGAACTCAGTGACAGCTTCCAAGCTGTGTAAACAATAAAAGTCTCAAGACTTTTTTCACTTGTCTCTCTTTAAAAAAAGACCTTAGTAAAGTTAAACAGCATCACTGACCTCTGTTCTCATGGTCAAACAGATAATGTACTATAGCACTTCAAATATAGAGAATAACTAGTAAGGGGTGCGGATAAAGGATGAAAATGGCTACACTGTGCTCAGTTCTTCTATTTGAGATTTCCCTATGGGAAGAGGGAAAAATGCGTGCACAAATAAGCCTGCCAGCCTCCAAAATCCAGTACTTCCTCCTTCCAAACTGTATTAAGTACATTATGGATAGATGTTCTTGTCGGCACTATTTGTAACAAACACCTGAAAATGATCTAAATGCTCATTACTGATAGATAAATTAGTACATATCCACATAAGGGAATACAATACAAATGTGAACATGAATTACAACTACATGCATTAACTATAAATTAATCTCAAATGAAAGAGCAAGCTGAAAGAATACACACATATTTTGAATGATTCCAAGCAAAATATGATGTTGTTTGGTGATAAAAACATATGTAGTCAAAGTATAAAGAAAGATTAGGGAAAGATAAACCCCAAATTCAGGATAGTGGTTATTTCTTAAAGAAAAGGAAAAGGGACAGATGTGGAGGGGCTCATATGAGGCTTACAAAAACAATGGTAAAGTTTTTAATCCTAAACTTGGTGGCAGGTACAGAGGTGTTATTGTATTGTAGTTCTTCATATCTTGTATCAATTGTAATTATTATTTTTTTCAAGTCAGTAGTTACTAAAATTTTAAATACTAATTATATGTAGTATTACAATGCTAGTTAAAATATATGAGCACCTTAAAATAAAACCATAGGGTTGCTACAAAGTTTCTGCCTTGTTCTAGCAAAGAAGACTCAAAGTACACAACCCAAGCGAAACCTGCTGTACCTGAATCTGGCAAATCGCAATAAAAGATCAGGCAACAGAAATAGGACTGTTAGTCGTAATGGTACTATTCTTACACAATTCCAGGAAGTCAAAGAGAAAGGAATCTCTACTGAAGATGCCTCCACTGCATGCCATGTTAATAAGTAGGGTCTAATTTACCATTACAGTGTTCTCCAATAGATATAAAGTCTCCTTCTGAAGAGCTACTTAGTTCTCTCTTTTCTATCTGATGATTATTTAAAATTCTTTGGTTACATCTATTTGTCCATACATTAAGAGTGCTGATATTATTTGGAACAAGTGCAATTTTTGCCCAAAACCACAAACCAGATTACTTAGCTGACTTCTGGAAAAGAAAGACAGCTTAAGCTAGCTATGAAACTAATCTATACTTAAAGATTATAACTTTAAAATAAACAATTTGTTTGCTTTCTCTTCTCCTAGCTAATAAAAATGGAAGAGACATAAATTCTAACTAGTCCACACTGACATTTTCACTACAAGAACTTACAGTCAGTATTTGAGGCTCCTCTCATGGATTTGATGATCCATGAGAAATTACTGGGTGAAAAATTAGCAAGCAGAAAACAAAGTTTAAACCTATGACCTGAAATTAAGTATTAATGATTATGAATTCTAATGTCTGCTCATCAAATATATAACTGCTACTTTTTTCAAATCAGTAAATATTTATTGTGTACCCAGTAAGTACAAAAACTATGGTAGACGTTATAGTTGGCATAAAAATACTATAAACACTACTCCTACCTTCACAGTGAATGATCTGGAGTCAGCACTACATTTAGAATCCTAAAACCTGGATATCTTTTTACATCCAAGTCTACCAATTACTGATGTATGAGCACAGCGCCTAACATCCACAAGCCTCACATTCTTCCTCTGTAAGTGGAGATGATAACACTTTGTAGAATTTTTTTGAAGTTTATTTTTCATTAAGGCATAACACACATACAGTAAGATGAACATATATTAAGAATAGAACTCAAAAAATTTTGTAACATGTAACCACCAGGACATCAAACTAAGAACATCTCTCAATATCTTGGAAAGCCCTTTCCTGTCCCCTCTTAGTCAATATCAGCTCCTAAAGGTAACTATTGCTCTGACCTCAATATCATAGGTTAGTTTGGCCCATCTTTGAGAACTATATAAACAGAATCCTATGTACTATATACTCCATGTTTGGTTACTTTCTCTCTGAATTACCTGTGAAACTCCTTTGTGCTATTGCACAAAGCATTAGCTTACCTTTTTTTCATTGCTATATGTTTATATTGTATAAACATCCTACAGTTAACTATTCTACTGCTGATGGGTATTTGGGTTATTTTCAGTTTGATGTTATCATTAAAGTTTCCATGAATATGAGATTATGTTCATATAATGAAGACAAAAGCATTCATTTCTTTGGATTACATACTAGAGTGTAATTGTTGGATCTTAAGGTATGTGAAAGATTGGCTTTAAGATAGAGTTAGACAGTTTTCCAAAGTGATGATGCCACTTTTTACTCCCATCAACAACATATGAGAGTATCAGCTGTTCCATTCTAGCCACTCTAGTGGGAAGGCAGTAGTATCTAACTGTGGTTCTACTTTGCCTTGCCTGAAAGACTACAGATGCTGAACATCTTCTCCTAAGTTTGATTTCTTTTGTAGAGAGCCTGTTCAAGTTTTTTGTCCATCTTTTAAAAAATAAGACTGCCTTTTTAAATTTATTTACTGACTGTAGTTCTTTATATATTCTAGATTCAAGTCTTCTGTCAGATAATAAATCTATCTTGATGAAGAGAAGGTCATTTTAGAGGTCTAACTTACTTATCTTATCTACAATGCTTTAGTGTCCAGTTTAATAAATCTTTTCCGACACCATGATTATCAAGATAGCCTTCCAAGTTTCCCTTTAGGAGCTTTATTTTATTACTTTCTATATTTTAAGTGCTGATCTACTGTAAATTAATTTTTGTATGGAGTGAAGTGGGGGAGGGAATATCATAATTTTTTCCCCATTAAAATGGATATTTAATTAACTCAAACATTTTCTTTCTTTTCTTTTTTTTTTTTTTTGAGAGTGTCTCACTTGATAAAATGCCATGGCATCATAGCTGACAGCAACCTCAAACTCTTGGGCTCAAGTGATTCTCTTGCCTCAGCCTCCCAAGTAGCTGGGACTACAGGCGCCCACCACAATGCCTGGCTATTTTTTGTTGCAGTTGTCATTATTGTTTAGCTGGCCTGGGCTGGGTTCAAACCTGCCAGCCTTGGTATACGTGGCTGGTGCCATAACCATTGTGCTACCAGCACTGAACCTCAAACATTTTCTTAATAAGACTCCCCTCTCCCTACTGAACTTCAGTTAGTGTCTTTGTCACAAATCAAGTCACTTGACAGAATTTAATCTTTAATGATAAGTTCCAGTTCTGAAAAGGACTAAGCTTTTAATTGTTTTCTATCAGAAGATTATAAACAAATATCATTAAGTAGGAATCTGTTTAACATATTATTTATTAATTCTGTCAACAAATATTTGAACTCCTATTGAATGCAAGGCACTATGCTGTATTATTGGGCTAACTCTTCCCTTATTATCCAGGCAAATCAATCATATAGAAACATATTGACTACTGACAATTACTTTCTTAATGCATCTATCTTGATGAAGATATATTATCTTTGTCAATAGGCAGTGTTGATCTGAGTTGTATTGTTATCCTCCACAAAGGTGCTTTTGTGCAGAAAATACTCTTTAGAGGCTTACTTTTCTTTTTCTTTTTTTTTTTTGAGACAGAATCTCAAGTTGTCGCCCTGGATGGAGTACCATGGTGTCATCATAGCTTACAGTAACCTCCAACTCTTAGGCTCAAGTGATACCCTTGCCTCAGTTTTTTGTACTTTTTCAGTAGAGACGGGGTCTCAAGCTGGTCTCAAACCCATGAGCTCAAGCAATACACTGGCCTCGGCTTCCCAGAGTGCTAGGATTACAGGTGTGAGCCCCACGCCTAGCCACTTAGACTTTTAATATATTCAGCTTATTAAAGTTAAAAAATATGAAAACTTTAGTTCTTACTGAAAGCTTTTAGATTCAGCTATAAATCTTTTCTATGTACAGGCCTAGCAGATTGTAGAAGTCATTTTTAAAAGATTTTGGAATAATTTTTGGTCCATTTACAAACCCAGTTACTAAATGCCACCAAAATTTTTTACCTATCTTTTATATATTTAATATATTTTATTTACTTCTTAGTTCTTTAATTGCCTTACTTAAAAATGCATAATTTACACATGCTGTTATAGGGTTTATAATAAATCAAACTTATAAATAAGGTAATCTTAAATTTCTTCTAAATGTTCCAATAAAACATTTAATAGTATGTAAAAAGATTACAAATCTAAATTATTCCATGATACAATTAAAATTAATTATATGCATATCACCCTCATTAACCATATTTTCTTAAATATTCCAAGTACATAAAATAATAAATATGCACATATTCCTTAACAGAAAAACAATATTACTATAGTTTGTCTTAGACATGTCTATTTTTAATATTAAATCCTCCTGGAGTTGAAAGATGCTTAACCATTACAGAAAACACTTACCATCCAAGTTAACCAAGGTTGGTAGTTAACCAAAAACTTCAGCTTGTATGAGATCTAGAGCTGAAGACATACTACTTTTCCCTAAGCATTTGAGGGAAAAATAAGGATGAGTATTATACATGGGTAGTACTGATTCTATATCTATATAAATATTTTTAATTCTTTTACCTATGCTTTATGGCTTAAAAGTATAACTTTCTTATATCATAATATATAAATGCTAAAAATAAATGCTAAAATTAAATGCTATATAAATGTTGAAAATAAATGCTAAAATTCCTTTACAATACAAAAAAATAAAAATTTGAATTAAAAAATTAAACAAAAGAGCTTTTACCCTGAAAGTCTGGGCCCAAAGATGGAAAATTTAAGATTACTTAAATTATACATGGGGTGCATTATACATGGCAAAATACGGTATAGGCAGTCCCTGGGTTATGAATGAGATAGGTTTTGCAGGTTTGTTCTTAAGTTGAATATGCATATAAGTTGGAACAGGTATATTGATCTATTACCTATATTAACCTCCATTCATAAGTGCAAGTTGTACATAAATCAGACCTTTGTAACTTGGGAACTACCTGTATTTCAGCTAGGATACTGAGTGGATTCTTGTCAGTGACTGTGATGGGCCATGCTAAATCTTATTTAAAGTTGCTAAGCCAGTAATTCTACCATTTCAAAAGTGGGGAAGTGGTAATAACATTACTTATTCTTTAGTCTAACGGTAGAATTCTACATTCCCAGACAAGTTAGTTAATTACTTTATTGCATCTTGCTTTTCTTGCTCTAAAGATAGGCCCTTACCTTTTCCATTTAATTGTAAAGAACTCTGAACTTGAAAAATCTAAGATATTTATTTCCTGCCTAACTCTAAAGACCTTGAAACCAGATGGACAATGGTATTCTTTCAGATTATCAGAACTACATAACTTCTATAGATAATAACATACTATCAGTTGAATTTTAGATTAAAATCACATAGGTAGGTCTCTGTTCAAATTCTGAGATTATTTTACTCACCTATAAAACAAGGGGATCCTGGCCAGATGTAGTGGCTAATACCTGTAATACCAATAAGACCCTGTCTCTATTAAAAAATACAAAAAGTAATGTAGAATACAAATGTCTTAACACAATAACTAAGAAAAAGACATGAAGGCTATGTTAACCTGTTGGATGAAAGTATTTCAAACTGTATACAAAAAGAGTACACTGTACCCCATAATAGTATTAATGTACACTGCTATGATTTAATAACAAAAAAATTTTTTTTAAAATACAAAAAGTAGCTGAGCATGGTGGCACATGCCTATAGTCCCAGCTAATAGG
>NW_003852515.1:2418898-2428028 GCF_000181295.1 Otolemur garnettii | reverse complement strand
AGAAAGAACTGTAAATCTATGAGCTGATGACGTGGTAGTCCTTTAGGATTTGAGGGCTTCATATGTTTGAGGACTGCAGATTTAATGACCATAAAGAAAGAATTGAGATAGGACCTTAGGCCCACACAAGTCAAAGAAGTTGAACTGAGAATATCACATAAAACCAAGACCCTCACATGGCAAAAACCTCAGTAAAAGGGTAGATTTAAAATACACAGAAACAGTAAGTATATTTGCCTATCACAGCTCTATGTTCTATATTTGTGGAGTGAAGCAAGTGTCTTCCAACGGCCCATCCTCACATGATTTGAGACACAATTTTACACTTCCTTAAGCAAAGAAATTTACCTAAAAGTGGTCCTAGGCAGGTGATATTCCTAAGGCAGTGGGCTGAAGCAAAGACAGATCTCTCAGGAATAACAACCCTTTCTAAACAAGCCACACATTGGAATGACTGATTAAAACTGTGGTAAAGAGATATTCTCAACTGTACCACTAACAAGATTCATGAAAAATAACAAAAAGCAGATGACTCTCAAGAACTTCAGGTAATAGAAATGCCAACTACAGACTACAAAATAATTATTCAAAATTATTAAAAGCATTTTTAAAAAGAAATAAGCAAAAGATATACAAGTCTTAAGTGATATAAATAAAAATAAATTCACAATTAGATGACTGATAGACTGCTTAACACATACACAAAAAATATTGTTTTTAAATGAGAGAAAAGTTACCCATAAACAAATAACAAATAGATGATACAAGTCAGAAGGCAAAATATTACTCACGTCATCTTCAAAGTATAGAGAATGACCACTAACCTAGTATTTCTACACTAAACTATAATTTAAGAGTGAAAGGGAAATACAGATATTTTGAGACAAAAATTGTTAGTTACCACTAACAGAGAACTTTGCTGTAAGAAATACTAAATATTCCTTAGCAAGGATGAAACTGAATCCAGAAAAAGTAAAACATAAGTCTGATAAGTGATTAGTAAACACATGCATAAATCTAAATAAGCACTTTATTTACCCATTCTTTTAATTTACTGAATGCTTACTGGCAATGCTGTATTGCTAGGGGTACAGCAAGGAGCAAATCAAAGGCCCTGACCTTACAGAACATACAACCTAGTAAAGACGATAAAACACATACACACACCAAGAATATAATATCAGGTAGCAATAAGTACTATAAAGAAAAATAAAGCAGAGTAAGGGGACAGGGTGGTGACAGGTGAAGGGGTAAATATTTTAAGTAGGTAGTCAGGGCAGAGCTCTCCAAGTGACATCTAAACAAAGACCTAAATGAGGCAAGGGTATTGGCCACTGCTTATCAAGTAGTATGGAATGAGGAGCAGGTATCGAAAACTACAAATATGCCCTGAACTTTTTCTATGTTCTAGGGCAGCAGTTCTCAACCTGTGGGTTACAACCCACAGGAATTGTATTAAAGGGCTGCAGCATTAGGAAGGTTGAGAACCACTGTTCTAGGGTGTTGTTTACACATTACTTGCATTAAATTATTTAATTCTCACAATAACCCTATGAGGTAAGTTTCAAACTGACTCCCCATTCTTATAGGAATTATGTGGTCCTCAGAGACATTATGTGGTAGGGCTAGCGTAAGAACCCTTGCAGCCTGGTCAAGGATTAAATTCTGAGCAAAGGAAAAAGGTCTTAGAGGGCAAGGATCTTCCTCCTACTGGTCTTTGCATCCTGAGTGCCCTGACACAGTGAGTGCTGAGTACGCTGAGCTGAAATAATTATAGAAAGAGCAGAGGGCTAAGAGCTCACGAACAACAAGAGGAGGAGACCAGTCATAATAAAAAAGAACAAGAAGAAAAGAATACTATAATGTCACAGAAGAGACATTCTGGAAAAGAGCGTTCCAAAGACGATCCATAAACATTATCAAATGTTACAAAGGTTAAAAAGAATAAATCCTAAGAAAATATATCCCCTTATTAAATTGGGAAGTTACTTGATACTTTCAAGAATTCAGTCCTAATGCTGCAATGACTAGAAAGCCAGGATTTCTAGCAATTAAGGAAAAAAGACAGTGAAAGTCAGTTTACCATGAAGAGGGGAAATGACAGAGGCTCACGTGCAGCAAAACAAATATCTTCTCAATGAAAATGTAAAAGGAACGTGTTACTCTTCATTCTGACTTACCACTATCTCGTTCCCACTCCTTAGTTTATCTCTAATGAATTACAATTTCTATCTTTCAGTTGCCTTTTCTGTAACATAAAAAAAATAGAAATACCAAGTGTTTAGGCACTTATTATAATACCCAGAATTCCAAAATATAAATTTTAAACAAATGACTACTGATTTCTATAAAATAAGACAAATGGTCCCTAGAGAAAACTTACATAAAAGAAACAATGAAGTAAAACAGCTAAATGGGATGTCCTCCCACCCCTGGGACATTTTAGATCACAATTTAGACCCTGAAAAACACCTGCTCCGTGTGCCTTCACTCTCAGATGTTTTTGCTTGCTTTTTTCTCCTCACTGAAATCACAAAAGAACCTGCACAAGCTCTCCCCTCTGTATCTCTCCTCCTCTCTGCATTCACACCTGTATAACCACCTGCCTCCCGTGACTTTGAGCCTGCTGTTCATGCGCTCTCTGAACACATGCATGAGATCCCATCTCCTCTTATCAACTCAAGGACACTGGTCCAGCAGTTGTCTACTTTGCCCATGAACCATTGATTCTCCCCTTTCTACCACAACATTCTCATCAGCATATAAACAACCTGTTACTCCTTTCTCTCTAAACAACAAACCTTGACTCCTTGTCTTCCCCAACTACCACTCATTTTCTGTTCCACTTTACAGCAAGATTAATTTGAAGAATTATACATGTTAATATATACTCACTGTCTTCAGCTCCTCTCTTCCCACTCCCTGAACACCCTCCATCATTCTCTATCATTGTACTAGAACTGTGTGCATCAGGTCACCAGTGCACTGACGCTGCTAAAGCCAATCCAGTTCTCAATGCTGACCCTATTTGACCTATATTGCAGCTTTTGATAAAATAGCTTAGGATCTTTAAACTCTGGTTTCTTCTTCTAAAAAAAAAAATAGGAATAATAACAGTACCTATTTTAAAAGATGGTTATGAAAATTAAAAAAGAAATAAACCATGTAAAAGTACAGTACCTAGTTTACAGTTAAGAAATCAATACATGTCAGTTATTTTTGTGGTTGATCAGCCCTGCTACCTACATTCAATTCAGTGTCTAAAAACAGAGTCTATTCCATACTCCAGAAACAGAATTTTGGATATGACTCCATAATGTTATGAAAATGAGTATAATAGTATCTGCCTATAGTATCAGGCAAATGACCTATTCTACCATTTAAAGAATGACCTTAAAATTTCTTTCTTGTCCTTAGTTGTGAAGATTCTAAAATAACTACCACTAAACTCTCTCTTTTCAAGTCTGATTCTCACTCCTAATTACTATTCAGAATTTTGGTCTAGATATTTAACTATCTGCTCAAATTTTTCTTTCATAATCTATCTCATTAATCACCAAATCCATTCCATTCTACCTCAGTACTGGCTCTATCCATCTACAAGCACACATGCTCAAGAGAGCAAGAACATGTCTGTTTCTGAATCCCATCATATGTGGGACAGACAGTACCAGGTACAGTGCTTGGCATATAATAGGTGCCAGCACCTACAAAGCAATCTCATTACAATGTATATTTTACAGGGAAAAATGAGGCACAGAGACGTACACTTGCATAATCAATGAGTAGTAGAAACGATACAAAAATTTGCTCTCCAATCTTCTAATCTCAGGAAAATAATTGAGCTAGGGCCTGAGTGAAATACCCGTAAGAAGGAGATGGTAATTTATTCTCTATCAGTACTTGATTTTGGCCTTAATCTTCTTCGCTGCAATTTAGGATTTAAAATGCTACCAGCTACTTAACCTGAGTACCCAACGAAATATAAGGCAACAACTTTAATACCAAGTCAAAAAGAATTTTCTCTTGGCTGAAATTCTACAGAATAGCATTAATTAAATCAATTGTAAAAATCAATCTTCTGATTTATAAGTATACAGAAACACCTTATACCACTTTCCTTGGTTCTTTATGAAATAACATTAGAAAGCCTATTAGATTTTTAGTGCATCTATAAAGAACAAGCCAAATGATTAATTTCAAGCTTGCATAACCTATTCACACTGCAAGCTCTCTCAAAGAATATAACTTTAAAAGATCTACTTACTACTTGGGAATGTAAATTGGTACCATATAGCCATTATGAAGAACAGTATGGCAATTCCTCAAAAAGTTAAAAATAGAACTATCTTATGATCCAGCAATCCCACTAATGAGTCTATATCCAAAGAAAATGAAATCAGTACATAGTTCAGTATATATATGTGTGTATATATATATACATACTGAATCAGTATATACATTTCTATATCCAAAGGAAATGAAATCAGTATATATAGGCTATATATACTGAAATATATAAAAGTCATATATATATACTGAAATATATACTGATTTCATTTTCTTTGGATATAGAAATATATATATATACATACACACATACTGATTTCATTTTCTTTAGATATAGAAATATATATATTTTTAGAGACAAGAGTCTCACTTTGAGGTTGAGTCTATATCCAAAGAAAATGAAATCAGTATATAGTTCAGTATATATATTTCTGAATATTCTGAATCAGTATATATCTATATTGAATCAGTATATATATATTATACACTGAAATATATAAAAATCAAATGATTATGATTTCAAAATGAAATATCATTATGATCATGATTTTCAAATGATGATTTCAAAATGAATTATGATTTCAAAATGATTTTCAGTATATATATACTCTGAAATATATAAAAATCATATATATATATACTGAAATAGATACTGATTTCATTTTCTTTAGATATAGAAATATATATATTTTTAGAGACAGAGTCTCACTTTGAGGCCCTCAGTAGAGTGCCATGGCATCACAGCTCATAACTCACAGCAACCTCCAGCTCTTGGGCTTAGGCAATTCTCTTGCCTCAGCCTCCCTAGTAGCTGGGACTATAGGAGCCCTCCACAATGCCCAACTACTTTTTTTTGTTGGTGTTGCAATTTAGGCTGGGCCTGGGTTTGAACCCGCAACCCTCGGTATATGGGGCGGGCACCCTACTCACTGAGCCACAGGTGCCGCCTGAAATCAGTATATGAAAGAAATATGTGAACAGTCATATTCATTTCAACATTATTGACAATAGGTAAGATGTAGAGATAAACAAATGCCTGTTAACAGATGAAACATGGTATGCATGTGTACAAGTATATACATATATATACACACACATATATACACAATGAAATATTACTCAGCTTTACAAAAAAAGAAAGAAAGAAAAAGAAAACCTAGCCATTTGCAACATGGATGAACCCTGAGTATACTATGGTAAGTGAAATGAGCCAGATGCAAAAAGACAACTGCTTCATGATCTCACCTATGTGTAGAATATAAGAGTCAAACTCAGAGAAATAGAAAACAGAATGGAGATCACCAGGGCATGGGGAGAAAGAAGCAGGGTGATGTTGGTCAGGGGGTACAAAGTTTCAGTAATGCAAGATGAGTAAGTTCTGGAGATCTTGTATAGTTAACAACTATAAATACTTGAAGTTTGCTAAAAGGGAAGTCCTTAAGTATTCTCACCACAAAATGAAAAAGAAGAAAATATGAGGCCAGGCATGGTAGCTCATGCCAGTAATCCTAGCACTCTGGAAGTTGAGGTGTGCAGATTGCTTTAGTTCACAGGTTTGAGACCAGCCTAAGCAAGAAGAGCGAGACTCCGCCTCTAAAAACAGCTGGGCATTGTGGCAGGCATTTGTAGTACCAGCTACTTGGGAGGCTGGGGCAAAAGAATCACTGGAGCCCAAGAGCTGGAGGTTGCTGTTAGCTATGACACCACGGCACTCTGTGGAGGATGACAAAGTGAGACTTTGTCTCAAAAACAACAACAACAAAAAGAAAATATGATAAACCATCTGAGTTTATGAATATGTTAATTAGCTTACTGTAGTGAGTATTCCACAGTGTTTATGTATATCAAATCATCAAGTTGTATACCTTAAATACATACAATTTTTAATGTCAACTATACCTCAACAAAGCTGGGGGAAGGTGAGAACTACCACATTTATTTTATAAGCTGAATAAAGAATAATTTATTAAATATATACTCTGTCAACTACCGCCCCAATATATAAAATCTTAAGTTTCATGGCTTCAAGTCTCCCAGCTGCTCATTAAAGAGAATATACTTAATAAGCCTACAAAATAAAATATTATAACATCATTTCATTTATACAAGAAATCTTTTAACTTAGAAGACTAAGAACAATCTGGAGCCTCCATCTCTTTGGAGTTTAATTCTAATACTGCCACTATCTCCCATCATGATCCTACTTTTGTAGCTCAATTTGCTCATATTTAAGGCAATGAATCTAATCCAAGCAACTGCTGGTGGATTTAAAACATGGTCATGATCATTAATTGTCCTCATATCAAAATTGAATACACAGGCTTGATCCTTCTCCATTCTTGTGATGCAGTGGGGTGTGGGGGAAGAGGAGAGTAGAAAGAAGGAGAGGAGAAAGAGGGTGGGGAAAAGGAAGAGCAAAGAGAGGGAAGGAGGGAGGGAGGTGGGGTCTCGGTGTGTGACACACCTTTTGGAAGCAAGACACAACTGTAAGAGGGACTTTACCTAACAAATGCAATCAGTGAAACCTGGTTTCTTGTACCCTCAATGAATCCCCAGCAATTAAATATATATATATATAAATAAATATATATATTAAGCAACAAGATACACTTGAAGGCAATTAAGTACACAGCATTAATTACTGGCCAGCGACTGATATTTATTTTTTTCCCAGCTCTCCTTAGAAAATCTCAAACAGAAATGTCAGTGGAGTAATCTTTAAATATATTAAAATATATTAAATATATTTTTTAACTAAGAAAAAAAAAAAAACATGGTCATGAGCTAGGTACAGTGGCCTATAATCCCAGCTACTTGGGAAGCTGAAGTAGGATGATTACTTAAGGCCAGGAATTTGAGACCAGCCTGGAATATACAGTAGAATCCCATCTCTAAAAACCTTTTTTAAATTGGACAGGTGTGGTGGCATGCCTGTAGTCCCAGCTATTTAGGAGGATGAGGCAGGAGGATTGTTTGCACCCAGGAATTTGCGGTTGCAGTGAGCTATGATCATATACCACTACATTCCAGCCTAGGCAACAAAGCAAAACCTATCTCTTAGAAAAAACAAAACAAAAAATAACAGGATAATGATTAAACTCAGCAGATGCATGAGATAGATGGTAAAGCATCAATGTGACAAAACCACTGGTGAGAAGGAAACCCTGGTACACAGATTACCTTGGTATGCTGCAATAGGGATAAAGTAGTAGTTTTGTACTGTTAAGAAAAAAGTATAATTGTGATGGATATGTTAATCAGTTCAATGTAAGCATTTCACACTGTATGTCAAATTAGTACAATGCACCCCATTAATGCATCATCGTATATAGTTATGATTTAATAAAAACAAAACAAAACAAAAAGTAGTTTTGTCTTAAAAGTTAATGAAGTAAAGTGATTTCAGTGTGATGCTCCCATAGAAAAAAATATTTAATTACACTTAAAATATCAATATTTATTTCATTAAGCAATTTCAGTTTCTTTATTTTCCCACCACCAAGAATTTAATAAGTAGCTAAAACAATAGAACCTCCATAGTTGACCATCTTCATACAATGACTACCTCAAGTTGACCTGATTTTCACAGACCAGACATTCACCACAATGTACATATCAGTTCCTTATGTTGACCACCTCCACACGTTGATCAGTTTGTTACAGTCCCTTAGGTGCTCAACTCACAGAGGGATTCACAGTAGTTAAATTATCAAGAGTATGAGCACACAATGACAGTACCTACTTCATGAGATCACTGGAGGTTTAAATAGGATAATGCTTGTAAAACATATAGTAAGTGACTAATAATTATTAACTATCATCATTCTTTCCTTGAAAATAACCACCAATTTTATAAGATTAGGACATTTAAAAAACCACATCCTCTCTGCCAGAATTACCCAAAATGTTTCAGAAAATTAAGGAATTATACAGGGAGAAAATAAAATTACTTGAGAAGTTTTATAAATGAGGCTATCATTTTTTAATTCTATTATTCTCTTGATATTTATCTGAAAGAATAGTACTTTATTTAATAGCTGACCATTAATTTTAATTATGTATTACATGCCAGTTACTGTCTTACACATTAAATGCCCTTATTTAGTTCCATGAAATAGAGATCCCTATTTTAGAGACAGTGAAACTAATGTTTACAGAAGTTAAATAACTTGCCCAAGGTCATTAAAGCAAGTATGTTCAGAAGCAAAGTTCAAGATCTCATGAACCCAAGTCAAGTAAGTATCTTTCCATTAAATCAAATATCCAAGGTCTATATCCATTATTCATTATCTCTAGGTGAAAATTTTATTACATTTGTTTTACATGACTTGGAGAAGAAACAAAGTTTGTGAAAGGAAAAAAAAAATACTTCGCAACTCTAACCTCTAACAATTTTTAATTCTGAACTTAAACCTAAATATTTACTTATTTTATTAGCTGTTGTACACATTATGAGCCATGAACCAGTGTAGGACTTGCTTTTTAACATGTGCCTTACATTAACTGATGAAAGACCTATTTCTTTGCTTAATGATTTTATTCATAAAGTTTAAAACTACTGATCCCATGCTATTATTCAAGGTATTAAAGACAATACCTTCTCTAATAAAACCCTGTGCAGTTGTTAGGTGTTTCCCTATTGTTGTTGATGATATATGTAGGAACGGGAACCTTTTTGTTCCAGGCAATGTATGACATTACATTTACTCTGATTAAGGGTTTCTGATCCACAAGGAAAAAAAATAAACACACTTATAATAGCTATATACAAGGGAAACTTTAAAAAAACTTAATAAAGAGCTGGCTCAGCACCCGTAGCATAGTACCGAGGGCAACATAG
>NW_003852515.1:2404337-2418304 GCF_000181295.1 Otolemur garnettii | reverse complement strand
TCTGAGTCATGAACATTAGAGTTATTAACTGTGGACACTACTTTTAGAAATAAATCAGTGTTCTAGCAATACTAAACATATATTCCTATATTTAAAGTTATTGTCAGCTTATAGTTTTAAATTAGAAGTATATTTCAGAATAACTTTCAGTAAAAAAATAAGGTATTTCATTATACATGAAGACAGAAAATTTTCAAGTTCTAATAAATGATAATGCCATTTTTTTTTTCAGTCTTTACTTTGGAAATTACATGATAACAATCCTACAACTCTTGAAACACTAGCTTTTGGGGGTAAGAGTCACCTTAGTCCCAAAATATCTGAAGGTGGTTATATCAGTGGAAAAAACATTGCTACAGACCTTAAAAAAAATCCTTATCTAGTGTTTTTGCAGTGAAATCACAAAATTACCTACAACCCAGTAGAAAAAAATAAGGAATAAATTAACCACTTTTCACAATTTGTAAAATGTTTTTAGAAAACTTCAAGAAATCAATAAGTTAAACTAATGATCATCGCTACCAACCAAAGGAAAACTTATGTTCCATGGTCCAACACTCTGGTCACAATATCACTTTCACAATAAAGTGGACAAAAAGCCAGAAAGACCAACTCTCAGATACTAGTCTAGCCTAACTTACAAGTCAGGATCTCTCAGGCTTCAGCTTCCTCACTTGTTAAATTAATGGAATTATTCATTCAATGTTGGCTGAAGGCCTACCATGTGCCAACCCCTGTGCTAGCAATGGACATTTTTATTTTTGTTTTAGTAAAACCATGATCTTTTTTTCCTTGCAAAGCTCCTAATCTTGCGAAAAGATGAATAAATGTAACATGATAACTACTGTGAACAAACTGCTATGCCTGGGAAAATCACAAAAGGCTGATAGTTTTTAAAGCTGAGACTTGTACAATGAATATGAGTTGCTTAGTTAGAGATAGAGATGATGGGTATTCCCTGCAGAAGAACAGACCGCATGGACAAGACAAAAAAAGCAAAAAGAAAGAGGTTTAATGTAGATGGTGCACAGGCTGGGTGTCAGAGAAAACCAATGGGAGGTAAACTTTGAGCCTTAGAGGCCTCATTAGTAACTTGAGTTTTAAGCAACAAGCCACTTAAATACTACTGGTAAGGTTCCTTCTACACTAAGGCTCTGAAAATTGGCTGTAGGCCCAAGAAGGCAAATATGATTTCTCTACCATCTCATTTGAAGTTTTTAAGAGTCTCTTCAAGCAAAAAACAAACAAACAAAAAACTACTATCCAAGTTTTGATGCCGATACCATGAAACCTAAGAAAACTCTCTCAATTGATAAATTTTGTGACTAACGGGCTCCTATTATTACTATAGTTAACTACCATTCAAAAAACAAGATATAGGACAAGTGCTTTACTTCTGCTTTTTACCAAATACAAACTATAGACCTAGAAGTGTGAAAATTAAAAACATATTAAATTTATATGCCCTCAAAAATATTTTTCGTACTTTGTTCAATTCAAGCTCTACTCTGAATACCAGTAAACTGGAAGTACCAAAAGGGAATATAAAGTCCCATTTACCTGTGTTCTGCAGGAACAGGGGGTGGCCAGACAGCAGGATCTCTAACTGGTTCATCTTGACAGGACACAGGGAAATCTGGGGGCTTGTCGATTTTAAAACTTTCTAAAGTGCTGACAATACTTTTAACTTGTTCATATTCTTCCAACAATTCCTGCCGAACCTTAAAAAAAAATTAACTTTTATGCTAGAAACTGTTAACACATTTTATAAATTATAATAAAAGATTCTTATACAGTATAAATAATAAATTGCTATATAATGCAAGTTTTCTTAATGCCATTCAAAAAATGTAAAAATGAATCATTAAAATATACTCAAAAACACAAAGAATTATTTAAAATAAGGTAGAGAAAAGAGCAGAAATTAGTTAGAAAAAGATATAATTATATACCCCTTTTAATAAGCAAAGTCGTTATATATTTTTCATAATGAAACTATTTCCACCAAAAATGTGATCATCATTAACACAATTTGAAACAAGCTACTAAATTGGTAACAAGTTAACCATTTCCAGAAATCTAAAATGCTGTGCTAAATCCTAATGATATACTGTATTTATAAATAGATTCCAAAAAATTTCACCAGCATTTCCTATCCCCAATATTGATAAATATAAAATGCCTGTGACAAGTATCTAAAAGCCAGAAACAGTGTAACAGTATGAATTACACACTTCCAGCTTTTTTTGGTTTTTTTTAGAGACAGAGTCTCACCGTATCACCCTTGGTAGAGTGTGGTGGAGTCACAGCTCATAGCAACCTCCAACTCTTGGGCTTAGGTAATTCTCTTGCCTCAGCCTCCCACGTAGCTGGGACTACAGGTGCCTGCCACAATGTTTGGCCAGGGTCAGTTCAAAAGTACCACCCTCAGTATATGGAGCCAGCGCCCTACCCACTAAGCCACAGGCGCCACCCACACTTCCAATTTTTATTTCAATTCTGCTCTCCATAAAATCTGAATTCTTTTGGCCTTATTTAAATCTTTCATGTCCTGTGCAAAGTTTATTTTGAATTCAAAAGCAGTATTTTTTTAATATTTAAAATATTTAACTGAGTACCTACTAGAGAATTTTTATGTTTTCAAACTCTGAGCTCAAACTAGTTTTCAAAAGCGAACAGATAAAGACTAAAAATTACATTTACAAATTCATTTTAACTATTCTAATTTTTTTTTTTTTTTGCAGTTTTTGGCCGGGGCTAGGCTTGAACCCACCACACCAGCTATATGAGACCCATGCCCTACTCCTTGAGCCACATGCTTTGCCTTATTCTAATGTTTTTTAACTAGAAATTACATTTTACTATAAGGCAAAGCAAAAGAAACTTTCCTTTAATCTTGAATACTATACTAAGAGGGAACATACAAAAGAGCTACAGAACCAGAGAAAAATCTGAGTAAAGTAAGCCGGGCATTGTGGTGGGCGCCTTTCATCCCAGCTATCTGGGAGGCTGAGGCAAGAGAATCTCTTGAGCCCAAGACTTTGAGGTTGCTGTGAGCTATGATGTCAGAGCACTCTACTGAGGGCAACAAAGTGAGACTCTGTCTCAAAAACAAAAAAAGAATTCAATTGTTAATACACATATTATATATAATATGTGATACTAAGAGAACTGTAATTTCAGAACCCAATGGAAAGAACACAGTAGAAACATCTGAATAGAAACTGTCACTATTTAACACACACAACTAAGACCATGTCAAAAATATTCCATAATAGATTAATAAACTACCTTGCCTGTGGCTAGTAGGAAGGATAGCAGAAAACAACTCAAATTTCAGCCTGAGGAAATATATTGCTGTCACTCATCATAATTTGGTAACACTTAAATCAGAAAATAAGCTAGATCTACCCTCAAAATTTAGTAAAACATCAATTTCTAACTAGTGGAAAATTAGAAGAAACACTTGAAAGGCATTAGTACATAAAATGAAAACTTCAAAGAAATGCTTGACTTTGTACTTTTTATTTTAAAAATATTTTAAGTTTTAACAATAAGTGGAGAGTGCTTGCTTTGGCAACATATATGATAAAATTGGTACAATACAAAGAAGATTAGCCAGGGTGACACACAAACTTATGAAGTGTTCCATATGTTCTGACTTAAAGTTTTCTAAAAAGTATGGCATAGTGTTTTAGCATAACAGGTAAAAAACACAAACTTAATTAATGAGCCCTTGTAAAAGAAAGCCAACTTTGTTTAAACTTTAGTGAAGATGGATGGTTTTATTTAATCATTTTGTTAAAGAAATACATATTATTTTGATTAGTAGTACTCGTAAAAAAATTCTTTTAACGTTACAAAGAATTAGGAACTAGGACACCACAGCAAGAACTGATAGAAGATACTGATCAATTAAAATATTAAATTAAAATTAAATTTAAAAAATAGTTAAGATGGGTAATTATAATTCAAGTGTTTATTAAGTATACTATTAAATAATCAAGTTGTATAGTGAAAAGACAGTAAACATTTTAATTTTTATCATGTTATCTATTTGCATTTGTAAGGAGTCTTTCAAAAGATGAGGAAACTTTCTAAAGGAAAAGTTTGATGAAATAAGACAAAATTACATATAAAAATGAAAAGGGGAGAGGGCAAGTAGAAATACCTTATTTTGAAAATTTGAAGTCATATATAATTAACTGATTGGGGAAAGAATTAAAAGTGGATTCAACTAGAATTGAATATCTTCAAAATATACCTCAAGAAATATGTAATCAAAAATAAAATAATAATCAGATATTAGAAAACTGTTCAGAGTACATTTTAAATATGTTTCACTATTCAGAAAAACAAGAATTTTTCAAGATGTCTTAAACTAATTTTCTAATTCTAATCTCTCAAGTGTAATAGAATGCTGTCACCCTCATTCATTAATACTTCAACATTTTCTCACCTGTTGCCATTTGCCTTTGACAGCTGGATCTCTGACTGACTGGCAGTGTCTCTGAATCTGCTGTATCACCCCTTGGTAGTAAACCATCGATGAGTCATAATTTCCAAGAAGTGCATATTCTCTTCCTTTCTTTGCATTGTCACAAATCTCAGCCAAATTCATCCTTTGCTTATGCTTTCAAACTCTTTCGGAGACCTAAACATAAAATATAATGACTTTTTAAAAGTTTTCAGCACAAACTTTAAAGCATTTTTTATTACTTAAACATCTACTTAAGGGGACTGGGCAAGGTGGCTCATGTCTGTAATCCTAGTAGAGTTCTGGGAAGCCCAGGTGAGTAAATCGCTGGAGTTCAGGAGACCAGCCTGAACAAGAGTAAGACCCTGTCTCCACTAAAAATAGAAAAAATTAGCCAGGTGTTATGGTGGACACTTACAGTCCCAGCTACTCAGGAGGCTAAGCCAAGAGGATCACTTGAACCCAAGTGTTTGAGGTTGCCATAAGTAGGATGCCACAGCACTCTACCCAGGGCACTCTACCTCTGTCTCAAAAATAAATAAATAAATAAATAAATAAATAAATAAAATAAAATATCTACTTAAAGCTACTTTGAAAGTGAAAATAATTACCTTTCATGCAAGATTATCAGAATACATCTTAAATACTGAACAACACTTCCAATTTGGGACATACAAAGGTGATCACAATAGAACAACGAAGGAAGTGATAGGGAGAAAAGTTAAGAAGCTCTGAACTATTGACATATACTTGTTTACAAGTATATAAATCGGACAATATATGTCTTCCTCATTTATTCATAATTACCACAAGCAGCATATCATAGCAAAGATAGCCTTGCTTTGTTTTATTCAATTTATTTTGACAACATAGAAATAAATATACAAACTTCACATAAATAAGTGAATGTTGGCTCGGTGCCTGTGGCTCAAGTGGCTAAGGCACCAGCCACATACATCTAAGGTGGTAGGTTCAAATCCAGCCCAGGCCCGCCAAACAACAATGATGGCTGCAACCAAAAAATAGCCAGGCATTGTGGCAGGTGGCTGTGGTCCCAGCTACTTGGGAGGCTGAGGCAGGAGACTTGCTTGAGCCCAGGAGTTGGAGGTTGCTGTGAGCTGTGATGCCACAGTACTCTACCCAGGGGGACAGCTTGAGGCTCTATCTCAAAAAAATAAATAAAAATAAGTGAATGTTATATTTCCATTAATGTTAGTTAAAATAGAAATTAGTTCTCACTAAGACATTTGGCCACAAGAATAAAAAGCTATACTTGAAAGACCGACCTTAGTTTATAGACACAGCCAGCCTATATCTGCCCATGCATTGTTTATATGCACTTAGTGGCCTCAGAAACTTAAATTAAATCTACGTTTAAAAAAACTATCTGAACTCTTTTTGCTCTTCAGTGTGCAATCTTCTATGATCCTGCTATTCTCTATGGCTTTTTGACTGCACAAATAACTATCACTCATCTTTTTCTATGAGATACTAATTAGAATATCTTCTATACCTCTGGTTTGCATCAAAGCCCTCCGGTATAGTAACTGTTTGTTCTGGGCTTTCCAAAAGTTGCCTAGATCATCCAAAGCTTCTATACAAAAACATGTTTCTCTCAAGACTACAAAGAATAGGAAGTCCAGAGATATAGAAGAATGATAGCCTGGAAATTGCCTTATCTTATTTCCTAGAACAGAAAACCAATGAATACACACAGTAGAGAAAATCAAAATACTTCCCTATGCTTTCCTAAGTGAATCAAACTTTGATTTGGGGAGCTTGACTTTCTCTTTCTCTCATTTATCTACTGTTCAGAAGTTCAAAAATTCCTCCCCCAAATCAAATTTAACTAGTTCTAGGCATTTCAACTGACTTCAGCATGTTCTTAAAAAGAAAGCTATTTCTTTATGACTTTTATCATATTATTTGGCGCTTATTCCATCCAGTATAGGTTCCTAGAAGGTAGAGTTATGTTACTTGAGAATCACACTGGAGCAAATAGCATGCTACTTTCACACCATTACAAATTTCAATGGTAAGCAGATCTATCCAGAGTGCAGGACAACCACAGAAAGTCTCTTCTTCAAATTTAGAGTGCTAACATAAAACAGTAAGGTCTTATTACAATGTATAAACTGCAATTAATAAATCCAGTAGAAACAAAGCTGCTCCATTAATTACTTCCTTTTAAAGTCATTGTGGAAAAAGTAGGGGCAAGGCAAAATAAATAAACAAAATAAAATCACTGTGACACTAGAGTATTAATTCTGCTAATGAGCAGGAGTACACAAGTATGAAGGATAAAAAATATCTTTTCTTATGAAGGACCAATCAGTAAATAGTTTAGATTTTGAGGACTAACAAGGAAAATTGAGGCTATTATCAAAGAACTTAAATAATGAGACAAAAATTTCCACAATCTTTGTTAGAAAAATTCAAAATACAGTAATAACAATAGGATACAACTTTCTGTCAGACAGGTCAACTAACGAGAAGAATGGAACTCTTTGGGGGGATAATATTTCACTTACTTGGGATTCAAAGTGCTCTTTATCATCAACATCAATTGCAAATGTTCATATGTTATAAGTGCTGATCTTCAAGAAGAGTTTACTTTTTTCATCCTTGAAAATGTCTTTTTTCAAAAAATACCACACAGTTACTACCACACACTGATATAAAATTATAAGGATATGATTTCAATTAAACATATTCATTGTTTGGAAGGCAATGAAAGAATTTTTTCCTCTTTTTAGTTTTTGCCTTTTAGCATGACATTACATTATAGATTAATCACTCCAATTAAAAATGCCTCAACTGCAGTTAAATGGATTTTATAATATGAAATTTTCCTTTGCGCTTGCATCAAAGTCTGAAAAATGCTGCTGAAACTGTAGTTTGAGCTCAAAAATATATCCACTGAAACTCTAGGGGGGAATGGAAACCTCATTTCTTTGTTTTAATTTTGACAGCATGGAAAGCTATATAAAATGACTTGTATTACTTGTGATTCAAACATAAGTTGTCATCAAAATAATTTTATTGCAGTTTTAGTTTTGATATAAGCACTATTTTGTCCTGCAATTTTAGGTTGAATTCATTAAGAAACATTATCAAGTCTCCAATAAAAGCTGATTTCCAAAGCCATTCAGTTTAATAATAGCAGTTGAAAGCAGTTCCTCCCTTTCAGAAAAATTTCGATCTCAGCCCTAACTCTCAAAAGTCTGCAATAAAACCTTACCACTACTGAGCAATCAAACTGCTCTACAGTAGGGCAAGTAAGGATATTCAGCTTCTATAGCTGACAAAAAATTCATAAAACTGACAATGGCTAAGTCAACTAGAGCAAATGTTGACACTGCTGGTTCCATATTACACGACAGATTCAAATTTTTCTCTAAAATACCTGCTAAAAAATAAAATAATAAATGACCACAGACTTTAAACATCTCAAATTTTCATAGTTTTATACATTTGTCCACCTGAGCATTTTTCCGTTCTACACAGATTTTTACCATCATCAGTTATAACACATCTTAGTAAACAGCACTTCAGGTTGTATAGAAATAGTGTTTTCTTAACTTTTTGAAAATACCTTGTCTATAGTTATTCTACACACTATTCATTAAGACTAATTCCTCAATAACTTCAAAGTCAGCAATGATTTCTCAAATAAACAACAACCGTGCAGTATTAGTAACATCTGTCAACTCATCAAGAGTCAAAGGAAACCACTTTGCCTTGGTGTTTTTTTTTTTGTTTTTTTTTTTTTTTTTTTTTTTTTGAGACAGAGTC
Organism: Otolemur garnettii; assembly: GCF_000181295.1. Taxonomy (NCBI): domain Eukaryota; kingdom Metazoa; phylum Chordata; class Mammalia; order Primates; family Galagidae; genus Otolemur; species Otolemur garnettii. Next base: position 2,410,032 of record NW_003852515.1, on the reverse strand, counting down.
TCACTATGTCACTCTCAGTAGAGTGCCCTGGCATCACAGCTCACAGCAACCTCAAATTCTTGGCCTTCAGCAATTCCCTTGCCTCAGCCTCCCAAGTAGCTGGGACTACAGGCACCCACCACAATGCCCAGCTATTTGTTGTAGTTGTAGTTGTCACTGTTGTTTGGCGGGCACAGGCTGGATTCGAACCCTCCAGCTCCAGTGCATGTGGCCAGCACCCTAGCTGCTGAACTACAGGCCTCGAGCCCATTTGCCTTGTTTTTTAATTGATTATTGATGTTCTAAACTCTTCAAATAACTGTTCTTGCCAAAAGGCTCACAGTCTTAATCAAGTTTACTTTCTTCAGACACAATTCTGTGCCTGCTGTAATCAAACACAATTTAGGTAAATTACTTCCGTGCTTGGATAACAAATGGGCCATTTGGAAATTTACTCTGCGTGCAGCCTCATTTTCATTTTTTAATTTCATGGAAAATTCTACTGAAATAAGATATTCCCTTTTAAATTTTCTAACTTTCTCACCATTACTTCCTTGGAGTTGGGAATACTGTGATGAGTACTTACTCTGGTAACATCACTGTATACTGTACTTTAACACAAATACAGAATCATGATATAATAAATACAAGGCTTTGTCATATAATGCAATAAACACTCGACTGTGCTTTGAAAGTATAACATTACAAGTCTATATTTTTGTCACAATTTCTTATTTTTACATGAGGATTAACTGATAAAAAATAAAGTAAAATATCACAGCGCAGTGACACACACAACACTTAAAATACTGACTACAGTTCACCAAACAGCAGTACAAAGTCATGAGAAAGTTATATGGTCTCTGTTACAACCCCTCAACTCTGCCATACTAGCACAAAAGTAGCCATATGCAATATGTAAACCATTATGTATAATTATGTTCCAACCTTATTGACGGACACTAAACTCTGAATTTCATTTAATTTCCACATATTATAAAATAATACTTTGATATGGCTGATTTTTTTCAACCATTCAAAAATACAATAATCACTTCTATTTAATAGACCACTCAAGAACAAGTAGTGGGCTGGATTTGGCCCCTGGATTATAGTTTGCCTATTTCTGCTTTCAGCTTTTATTTTAACGATTTTGCAGGGGGCAAATTAAAACCAAAAGGAGCATAAGAAAGAACATACTAAAGTTAAAGGACAAAATCAATGAAATAGAAAACAGAAAAACAAAAGGAATTTATAATGTAGCCAAAAGCAGGTTCTAAAGAAAGATCACTAAAATAAATAAACCTCTAATAAATTGATCAGGGACCTCACCTAATGTGCATGATGCAATGGTACATTTCAAAAATATTAAGAAATAAGTATAATTGGATGGAAGTGTTACTCAGTTCAATCTAAGTATTTCACATTGTATATCAAAACAGTACCCTGAACCCCATAAATGCATCAATGTACAAAGTTATGATTTAATAAAAAATTTTTAAAAAAAGAAAATTGACCAGAATAGGAAGGAAAAAGCCAAAGTCAGAAACGAAGAAGGGCAATTACTGTAAACCTTAGAGATCTAAAAGGCAAAAGAGACTTAATGAAATGGACAAATTCTATGATGGTCATAGTACACCAAAGCTTACTTAAGAAGAAATAGCGTAGTTAAGCTGAACAGTCCCATATCAATGAATGGAATTGAACTTGTAATTTAAAACTTTACCCCCTCACACACACACAAAGTGCTCCAGACCCAAATGATCACCAATGAATTCTACCAAGTATTTAAGGAAGAAATAAAACCAATTCTATACAAACTCTCAGAAAATAGAAGTAGAAGCATTTCCAACTCATTTTAAGCCCAGCATTAGCCTGATACCAAAACTAGGCAAAGACCTTATAAGAAAAATATATACCAACATCCCTCTGAACATAGACACAAAAATCTTTAAATTTTAGCTAATAAAATCCAGTAATATGTATAAAGGATAATGCATTATAACCCAGTGAGGTATATCCCAAGAATTCAGGATGGTTTACACTTAAAAACCAATCACTATAATTTTAATAGAAATGAAATATCACAAGATCATCTTAATAAAGAGAAAGCATCTGAAAAAATTCAACACAATTCATAAGAATGCTTTGCTAACTAACAATAACATATAATTCCCTCAACCTAGTATTGAACATCTATAAAATACCTATAGCTAGCATCGTATTTATTGCTTTCCCCCTAAGATAAGGTGACCAGACGTCCTGCTGTTGGCGGGACAGTCCTGATTTTTAACAATTTGTCCCGTGTCCCACAGCATTTTTAAAAAATCTCGATTTTTGGAAAGAATGCATAACAAGCTAGGGAACAGTGGGAGAATGGGAAGGGAATATACAGTTTTCGGCTGCTGAAAAGGTTAATGTAACTCCATTTGGGAATGAAGAGGTTAATGTAACTTCATTTGGAAATAAAAAGGTTAATGTAAACTCCCTACTCCCCTCCTGGGCAAAATATCAGAAGGAGACTGGCTCCCTCCCTTGCTTCTAGGCAAGGACAATTAGCTCAGAAGGTGCCAAACTGTCTGGAACAAACAAGTAGCCACCCCCAGTAAGGTGACCAGACGTTCAGCTTTTGGCGGGACAGTCCAGATTTTTAACAAATTGTCCTGCGTCCTACGGCATTTTAAAAAAGCCCCGATTTTTGGAAAGAATGCATGACAAGCTAGGGAACACAGGAGAACAGGAAGGGGATATACAGTTTTCAGCTGCCATGTGGCTATATCACCAGGATATGTGTTTTCTTTTATTTTTGTTAATTTTATAATGGGGGGGGGGCGAAGCCAAGATGGCAGGCTGCAGCCAGCTTTTTACAGAAGCTCCAGTCCAGAAGAAGGCTTAAAGGACAGAAGCTTAGCAAGGGAGCTGAGGGTTTGGAGCAGAGCCAAGAGAGAAGACTGAAGAGCACACTTTAACCTTCCTGAGGTGAGCTGCGACCCCAAAAATACAATCAAAAGGTACAAAATCCACCACCAAGCAGAAGGGAATCCCCTCCCCCTACAAGAAGGACTTGCAGTTTACGCCACGCAAACAAGCAAGCAGAGTTCAAATATCCTCCCACTCTAACCCACGGGAGAGACCCCCTAAAAACTGGACCTCCTACCACTGCTGGTGTGCCATGGCACCCTCCTGCCAGGCATAAAACTGTAAAACTGTAAAACTGTAAAACTGTATAAAACTGTATATATTCCCCACCTGCAACATTGAACTCCGAGGACTCCATCCTCCTCCCTCACCCCGAGGTCTGGAGGTTTGTTACCTATGTAGTCCAGATTCTTGGGCATCTCCGTGAGAGAAGTGGAGGAGGAAAGGGCTGGTGCTGCTCTGTGCTGACTGTGGCACAGGAGTGAGGAGAAGAAAGTTGGCTTGGAGGAAGCCATACAGCAACAGTGGCATCCTGAGCTGTGAACTGACGCCATTCCAGATAGGCGAGCCCCGTCTCTCTGTGCAACCAGAGGTTCCAGAGAGCAACCACAGGCAGAACAGACTTGGTAACTTTCATAAGTAAAGAGACCATTAGCACCAGCCCTCAGGGAAATATAGCTGAGACAAAGACAGTGGGCGGGCAAAGGCTGGAATTGACACCTGAGTGTAAACTCTAATTACTTGCTGCCAAGAGCTGAGTTCCTCATCAACTCTAGCAGCCTCTGATTTGCAGAGGAATTCAGCCAGGACAGAAGGCGAGGGGCTGGAATTGAGAGAACTTTCACAGTCTAATTTAAACACGCAAGGCCCCCCTGCCGGACTCAGATTTCCGGGCAGTTGCCTACTGGAGTGCATAGGGTCACAGACCTGGGGGATTACGAGTGACTGGGTGCAAGGTAGGGAAGGAGGTATTAACCTTCTCAGACTAACCCATTTGCTGGGTGGGTCCCTTTGCCCTCACGGAGCCCTGGAGCAAGTTATATCCGAGCTGCGAGCAGACCCCTCTTATCTAGCTGCCAGAGACATTTGAACTTTTCCACCTGAAACTGGTGCTGACTAGGACAACTGATTTGGACCCCTGAAACCAGGAAGACAACACAGGGGCACCCTGGGTATATGGTTGAGGGAAGGTTTGATTTTCCTTGTCCAATTGTTGTTGGGGGGGGGGTGCAACTTAATTGCTGGTATTTCTCCATAGCAGAGAATTCAACCAAGAGTAACTGAATCACTAGGGTAGGACAGAGACCAGTTGAAAATAAGACAGAGCCACTTAGCCCCACCACACCAAGCAGGTCCCCAGTCTCTCAGGCCGTAACACCGTATGGGTCCTTGACAAACCTCAAGGGGAAAAGCCAAATGGGGTAAAATAATCATGGGACAGAATCAACAGGAAAGCTCTGATAACATGAATAACCAGAGTAGATCAACCCCCCCACAAGAAAGGATGCGGCTGGTAATATGAATAACTGGAGTAGGTCAACCCCTCCAAGAAAGGATGTGGCAGACGAAACTGAAGATCCCCTATGTAAACAGATAGCTGAGATGTCAGAAACTGAATTCAGAATTTGGATTGCAAATAAGATTAATAGAATAGAGGCAAAGATAGAACTAGAAATTCAAGGAACATTCCAAAAGTTCACTCAAGAATTCAATGAATTCAAAGACAAAACCACCAAAGATTTTGAAACATTAAGGCAAGAAACTGCAGCCCTCAAAGATCTGAAAAATATGGTGGAATCTCTTGGTAACAGAGTGCAGGAGGCAGAAGAAAGGAGCTCAGATGTAGAAGACAAAGCTTCTGAATATGTCCAAACGTCCACAGAGAATCAGAAATGGAAAGCAAAAACAGACCATTCTCTCAGAAAGCTCTGTAATAATTCAAAGAAAACTAATATTCGCCTTATAGGAATCCCTGAAGGTGACAAAGTTGCTTCACAAAACACAGAGGCTCTTCTTTATGGAAATTATGAAAGAGAACTTTCCAGATATGTCAAGAGACCCTGAAATCCAGATTGCAGACAGCTTCACAACCCCAGCATGACTCAACCTGAATAAAACATCCCCCAGACACATCATAATTAACTTCACTAAAGTTAATATGAAAGAGAAAATCTTGAAAGCAGCGAGACGTAAGAAACCCATAACCTACAAGGGGAAGAATATTAGAATAACTGCAGATCTCTCTGCCAAAACCTTTCAGGCAAGAAGAGGATGGTCATCAACATTTAATCTCTTAAAACAAAATAACTTTCAGCCCAGGATCCTGTATCCAGCTAAAGTGAGTTTCGTTTATGATGGGGTAATTAAATACTTTAATGACATCCATGTGTTCAAGAAATTTGCCATAACTAAACCAGCTCTCCAGAATATTCTCAGACCTATTCTCCATAATGACCACTGCAAACCTCCACCACAAAAGTAAACTAACTCAGCAACTATTGATCAAACTCCAACTTCTACAGTGGCAAAAGGATTAAAAACGCCCACTGGACTTTGGAACAACTCAATACCTAAAATTTTATCAGGCTTATCAATAATTTCAATCAATGTGAATGGCTTAAATTATCCTCTAAAGAGGCACAGATTGGCTGATTGGATACAGAAACCCAGACCAGACATCTGTTGTATGAGAATCTCATCTTACCTTAAAAGACAAATATAGACTCAGGGTGAAGGGATGGTCATCTATATTCCAGGCTAATGGAAAGCAGAAAGAAGCAGGTGTTGCAATTTTATT
>NW_003852515.1:2398808-2400889 GCF_000181295.1 Otolemur garnettii | reverse complement strand
GGAGATTGGTGGGGTCACCTCTATGGTTTACCTTACAAGGGTACAAGTGAATCTTTCTAAAAGCAGAGTATGAATGTCTTAACTCAATAACTAAGAAAATGACATGAAGGTTATATTAACCAGTTTGATGAGAGTATTTCAAAATGTATATGAAAACAGCACACTGTACCCCAGAATGGCATTAATGTATACAGTTATGCTATAAGAAATAAAAAAAATTATAATGTTAAACTTTAATAATAACAAATAATTGTTGAGAGCTGATTATCGAGAACTGCTTATCAAAGTTTCCATTGTTGTCAGGCCCCGCCTCCCCCATGGTGTCCTGCTTTACCAATGTTAAAATCTGGTCACCTTACCCTAAGATCAAGAGAAGACCAGGATATTTGCTCTAACCCCTTCTAATCAACAGTTGAACTTGAAGTTATCACCAGTCCAATAAGGCAATACAAAAATATAAGACATACAAATTGAAAAAGAAAAAGAAAAACTGCTTTTATTCATAGACAACATCATCAATGGAGAAAATTCTCAGGAAAATCCTAGGGAATCGACAAATAGCTTTAGAACTAACAAGTGAGTTGTGTAAACTTGCAGGATACAACGTCAACATATAAAAGTCAAATTTTTTCTACATACTAACAACAAATAGTTGGAAACTAAAATCAAAAGAGTAAAATCATACATAAATATTAACTATCCAGGGATAAATTTTACAATATATATGCAAGACTTATAACCTGAGGACTACCAAGAGTTCTTGAGAAATTAAAGATGACCTACAGTAATGGATATATATATGTGTGCATGTGTTTATGAAATGAACACTTAATATAGGCAAGACAGTCTGGAAAAAAAAGTGATCCATGGAGTCAAGACCATCCCAATCAAAATGCCAACAGCCTTTTTTATAAAAATTCATAAGAATATTCTAAAATGCAAAGGACATAGAATAGACATAACAGCTTTGAAAAAGAAAAGTGAAAAAGGAAGACTTCTACTGCCTGATTTAAAAAATTACTATAAACTTACAGGAATCAAGACAATGCGGAATTGACATGAAGATAGACCCACAGCCCACTTAGAGGGTTTAGAAATAGGTTCATACATACACAGCTAATTAATTTTCAAAGGCATCAAAGCATTGTTCTATTGCAGGTGTCCTCAAACTATGGCCCACGGGCCACATGCAGTCCACCTAGGACATTTCTCCAGCCCGCCGGGTGTTTTTGCTACTGCTGCCTATCCTGCTTAGTAGCTGACTTGTCCCAGGGCCCGCAGTCCGGCCCTCCAATGGTCTGAGGGACAGTGAACTGGCCCCGTTTAAAAAGTTTGAGGACCCCTGTTCTATTGCCTTTTAGGTTTCAATATTACATTGAGAAGACTGAAGTTGTTTCTATTCCTAATCCTTTATATAGTGCCTATTGTTCCCCTTTTCTGGAAACTTATAGGACTCCCTTCCTGTGAATTTCTAAAGTTTTTGATCATGTGTTTTGATATGGGTCTGTTTGAGTCTCTTTAGATGTAGAAATCAATGTCTTTCAATTTTAGGAAAGTTCTAAATTAATAGTTTTAGGAGTTTTTTTGTTTTGTTGTATTTTTTTTAAGACAGAGTCTCACTCAGTCACCCTGGGGTTGAGTGCCATGGTATCATAGCTCACAGCAATCTCAAACTCTTGGGCTCAAGCCATCCTCTTGTCTCAGCTTCCCAAGCAGGGGGGACTACAGGCACTGGCCACAACACCAGGCTAGTTTTTCTATTTTTAGTAGAAAAGGGATCTTGATTTGGTCAGGCTGGCCTCAAACTGCTGAGCTTGGGCGATTTACCTGTCTCAGCCTCCCAGAGTGCTAGGTTTACAGGTGTGAGCTACCGAACAGGCCTGAATTAACAGCACTGATAGTGTCTTTCCATTCTTTCTGTTCTTTTTCTGAAACAACTTTTATTCAGATATTTGACTTCCTGGGCTAGTCCTCTAATTTTCCCATTCCTCTATCCTTCTGCTCTACTTTCTAGGAGATTTTCTCCACTTTATTTTCTAACCTTTTTCTAGAATTTTTTCCTTTTTTTTTTTTTTTTTTTT
>NW_003852515.1:2391010-2397579 GCF_000181295.1 Otolemur garnettii | reverse complement strand
TTTGGGCTGGGGATTCGAACCCGCCACCTTAGGTGTACGAGGCTGGCGCCTTAGCCGGTTGAGCTATAGGCGCCGAGCCACAGTGATCCACATATTACAAACTTGTTTATTTTTTATCGTATCTGCTATGGTGAACAGTGATCTTCCCTATTACTACTGTAATTCTTTGGAGGAGCTATGAATCATGCCCATATAAAATAGCATACTTAATCGCTAAATATTTTGTGTGTTCTAAACCCCCTTCCCCCTAAATGGCAGATTCCTCTGTCTCCTCTTTTGGGGCCTCCCATTTCCCAGAGAAACAATAATATTGAAAAGAGGCCAACAAAGAGCCCTATAATGGCCTCTAAGTAGTCAAGTTTAAAAAAAGGAGTACCACTTTTCACTTAAATCAAAGGTTAGATTTAAGTTCAGTGAGAAAGGCATGTTGAAAGTCAAGACAGGTCAAAAGCTAGACCTCTTGAGCCAGTTAGCCAAGATGTGCATGTAAAGGGAAAGTCTTTGAAGGAAATTAAAAGTGCTACTTCAGTAGACAAACAAATGATAAGAAAATGGTACAGCCTTCCTGCTGATATGGAAAAACTTTAGTGGTCTGAATAGAGGAAGATCCAACCAGCCACAACATTCTCAATTAAGCAAAAACCTAATCCAGAGCAAGGCCCTAACTACCTTCAATTCTACAAAGGCTGAGAGAGGTGAAGAAGCTGCAGAACAAAGTATAAAGTGAGCAGAGGTTGGTTCATAAGGCTTTAAGGAAGCTGCCTCCATCATATAAAACTGCAAGATGAATCAGCAAGTGCTGGTGAAGCAGCTTCACATACTGTCCAGAAATTTTAGCTAAGGATATTGATGAAAGGGGCTATACTAAACAACAGATTTTCATTGTAGACAGAACAGTCTGCTATTGAAGAACATGCCATCTAAGACTGTCATACCTAGAGAGGGAAAGCCAATGACTGCCATCAAAGCTTCAAAGGAGAGGCTCTTTTGTTAAGGGCTAATGCAGCTGGTGTCTTGAAATCGAAGCAGGGCTCACTGGCAATTTTGAAAACTTTAGGGCCCTTAAGAATTATGCTAACTCTACTCTGCTGTGTTCTATAAATGGAACAACAATGCCTGGATTATAGCACATTTACAGCATGGTTTACTAAGCATTTTAAGTGCACTGTTGAGACTTACTACTCAGAAAGAAAGATACCTTTCAAAATATTACTGTTCACTTACAATGCACCTGGGTCACCCAAGAACTCTGATGCAGATGTACAAGGCAGTTAATGTTATTTTCACGTCCACTTACACAACATTCATTCTGTAGCCCACAGATCAAGAACACATTTCAACTTTCTAGTCTTACTATTTAAGAAACACTTTATATGGCTATAGCTGCCATAAATAGTGATTCCTCTGAGGAATCTGAGGAAAGTAAATTGAAAACCTTTTGGAAAGAACTCACCATTCTAGATGGCATTAAGAATACTGGTGATTCATGGGAAAAGGTCAAAATACCAACATTAACAGGAGTCTGGAAAAAGCTGATTCAAACTCTAATGGATAACTTTGAGGGATTCAAAACTTCAGCAAAGGAAGTAACTGCAGATGTGGTAGAAACAGGAAGAGAACTAGAATTAGAAGTGCTACAATCTCATGATAAAACTTGACCACACATGAAGATCACTGACTAGTAGCAACCTTCAGCAGAGGCTCTTGACCAGAGGGAGAAAAACTAGATGGAATTGGACTCTATGAAGACAAAGGTGGAGATCTGAGCCAAGAAAGAAGTTTGGCAAGCCTGCGACTCCAAGGAAGAACACTCAAGAAAACAAATTATGACTAGAGGATGGGAGACCCCTCCCCCAAGCAGGAGACCCACCACAGGCTCTCTGTGAGCAAGGAGGGAACAAAAGACCTTTCATTTTACCTCACTGGAGAGAGCCACCAAACATCCCCCACCAGGCACAAAACTTAACAAATATTTTTCCCCACAATTCCAAATTCCCAGTACACCCTTCCCCGCCCCCTTGCATGGCGGTCTGCAGTTCTGCCTTCTGCAGAGCACAGAGCGTTTGCTCTTTTCCTGAGAGATCTGGGTATAGTGTAGACTGCTGAACATCAGGACAGAATCTGTGACTACTGGGGAAGAAAGAGGATGTGGGAAGAAAGGGACACTCGGTGGGAGGAGCAGTCCCCTGGTTATGACTTTGCTCAGCCAGTGGAAGTGTTGACCTCCATTCAGGCTGTGTCTGGCAGGAAGGGGTACAGAACCTCCAGTTCTGACAGTGCCTACAAGTGGAGAGTGGGTGCCCCATGTGGACTGAGGTCAGCGACCCCAGTTGGGCCAGAGAGCAGAGGCTTGCCAGGTGTGGACCAAGACCTGAGGGCAAGGGGATGGTCTCTTGACTCTAATAGAACCCACAAGCAGAGACTTTCTGGGTGTGGACTGAGACCTGAGGGCAAGGGCATGGTCCCCTGACTCCAACAGAGCCAGCAAGCTTCTGGGTGTGGACTGAGACCTGAGCGCAAGGGCATGGTCCCCTGACTCCAACAGAGCCAGCAAGCTTCTGGGTGTAGATTGCGACTGGTAGGGGCACGGTCCCTGGCTCCAACTGGGCCAGCAAGTAGAGAAGCAGACACCAGTGTGGACTGAGTCTGGTAGGTAGGGGTGTGGACCACTGGCTCCAATTGTGCTGTTGAAGACACTTGGATCCCTCTCTGTTGAGAGGGTTTGTACTGCTTGAGACAATTTGATTGGAACTCGCATCTGGGACTGTCTACCCAGGGACACTCTGAAGTTGATCCTCGAAGTTCTGGAGCAGAAAAGAACTGAAGGGTGAGGGTGGGGTGCCGCAGCTGTCTATATCTCTCCACAGCCAAGATTTAGACAAATGCATAGACAAATGGCTGAAATGTCAGAAATCTGGCAAATAAGATGAATAGAATCAAAGAAAAGGTTAGAAATTGAAATCCAAAGACTAGTTCTAAAGTTGTCTCAAGAAATTAATGAATTCAAAGACAAAGTCACCAAAGATAAGGACACAATGAGAAAACAGCAGAGCTCAAAGAAATGAAAAAGTTATTCAAGGAGCTCCGAAATACAGTAGAATCCTTCAGTAATAGAGTTGAGCAAGCAGAAGAAAGCTTTTGAATGTTCCCAAATGCTCAAAGAGGCAGACAAATGGGAGAGCAAAAACTGATCATTCCCTGAGAGAGTTGTGGGATCACTCCATAAGATCAAACATTCATCTTGTAGGAATTCCTGAAGGAGAAAAGGATGATACGAAAGGTACAGATGCTCTACTCCAAGAGATTATGGAGGAGAATTTCCCAAGTATTGCAGGAGATACAGAAATTCAGATAGTAGACAGTTTCAGAACCCCAGCAAGACTCAATCCAAATAAAACATCTCCTAGACACACTGTGATTAACTTTGCCAAAGTTAAAATGAAGGAGAAAATTCTGCAAGCAGCCAGACATAAGAAAACCATCACCTACAAAGGGAGAAACATCAGAATGACTGCAGATCTCTCAGATGGGACATTTCAAGCCAGAAGAGGGTGGTCATCTACCTTCAATCTCCTAAAACAAAACAACTTCCAGCCCAGGATCCTGTATCAAACTAAACTGAGTTTCATTTGTGATGGAGAAATCAAATACTTTAATGACATACACATGTTGAAGAAATTTGCCATAACTAAACCAGCTCTCCAGGATATTCTCAGACCCATCCTCCACAATGACCAGCACAGTGCTCTACCATCAGAGTAAACTCACTCAGAAATTTTTGAACAAAACCCAACTTCCACAGTGGTGAAAGGATTAAAAATGTCCACTGGACATTCGAAAAACATGACACCCAAAACACTGCCAGGCTTATGAATTCTCTTGATTAATGAGTGAATGGTTTAAACTGTCCTCTAAAGAGATTTCAATTATTAACATTTATGCATCCTACCAGAAAGTTCCTCAATTTATCAAGCAAACCCTAATGGAGGTGAACAACTTGATATCTTCCTGCACTGTAATACTTGGGAAATTTTAACACCTCCTTTGACAGTTTTGGATAGATCCTCCAAGAAGAAACTAAACAAAGAAATGTTAGACTTAAACCTAATCCTAGAACAAATGGACTTAACAGACCTCTACAGGACATGCCATCCTAATAAAACTGAATATACATTCTTCTCAGCAGTCCATGGATCATCCTCCAAATTAATCATACCTTAAGATACAAGTCTAACCTCAGCAGATTTAAAAGTATAGAAATTATTTCTTGTATCTTCTCATACCACCATGGAATAAAAGTTGAACAGTAACAGGAGTCTTCAAACAAAGTCATGGAAACTAAATAATCCTAGGTTGAATGATAGCTGGGTCGAAGACGAGATTAAGAAGGAAATCACGGCTTGGTGCCTGTGGCTCAAGCGGCTAAGGCGCCAGCCACATACACCTAAGCTGGCAGGTTTGAATCCAGCCTGGGCCTGCCAAACAACAATGACGGTTGCAACCAAAAAATAGCTGGACGTTGTGGCAGGTGCCTGTAATCCCAGCTGCTTGGGAGGCAGAGGCAGGAGAAGTGCTTGAGCCTAGGAATTGGAGGTTGCTGTGACCTGTGATGCCACAGCACTCTACCCAGGGTGACAGTTTGAGGTTCTGTCTCAAAAAAAAAAAAAAAGAAGAAGAAAATTACCTAATTTTTGGAACAAAATGATGAGGAAGACACAAATTATCCAAACCTGTGGGATACTGCAAAGGCAGTCCTCAGAGGTAAATTTATAGCATTGGAAGCCTTCATCAAAAAAACAGAAAGAGAAAAGCCAACAACTTAATGGAGCATCTCAAGCAACTGGAAAAGGGAGAACATTCCAACCCCAAACCCAGCAGAAGAAAAGAAATAACCAAAATTAGGGCAGAATTAAATGAAATTGAAAACAACAGAATTATTCAGAAGATCAACAAAACAAAAAGTTGGGTTTTTTGAAAAGATTAATAAAATTGATAAACCTTTGGCCAACCTAACCAGAAAAGTAAAATGTCTAATATCATCTATCAGAAACAATAAAAGAGAAATAACAACAGATACTTCAGAAACTCAAAAAATCCTCAATGTTTACTACAAAAAACTCTATTCACAGAAATATGAAAATCTGAAGGAAATGGACCAATACCTGGAAGCATGCCACCTTCCTAGGCTCAACCAGAAAGAATGAGAAATCTTGAATAGACCTATATCAATCACTGAAATACCATCAACTATACAAAATCTCGCAAAAAGAAAAGTCCAGGACCAGATGGCTTCACATTCAAATTCTATCAAACCTCTCAACTAGTACCTATATTATACAACCTTTACCAAAGCAAAGAACAAGAAGGAATACTTCCCAACATGTTCTATGAAGCAAGTATCACCCTGATCCCCAAACCAGGAAAGGATCCAACAAAGAAAGAAAATTATAGACCAATATCATTAATGAATATTGATGCAAAAACAACATTGAATATTGATGCATTCAACAAGATCCTAACAAACAGGATCCAGCAACACATCAAAAAAATTACACACCATGATGAAGTTGGTTTTATTCCAGGGTTACAGGATTGGTTTAACATATGCAAATTTATAAATATAATACATCACATAAATAAAACAAAAAACAAAGACCATATGATTCTCCCATTCAATGCAGAAAAAGGTTTTGATAATATCCAGCATCCTTTCATGATCAGAACACTTAAGAAAACAGGCAAGGTAGGGATATTTCTTAAACTGATAGAGGCCATCTACGGCAAACCCACAGCCAATATCATATTGAATGGAGTAAAATTGGAAACATTTCACTCAGATCAGGAACTAGGCAAGGATGCCCATTGTCTCCACTGCTATTCAACATAGTAATTGCAATCAGGCAAGAGGAGGTAATCAAGGGTATCCATATAGGGTCAGGAGAGATCAAACTCTCACTCTTCACTGATGCTATGACCCTATACCTGGAAAATCCCAGGGACTTGACTACAGAACTCTTAGAAGTGATCAAGGAATACAACAGCATTTCAGGATACAAAATTAATACTTACAAATCAGTAGCTTTTATATATGCCAATAATAGCCATGCTGAAAATATAGTCAAGGACACTATTCCTTTTATAGTAGTGCCAAGGAAGATGAAATATCTGGAAATTTACCTAACAAAGGATGTGAAAGATCTCTATAAAGAGAACTGTGAAACTCTGAGAAAAGAAATGGTAAAAGATGTTAACAAACGGAAAATCATACCATGCTCATGGCTGGGAAGAATTAGCATTGTTAAAATGTCCATACTACCCAAAGAAATCTACAGATCTAACGCAATCCCTATTTAAGCACCATTGTCATACTTTTAAGAGCTGGAAAAATAATGCTTCATTTTAATCAGAAAAAATCTCGAATAGCAAATACATTACTCAGAAATAAAAACAAATCAAGAGATATCATGTTACCAGACCTCAGGCTATACTATAAATTGATAGTGATTAAAACAGCATAGTACTGGCATAAAAACAGAGAGGCAGATTTACGGAACAGAATAGAAAACCAG
>NW_003852515.1:2389399-2390829 GCF_000181295.1 Otolemur garnettii | reverse complement strand
AGTCCCAGATACTTGGGAGGCTGAGGCAAGAGAATCATTTAAGCATAAGAGCTGAAGGTTGCCATGAGCTGTGAACACCACAGCACTTTACCTAGTGTAACATAGTGAGACTCTGTCTCAGAAAAAAAAAAAAAATTCAGTGGGGGAAAGACTCCCTATTCAACAAATGGTGCTGGGTGACCTGGCTGGTGACCTGTAGAAGACTGAAACTAGACCCCTATCTTTCAGCATTAACAAAAATTGATTCTCACTGGATAAGAGATTTAAACTTAAGACCTGAAACTATAAAAATACTAGAAGAGAGTACAGGGAAAACACTTGAAGAAATCAGCCTGGGAGAACATTTTATGAGGAGGATCCCACCGGGCAAGTGAAGCAACACCAACAATCCATTCCTGGGAGCTGATCAAACTAAAAAGCTTTTGCACAGCAGCCAAGAACACAGTAAGTAAAGCAAACAGACAACCTTCAGAAAGGGTGAAGATTTTTGCAAGTTATGCTGCTGATAAAGGTCTCATTACTAGAATCCACAGAGAACTCAAGCTAATCAATAAGATAAGAACAAATAACCCCATTTCTATGTGAGCAAAAGACTTGAACAGAAACTTCTCTGATGGAAACAGGATAGCCTACAAACACATGAAAAAATGCCCATCATCTTTAATCATCAGAGAAATACAAATCAAAATCACTTTAAGATATCATCTAACTCCAGCAAGACTGACCCACATAACAAATTCCCATACAGATGTTGGTGTGGATGTGGAGAGAAGGGAACACTTCTACACTGCTGGTGGGAATGCAAGCTAATACGACCTTTTTGGAAAGAAGTTTGGAGAACACTCAAGGAACTCAAAGTAGACCTACTATTCAATCCTGCAGTTCCTCTACTAGGTATATACCCAGTAGATAAATGGGTATGATCAAATGATCAAAAATTATTTTACAACAAAGACATCTGCACCAGAATGTTTATTGCAGCCCAATTCATAATTGCCAAAATATGGAAAGAGCCCAAGTGCCCAGCAACCCATGAATGGATTAGCAAATTGTAATATATATACACCATGGAATACTATGCAGCCATAAAAAGATGGAGATTTCACATCTTTTATGTTTACCTGGATGGAGCTGGAATATATTCTTAGTAAAGTATCTCAAGAATGAAAAAAAAAAAAAGTCTTGGTGCTCATAGCACAGTGGTTATGGTGCGAGCCACGTGCACCAAGGGTGGAGGGTTCGAACCCAGCCCAGGTCAGCTAAACAACAATGATGAGAACTGCAACAAAAAATAGCCAGGCATTGTGGCGAGCACCTGTAGTCCCAGCTACTTGGGAGGCTGAAGCAAGAGAATTGCTTAAACCTAAGAGTTTCAAATTGTTGTGAGCTGTAATGCCACAGCACTCTATTGGGTGCCATAGTGGGTAACA
>NW_003852515.1:2381906-2389222 GCF_000181295.1 Otolemur garnettii | reverse complement strand
AAAAAGAGTATAATTGTGATGGATGTGTTAATTAGTTCAATGTAAGCATTTCACATTAAATGCATCAATGTACATAGTTATGCTTTAACAAAAACAAAAATAAATAAAATAAACAAACAAAAAAAAACTTGACCAGACAAGGAGTTGCTTCCTATGGATAAACAAAAAAAGTAGTTTCTTAGGACGGAATCTACTCCTGGTGAAAATGATGTGCACATTGTTGGAACGACAACAAAGGATTTAGAATACTACATATACTTCCAGTGATAGAGTTTCAGAGAATTGACTCCAATTGTGAAAGAATGGGTAAATGTTATCAAACAGCATCACTGCATACAGAGAAATATTTTCTTAAGGAAAAAGTCAACTGATGTGGCAGATTTTTTTTTTTTTTTTATTTTTAGAAACTGCCACAGCCACCCCAACCTTCAGTAGCCACCAACCTAATCAGTTAGCAGGCATCGATGTTGAGGTGAGACTCTCCACCAACAAAAACGTTAAGACTCACTGAAGTCTCAGATGATCATTAGCATTTTTTGGCAATAATTTTTTTAATTAAGGCATGTACATTGTTTTTATAAATATAATGCTATTACACACTTAATAAACTACAGCGTATTGTAAACATAACTTTTATATGCACTGGGAAACCAAAAAACTTAATGTGACTCACTTTATTGCAATGTTCACTTTATTGCAGCGGTCTGGAAGCAAGCCCACAGTATCTCCAAGGTATGTCTGTGGTTTTTTCTGTTCTGACATTAATAAAATCACATGGTATGCTCTAAGAAGTTTGAAATTTTTCAAGCAGAATATTGCTTTTGAGATTCAACCATGTACTTGCTATATCAGAAATTTTTATTGCTGAGTAGTATCCCATTATATACACACACTAAAATTTGTTTATTCACTAATCAGTTCTCCATAAGGCACTTCACAAAAACAATCACTAAAATACAAAATATATCCTTGAGTCAGACCTCTCTTTATTTCCATTGAGATTACATCTAGAACTACAATATACAAAAAAAAAAAAAAAATCCACTATAAGAGTCTGATAATACACCATATGGCAGCATTAATCCATTATTTAAAGCACCCGACAATGTATTGAACTACTACAATAAAATAAGGATATTTAACAATATAAGCATAAGACATTAAAAATAAATAAGAATATTTGAAAAATAATTACAATGAACTTCTGGTATTAAAATAGTCACTGAAATGAAAAACTCAGTGAATTAAGGAAGACATTAGACACAGATGAAAAGAGAATCAATAAACCAGAAGACAGAGCTGTAGAAATTACCCAGAATACAGCATGTGCACATAGAATAAACAAACAAAACAAACAAAGAATAGAAAGAAAAGATCCATATTCTGAATTCCAGAAGAAGAAACAGGGAATTTATTCAAGCATATAAAAACTGAGAAATTTCCAAAATTGACAGAGGACAATATAATTCTCAGTTTCTAAGTAAATAAAAATAAGCCCACATCTAGAACAATATAGTAAAACTGAAGAACATTTAAAGCAATAGAGAGAATGACAGATTATCTACAAAGGAAAATGTTCAAGAGGAAAGGAACACTAGAAGCCTGGAGACAGCAGAATAATATCTTCCAACTGGTAAGAGAAAGAAAGGGGAATACCAATCTAGAACTGTGTATCAAACTAAACTATTCGCGTTTTAGGTTTTAGAAACACAGTGAAAAAACTTCAGACAAAAAACACCTGAGTGTGATTCCAGGTACTACAAATTTTTAGTTGTAACCATAGGCAAATCATGTCATTTTTCTAGGCCTCAGTTCTATGTCCACAAAACAGGAAAAATAATATTTATCATTATAAGGTTACTTTGGAAAGTATGATAATATATTAGCATCATTCCTGGCATATAACAAGCACTGAATCAATGTAAGGTATTATTTTTATTCTGTAGTCAACATTAGTATAGATAATTTAAGCACTTAATTTTTCCCCATAAACAAGAAATCACCTGACCCAGTTTTTACCTACAAATTCCTAGAATCTATACTATAACTTTAATTCCCTTTAACCATAATCTTAAAATAGTTTTTTCAATCTTTAGAAGAAATTCTAAAAATTAGAAAGAAAATATTAGAAGAATTTCTAGGACTTTTTAAAGGTCAGGTTAAATCTAAAGATATGAAGTATTTTAGCAATGTCTCATACTTGGACACTACTATTTTGAGTTTGTCCTGTATTCCAAAATAAATTCAGCATCTTCTTACAACACTTACTGGTAAATTGATGAAGTAATGTTACCCTATACAGAATGATCCAAGTATTACAGTATTTGCAAGAACAGTTCTATATTTGGACTGAGAAAAAGCTCAGTTCAAGTTCACATTCAGATCAAGAAGGAATACAGCTTTATTCGATCCCAGATTATTTCATGACTCAGATCTAAACATAATACATAAAGCCATGGTTCCGATCTATCTCTTTACCTACATCTCCAACCACTCATTTCCTTTTCTCCTTTAAATCCTCTACATGCACAAGCACGCACATGCACACATGCACTAACGTATGAGCTTGCTCTCATGCTTGAACTTCTATCTCATGCCAAGACTAAACATTTCCACATGCAGCAATGAAGTTACCTGAACTCGACACCTTAGAAAAAGTAATTATCCATGAAACACAAAAGACTCTAAATATATTATTCTAAGAGGGTAAATATTTCTCAGAAGTAAACATCACAATAATTTCTGCTCATATACTAACTTCCAATGTGTGAACTAAAACAAAATTTTAAGGCTCCCTCCAGCAGCTGACTGACTAGATCCCCTCTTCGCCAAGGGGATCCCCTAAGGCGGAGCTGTTAGCCATGAGAAAGGAGGTCATACATGCCTCATCACACCCCCTCCCCACCCTTCTTGGAGATATTCCTTGTAGCTCATCAATAGGCCTTAGGCTATGCAAGAAACACCTGCAGGTCTTTAGTGTATACAACAAACCACTTGAGTCTGGGCATGTGTCCTGCAGTTAGTCTCTGACTAACAGACCCTTACCTCAATTCAGCATTCCTTTTCACTAACTCCTGGTCTCTGAGACAGAGTCTAACTCTTTCAGCCAATTGTCAGCTAAAGAATCGTTAAAGCCACCTATAAATTATAAACCCCATCCCCTCAGACGTCTCACCTTTTAGGACCAAACCAATGTATGCCTTCTATGTACTGATTTATGACTTTACCAGCAATATCTTTGAAATGTATAAAACCAAACTGTAGCCCCACCATAGCAAGTCCACTTGTTTAAGTCCTCTAAAGTGAGGCTCCAGGCCATGGTCCTCAAATTTAGCTCAGAATAAACCTCTTTAAATTATTTTATAGAGTACAGCTTTTCTGTTGACATCATCTCCATCCATATTCTCCCACAATTGTGTAAGAAAAATAAAACAAAACATACTGATTCCCTCTCTCTCGCTCATTTCCTTTTCTTACCTCCTAATCCCAAGGAAAATGTAATGAAGGGGGAAACAGAAAAAAAGAATACTGACATATGACACTCAGAGACAAAGAAATAAATGAGAATGAGTAAACGGGCCACTGAAATACAGCAAATAAACTTATATTATTTGTTCCTCAAATAAGTAAAAGCTACGAAAGAGAAATCAAGTGCATTGTTTTTTGAAGATCCTCCTTAAGAAATAGAAGAGTGATTATACCACAAGGAGGTACATACTGAGCATTGGTTAGACTGTAAATTCCTTTGACATGCCAGATTTTACCTGCGTATTATCAGAGTTTGGTGCACTATTTGACATAAAGGCATATAATAATTGTTTCTTGAACTGAAATGCAAAGCACATGTGCTTTTATAAATGTCCATGAACTTACCATTCTAAAGAGTTCTAGAATACCTTGGGAAGTAAATATAATTGGTAGTCAGTACTTAAGCATAACACTCTGTACAAAAGACAAAAACAATCCTAACATATGATTAAAAACTATAAAAATGTTTACTAAAAACAGCTTCATACTAAAGAAATATTAAAAAGAATAAAGATTTCAAACTAAAACTTACTTTTTTTGCCTTGGCACCTGTAGTACAGTGGTTAGAGCACTGACCACATACACCAAGGGTGGCAGGTTCAAATCCACCCCAGGCCAGCAAACAACAATGACAACTGCAACCAAAAAAATAAAAATAAAAAACTAGCCAGGCCTTGCGGCAGGCAACTTAGTCCCAGCTACTTTTGGCTGAGGCAAGAGAATTGCTTAAGCCCAAGAGTTTGAGCTTACTATGAGCTGTGATACCTGAGGGCGACACAGTGAGACTCTGTCTCAATAGATCAATCAGTAAATCTCACTTTTTAATATGCTGCTCAATAGAAGTTTTTAACAATTACTAATAGACAGAAACAAAATTAGAAAGGGACTTTATAAAGGTCATTTATTCCTTTTCCATACCTTCAGGTAGGACCACAATCAAACCATTCCTAGCAAAATAAATATATTTAAAGACATCCATTGAAAATAAAACCCACATTGGAAAACTCCATTTTTTAAACCTTTCTCACAATTTCATCTGGGAAATGCCTATATACACCTGACTTTTACTAGGTATTTTAAGGCATCATTTCCCTAGGTCTACCGTATTGTAAATATAGCTATAATTGGAAAGAAAAAATGTTCTTTAAATGTCAAGCACAAGGCGGGGCACGGTGGCTCACACCTATAATCCTAGCATGCTGGGAGGCTGGGGCAAGCAGAACCCTGAGCTCATGAGTTCGAGACTGGCCTGAGCTAGAACAAGATCCCGTCTTTAAAAATAGCCAGGCGTTGTGGTGGGCACCTGTAGTCCCAGCTACTCAGGAGGCTGAAGTATGAAAATTGCTTGAGCTCAAGAGTCTGAGGTTGCTGTGAACTATGACGCCATAGCACTCTACCAGGGGTGACAAAGTGAGACACTGTCTCAAAATAAAAAAAGTTGAACACATTAAAATAGATACATATTTTCATTTACAAAGAGATGCTCAAATATCAGTGAAATAATACAAATCAGTTCAGAAATGAGATACAATTAGAGAACTGAAGTCCATTAGAGGTTTCAGGATCTTAAATCAACTAATGGAACTCCTATTTCTTTGAAGATGATGAAAAGAAGGCAAGAACACATTAATGGCCTATAAAATAACATTTACAACACTGAAAGAAGCTTAAATTAAAAAGAATAATCATACAGATTCAAATTGTTTTGTAATGTAACTATGACTTGATTCTACCTACTTAATATGGTAAGGTAATGTCACAGAACATGGCCTTTTTGTCTGACATAAGTAACAAACCCGCCACATTAGTAACATAACCATACCAGACCATTCTGGTTCAACCTTTATGTAACAAAGTTGTAAATTGTTTTTCAGTTGCCATGGATCCCCAGATTGAAGGTCACATAATACGGCCATGCCTAGATAAACCAACCCTGCAACCAAAGGTAAAACACTGCTTTGATCAACATCAGAGACTGAATTAAGAAGTGGATACCACAAGGCAGGATCCAGGATCCAATCAGATTAAGCCTGGGCACAGGGCAGAATCCAGCCAGATCACACCTCCCAGTATCAACTCAACTGCATAATCCAATCAGATCACAACTCATTACTCCATATTTATAAAACCAGCCCAATCTTCTTGCATTGGTGATGTACTACTTTGGGAACTAACCCCACTGTGTGCCTTGCTTGTGCCAAATAGCAAAAACCCCTTGCTATAACAACTTGACTGTGTCAAATGACTTCATATCCACTAAGCAAATGAACTCCTCTTTTAGGGAGCTAACAGTAAGGAAGGGAGAGAAGAGAAATGCTTTCAGTTCTTGAGGACTTAGAGTTTACCTCCAATAAACTGTTCCATCTTCCAAAAATCATATAACAGGTAGTATTAACACATCTTATGAGATATGGGGACAGATTTGAAGACTTGCCTATGATCCTATGGAAAACAAACTGTAGTTCCAGAACAATAGATCTACTTGACTCCTTCAACTACATCACATTCAGTAAATGACATTTGGGAAAATATTCTCTACAAAACAATATCCCTGTAGGGCAGCACCTGTGGCTCAAAAGGGTAGGGTGCTGATGCCAGTCTCATATGCTGGAGGTGGTGGGTTCAAAACCAGCCCCAGCCAAAAAAAAAAAGAATATCACTGTAAATGTTGAGACTATTGCTATAAATACTGAGAATGTATAAAGTTTTAATCTATAAGGGCCTTTCTAATTGTACTGTTCTCTTTATATAAAGTAGACAATTACTAGTTACATTGTAAATCTAAAGTGAGGAATGATCATCCAATCATTACATCTTGGCCTGTATTCCACTCTCTTCAGCAATACATTAGACTATGGGCTTCCTCAATATTTTAAGCTCTCCCCTAATAAATCAATCAGAATTTAAGGAGAAAAATTATACAACCTCATGTCTTACTGTCATTGAAAACTGATTTCTAATATCAGTTCAATAGAACAATTCTTAGTTGTAGCTCAGTTCCTTTTCCATGATGGCTATTCCGAATCTCTACTGTACTGCTTCCGTACCCGTCTCTTCTCTCATCAGTTGACCTTTCCCACACTTTGTCCTTTCACTTTTTTAATACCCAACATATAAATATTTATATCCATTCTCATTTTTCCTTTCTCAGTGCTGCTTCTATTCTATCAATACCAGCATAGTGCCTAGGAATACAGCGAGCATTTAATCAACCCTTCTTAAATGTGACAAATTAATTCGACAACTGTTCTTTCACTCTCCAGCTGAAGTGGGAGAATCTCTTGAGGCCAGGAGTTCAAGATCAACCTGGGCAACATAGTGAGACCCCCATCACTACAAAAAAATTTAAAAATTAGCAGGTGTGTATAGTCCTAGCAGCTTGGGAGGCTGAGGCAAGAGCATCATCTGAGCCCGGGAATTGGAGGTTACAGTGAATTATGATCACACCACTGCACCCAACCTGGGCAACAGTTCAAGATCCAATCTCAAAAATAAAAACCAGACCAAACCAAAAAGAAAAAAACAAACAAAAAAACCCTACAAACTTCTTTTAGTTACTACCTTATCTCTTTCTTCTCTTTATAGCCAAATTCCTTTAAAAAAATGTGACTAGAAATTTTATATTAAAGAAATACTGTCAAATAGGATAATAATGTCTTTTTTAAAAAAGGAATTCTGGCTACCCTGTAGCACAGTGGTTACGGCACCAGCCACAGGCACTGAAGCCACAGCCAGGGCCAGGTAAACAACAATGACAACTATAACAAAAAAATAATCAGGCATTGTGG
>NW_003852515.1:2366805-2381304 GCF_000181295.1 Otolemur garnettii | reverse complement strand
ACAGAGCCTCAAGCTGTCCCCCCTGGGTAGAGTGCTGTGGCATCACAGCTCACAGCAACCTCCAACTCCTGGGCTCAAGTGAGTCTCCTGCCTCACCCTCCCAAGTAGTTGGGACCACAGGTGCCTGCCACAATGCCCGGCTACAATCACTCACACTTTCATATGAAGATAGATCACAACTATGGCCCAGGATGAAGGGGGGGATGGGAGGGGAGGGGGAATGTTAGATGGAGGGTGGGTGAATGGTGGGACCACACCTATGATGCATATTGCAAGGGTACATGTCAGATCTATTAAGTACACAGTATAAATGTCTTAACACAATAATTAAGTAAATGAGGTGAGGGATATATTAACTAGTGTGATGTAAGCATTCCAAATTATATATCAAATCAGCACACTGTACCCCATAAATGTATTAATGGATACATGATCTATGTGTTTATGATTTAGTTTAAAAAATCAAGAAAATATATATATGCATTAACTTCAAAATAATCCAACTGGGAGCTAGGGATTATATATGAAACAAAATTGATTATATATTCATTCTTCAAGCTAAGTGATAATTACATGGTACTAGTTCTATTTTCTCTTCTTTCATATATGCACTATTGTAGAAAAATTTACACATTTTTAAAAGTAGCCTATGCTCACTGATTCCTCTTCAGTTTTGCAAAGTTCTGAAATGATTTCTAGCCACAAAGTCCATCAGACACTCCTCCATCTTCACCGTCTGTGCCCTCTCTGAGGCACCTGATGTTCTGGCGTCTGCTTCTTATTTCCTCTGCTTTCATTCATGTTTGCTATGCTCTCTCCCTGGATCTTTTCCTCTCTACCTAACTTCACAGTCTCACTTGAGGGCTCTACTCCCATTTTTCTCAAACATGACCCCTCTTCCAAACTTACACCTTAAATGATGCTATTTCTAGAGTTCCATATTCAAACCTCTTTCTTTCTTCTTATTCCTTCAAGAATAAGGATGAGAATAAGAATAAGAATGAGCTATGCCATTCTCTCCTGTAACTTCAACTACTTATCCACATGCAAACTTCTATCTCCAGCCCTGATCTCTGTGAACTCCAGTCCCAAATGCATTCTACCTGGATATACCACAGGAACCTTGAACAAATATTCAAAATTTAACTAATCCATCTTTAATTTTTACCTCAAAAAAACCTCTCCACTCTATCAAGGTTTTCACTATGCTCTTAATCATCCTAGTCAGAAACCAAGGAATCATTCATTCACCTTAGGGTTCCAAATCTCTCTAGCACCCAATATCTAAATTTGCCTCTTAAATATCAAATTTGCCTCTTAAATATTCCTCAAATCCATTTTCTGTAACTCTTAAATTCATAGTTCTGACTCTCTTCATTTCTCTACCAGACTTTATATTTTCCACAATAGGTTTCCTTACCACCATTCCAATCTTTCCTCTGATAGGTCCACTGTCCACACTGGCGCTTCAGTTATCTTTCTAAAATACAAACCTCATGGTACTAATACTCTATTTGAAATTTTTCAATGGTTGCCCCATAGTAAGAAAAAGTCTAAATTCTCTTTATGGTACCATGTACTTTAAGACTGGCCTCTCTCGCCAATTGCAAATATTCTGGGATCCAGTCATTCAGAACTACCCAGGTTCCCCAAATACAAAACACTCATTCTTACATCTATCCTTTGCTCATGTTGTGCCATTTGCCTAGAATGACTTTCCTCACCCTCTCCCCAGTGAAAGCTTATTTGTCTTAACACAAATCAAAAGTCACACATACTGAAGACCTCCCCTGACTGCATCAGAGTCAGGATCTCTCTAATAAATGGTAGTGAGAATGGCATCAGTGCTTGAGATCACGACTTACATCAGGACTCATGAGTCACATGAGCTCAAATCCCAGGTTCATACTTTACAAACTATGTCTTTCTAAACCTGTTTCTTCATCTCTAAATAACAGTAACTTAATCATACAATTGTTCTGAGGATTACCTAAGGAGCTGCATGCAAAATACTCTGCACAATGCCTGATACAGTGTATTTAATAATGTTATTGTTATATGACTATTTTATTTCCACTCTGGGCCCCTCCAACAACTTCCACATGTCTCCGTCACACTAATGTGATGACACAGCTGTTTGCCCATGCAGAACACAGACTATTTTCAATTCATCCATTTATTCCGACCACATGGCATAATGCCTGGCATACAGTTAAGTACTTAACAAATTGTGAATAAGTAAGGTATTTCAACCCTATATTGCATAACATAAAGCCTCACTTTTTTTCTACTGGTCTTACTACTAACTCTACTTTCCATCTCTTTCTTGTACAAAATTGCTTCTTTAAGTTAAATTTACAACTTCATTTTAATTGAGATAAAAAGAATTTTATAAGGTTTTCGGTCTTTTTGTTTGTTTCTAAACATACACACAAACACACACACAAATAAGCCCACAGTACTATCAACAAATTACTCCATAAAACAGCAAACATCTAGGATGGTTACCTACCTACTAGAAAATTTTAAAGGGTAGTCAAGAAAGGTTTTCTAAATCTGTGTCACCTTCCTTACTGTCTGGCCTTGGGTTAACACTAGGGACTAAGGTGCCTTCCAGAACGCAAAAACTACAAATCATAGCATAGTATTTTTCATTCTATAAACATGCCCCTGAGAAATTCTGAAAAACACTGGAACAATCGAAGAAGATTATTACTACATAGTATTAAAAAATAAAAGTCTATACTTTAAAAGCTACTAGTAATTTAAGGTGGAACTAATCTTCAAAATACAATCAAAATCCGTGTAGGCAGTGTTCAGGTTGGTGGGGGGGGCTCATTTCACAACCTTGAACCTCAATAAATAAAACACAAAAATGCAAAATGGTTAAAAAAATAAATAAAAGATACCAGCATATAATAGCAATGATATCTTTTCTCTTTCACACTTAACCTTTAAACATAACTGCCCTTTGAATAATTACTAATTGATGGGTTTAATATGCAAACGCCTTTGAGCTACTTTAAACATAACTACCTAGAAATGAACAAATAGGGAAAGAAAAAAAAGCCTGTTAAAATACGGCTTCTCGGATTTTACATTATACGTGACATACATACGGTTCTGCACCAAGAGGCAGCAACCTGGGAGGGTCAGAGGAGCCGGAGGCCCGAGGCCCTGCAGCTTGGGCAGCTGCTCATCCCAGAGACTACGCTGGGCGGTAGCCCAGCCTGGGTGGAGCTGAGCACTGCAGCCGGGGTGGGCCAGACCACAAGGCGGGAAGCCGAGTCTCACCTCCACTTCCCTTTTCCAGCGCAAACAGCCCCCTTCGGCGACCACCCCAAAGCCCCCTCAAGACAAAGAGAGATTTTCTCTCTCCCGGTCCGCTCAAAGTTTATCGGTCTTTACCAGCGGCGGGGGCCGCCGGGCTTTGTAGTTCCCCTGGTCCGAGCCACCCCACTGAGGCCGCGAGCCCCAGGAGCCTCAGAACTACAATCCCCATGATGCTCCGCGAGCCGCCGCGTTCGCTCCTCTCTCCCTCCCACTCAGGGCGGCCCGCGCCCGGGAAACCCCTCCGCGCACTGAACCAACTTGAGCACCTCGCCACCTGCTGTCCCGCTGGCGCCCTTCTCTCTTGGATTCATTACCTAATTGCCGAGTGCCGCAGGTCAACTCACGGTTGGCGATGCGGTCCAGGTGGGGTAGGGGGTGGGACGCCGGCCGCCGGCCGCCGCCGCGGAGTCCGTTAGTTCGCGACGTGCGTGAAGAGGCGGTGGCGTAGGGTTGCCATGGCAGCCGCGGGCCGCGCGGTGGGGGTGTCGCGGGAGGGCTCGGAGTCAGCTCCAGGAGGAGCCTGGGAAGCCCGCCCGAGTGCGGGGGATGGGAGGCGCGAGGGCGCGCCGTGGGAGAGGAGAGGAGAGTGACATTGAGGACTGGCGGCTGACGCCTCTGCTCGTGCCTGCTGAGCCCTGCCTCGGTTGCGTCCAGTCCTCGCAGCACGGCGCGTTTATGCCGATGGTAGTCGGAGAGGACGCCTGTGACGTCCGGTCCAGCCGCCTTCCCCGCCGCCAGTCCGCGCATCCCCGGCTGAAATGTGCAGAACCTGCCTACACCGCCTATGTGTGTTTCCCCACTTACATCGAATTTTCAGTCTTTCACGCCTCTTTTCTGCCATTCTCTGGGGATTGGGATAGAAAGGAATTATTCAATAAGATGAAGTGCATATGACCTTGATTGATCATTGATTGACTATTCAGGAGGTTTTAGAACTTGTAAAGTGGGATTGATTTCCATTGAATTTGGGCCTATACTATTTCTTAGGCAATCGTTTGCTGACTCTCCAGGGTCGTCTCAGAGAGGCAGTATAGTACACACAGGTTAAAAGCATGTGGGTCAAAAAACGGTCCTGCTCCTGTGCCTGGTAGCTGATGACCAGGAGCAGTTACCGACCTGCTCTGATCCTCTTTGTTTAATCTGCAAAATGGAGGTATCTGTCTCACAGCTCTTGTGAGAAATAAGCAAGCTAATACTGTAAAGCAAAGCCTGTCATTTAAAAGTAGCTGTGAAATATTATTTAATCCATCATGATGAAAGTCAGAATGGTGGTGGGTTTACCCTGGGGGAAAGGTCTGACCGAGGAGGGATTTTCTGTATGATGAAAAAGCTGTTGCCGAAGGTTTAGGTTACTGAAGTATGTGCATTTGTCACTCATGTACCAACACTTAAGATCTGTGCATTTCACTGCATGTAAATTTGTCTCAAAAAGGAACATTAAAATATTGTTATTAGGGCTGTAGACGCTAATAAAATCACAGAGATAGTCTAGGCCCAATCTCCAGATATTAACAGATGATAAAGAAACTGAGGCCTAGAGATTTAGTTTAATAGAAAAAAAAAAGTGGGGAGGGGAGTGAATTTCTGGCCCTGTAATTTTCAATTTGTCAATTTCTTGAGCCATTGCAGTTGAAAATAGCAAGCAACTATGTGTGTAATCCAGTTGGATCACCCTGTCCCTTATCCACCTTTTGTCATAGCTGAAGGCCAGTGTCCTCTCAATTGCACAGCTCCAGGGGGTTTACAATCTCACCTCCATTTCTAGCTCTGAATTCCTGCTTTCTCTGGGGACACAGACTGTGCCACATCACATCTCCTACTGACACAAATATGGAAATCAATCCCTTCAAGTTGTTTATATAGGAGATACTTCCGAAGGTTTGGAGCAAATGAGGAGTTTTAATGAAGGATGCAAAAAACATAAAATTAAAAATCCCTGCTCTTAAAATTCCTCCACTTCCCCCTCCCCATGGTATTTTTATCCACTGACACTCATCCCTTCAGCATAAGCTGCAACTTCCCACTATCCACCATCTCTCTTGGCCTGTTTCTCCCCTCTTTCCTCTCTTTTACAGTATTTTTAGTTGTCTCCATCTCCTAATATGTACCTTCATGGCTACCTACCATTTCTAAACTGTTTATCAAAGTATTTTCCTACACAAAGAAAGTAACTTTCCCCAAGAGGAACTCAGGTGACATTTATTAAAATAATAGTGTGCACCCCAATATATATCTTCATATTCTGTTTGATTCAATCCGTAGTGTAATTAGTAAATATTAAGCAGCTTATGTACATGACCCATTACCTTCTTAGTGGGCTCAGTTATGAAAACCATTTTCTTACATCCATAATAATGGCATACTCAGTATAAATGAGGAAGCAAATGACAATAGCTGGTATCTGTTGTCTAAGAGAAAGAAAGAAAGCAAAGTCTACATAACTATAGCTTATATTGTACAGAAAAAATGACAACATTTAAACCATAAAGTCCGGAACAAGATCTGAATATTAAGCCACCTAACGTCCTTATAGGGGCACACCTGGACCTATCAACTGTAGGAATTTGGTCACACCTCTGCATATGTAATGAGCATTTAAATAGATTCTCCTTTACTCCTGGAGTAGATGATACTGATCTGCTACCAGCTGAACACATGTTTTTGTAGTAGAGATGATAGGTTCACCT
Source organism: Otolemur garnettii (assembly GCF_000181295.1). Classification (NCBI taxonomy): domain Eukaryota; kingdom Metazoa; phylum Chordata; class Mammalia; order Primates; family Galagidae; genus Otolemur; species Otolemur garnettii. The sequence goes on along the minus strand of NW_003852515.1, from coordinate 2,375,284 downwards.
GATCCATCCATCCCTCATCTGGTTTCCCTTGTGACCAGTCACTTGTCTTAGCAAGGCAGCTGGCCTGGGTTGTAGTGCAGCCTGCAGCTCTGAAGAAGTCTCCAAAGGCAAGGTCCCAATGCATAGTGCTTCTTGTTTTGAAGACAGAATCCCAGAGAATCAGCTCAGCAAGACAAGCCACTTGAGAACAGATGACAGCAGCACAAACAGCTGATTTGCAGGGAGCTGGGTGAGCAGTCACCCAAAGGAAGGCTGGGAACCACTGAAGCGCAGCCTTAAAACACCTCTTGTGGCTTTTGTGGACAACTGGGAGGGAACAGGGACCGAAGATAAACTGTAGTTTACTATTTTCTCTGTCTACTTTAGACCTGTTGAAGTGATAAATATACTGCACAAATCCAAAAGATGAAGCTAAAGGTGGTAACAGATTAGTCCATATAGGCAGTGTGGTAAGGAGCCTCCACTCTCATTAAAGAGACTTGATGCATCTAGTTCAAAGCCAGAGGTATCTCCTCAGTTCTCAGTCTTCTTAGCCACTGTAGAGTTTGGCTTTGCTGACCACTCTTCCTGGTGGTCTATGACTGGTTCTCTCCAGAGCTTTGTGACCAGACTGTTTCACTGTTACTCACCAGCTCTTCTACCTGCTCCTTAACTGTAGGAACTGTTCCCAAGGTTCAATCTCTACACCCTCTCCATCCCCAGGCTGCCACTCTCAGCTCTGGTGACCTCAGATTTCTTACCTCCACATTCCAGTACTGCACCCTGCGCACCTTGCACTTCCTCGTCTTGTTCTGTTGTTTCTGTTGGCCTTTTCACCCGAGATGCCACCCCCAGTCTTCATCTAAATTCTACCTCTTCTGCAAAAATTAATATGAAACCTCTATGTGAAATGTTTCCAGATCATTCCTGCCCACAATTATTATCACCCTGCTGTGTACTCACAGTATTTTCTGCCTGGATCACCCACTTGACAAGTAACCATACTGCCGAGGTGCAGCTCATCTGCTGTTTACTTACTAGGTTTCCTCTTTACTCCTCAGTATATTTTGAGCTCCTCCATTTCTTGGTATTCCCCAAAACAGCCTCGTAATACCTTACATACAATAAGGGTACAATAAATAATTTTGATTAGTGGTTTCCTACTTTTCTCCTTAGCAAAGCTGACTATATCTGGTAGCTTTTCCCCTTGGAGTACCATACAGGACATTTGCAGCCTCTCAATGTTAATATCCGTGAAGCCTGTGGCAGTGTGGGCCCCCATGGGTATTCAGTGGATAGGGTTCCTTGAGAAGAAGCTCCTTTAAGTCACTATTGCTGTGGAAGAAGTTCAGGAGGTAAGCAGCAATGAATTCCAATGTTCGGTCCGTACTACCAGGGAAGATCTCCTATAGCAGTTTTCCTTGTTGGTCACAGCCTATTAGTATATCATGAAATTAATGTGGCAGATCCCTTCTATCTGTGTAATATTTCAGATGTGATAAGGCAGGGTAGTGGTAGTGTAGGGTAGAATACCATACACCAGAATGCAACAGAAGATTAGATTCTGAGGGTATGCTCACAGTTAAAGTATTTTGTGGCCATTACTGAGCTGTTGTCTTTCAGCTTCAAACCTAACTCCTGTTCTCAGCTTTGTGCTAGAAGGGCTAGAACTGTGCAAACCACATTTTTCCCTTGCCATCTGGCCCCTGGGAGTACTAGAGGAAGAACACAAGTCTGGAGGAGAGGAAAGCAACTTGCTCCTTCTGTTGGTCTACTGTACTTGAAAACATCACCCTGGCAATGGCCTTTTAGCCTGTTGGCAGTTTTACCTGTCTCCAGCTTTGGGTGCTTCAGAACTGGCCTCATGGCATTTCTTTCCCCTCTGTATCAGAGTATTCTCAGCATCAGGCAGGCAGTGCCACTCTTCCATCATCTGCATCCCAACCCCAAGGGTCCACTTCTCCAAACATTCTAGGTTCTGATAACTCCAACCTCCTCTCCTTTCTTTGATCTCCAGTCCTAGAGAACAGGTATTTCCTATGTGTCACTTGGGTTCCTTTTTCAATGTTTTGGTCCTCCAGCATCTGTCCAATCACTTCCCTGTGTTAAATTCTCTCTATTGAAATAATCTAGTTTCTGTTTTCTTGAGTGTAATGGATTATGAAGTAAAATATATTTCCTGCTATGTTTAAGGGATACTGCCTTTTAGGAGGGAGGGGGTGAAGGAAAGGAAAAGAAAAGAAAGGAAAAAAAAAGAAAAGAAAATAGTGACTAATTCTCACATAAATTGACCAAAGTACATTACTTGAACATTAATTTTTAATTCAACTTGTTAATATATTGTTTAGGATATTGCATCCTCATTTATAAGTGAAATATGTTTGTAATTTCTCTCTCTTTTTTTTTTTTTTTTTGGTAGAGACAATCTCACTTTATCACCCTCAGTAGAGTGCCATATCATCACACAGCTCACAGCAACCTCCAACACCTGGGCTTAGGTGATCCTCTTGCCTCAGCCTCCTGAGTAGCTGGGATTACAGGTGCCCACCACAACGCCTGGCTATTTTTTTGTTGCTGCAGTTCAGCCGGAGTCAGATTTGAACCTGCCACCCTCAGTATATGGGGCCAGTGCCCTACTCACTGAGCCACAGGCGCCGCCTTGTAATTTCCCTTTATAGTAATATATTTTTTCCAATTTTAATATCAGGTATATCCAGATGAAGTAGAATGATTTTGAAGTATTTCTTCTTTTTCTATTGTCTATAAGATTTGGCATGATCTGTTTTTTGAAATTATCTTCTATTTTTATTTATAAATATTAGTTGTCTATTTTTTGAGACTTTGGAAAAAAAATAAAGAAGTAGTTAACTGACAACTCCATACTGAACCTCAGAGTCAAAGCATTCTATGATAGACATACTCTGATCTGACAATGTGAATGTTACTTTTTTTGCATTGTTAGTATTACTGCTCAATATTTCATTGCAGGAATCGTCTGATTTCTTTTCTGAATGTATTTATCTTCATTCGTTCTTTACAAGGTTTTTGTTTCTAGTCCTTATCTTAAACATTGTTATTGTTAATGAAATTTTAAGCCTTTTTAATTTTGTGAAGGTAAAAAGTAGAAACCAAATAAACACATGTGCATGTACAGAGAAAATTAAAAAAAAAAGAAAAAGAAAAGAAACACTGCCTTAGAAGAGGGGTGCATTCTTAAATAAACAGACAGTTGCGTTGAGAGCTAAGGGGCCAGTTCTAACATGCAGAAGTACTCTGGATTTCAGGTACATGAATAGCAGAGACCCAATTCTATTACAGCAGCTGTCACTGTCAGACCCCAGCCCCAGCCTGGGCTGTAGGGATCACTCCCGGTTTGGCCTGAACCCCAAGCTTCATCTGGAATCTGACCTCAGACGTGGAGAAACTCAGCTTCTTTACTTGCTACACTTTTACTTCTTATAAGCAAGTGTGAGGAAGCAGAAAGTTAGTGATAAAGAAAGCGAGGCAGTAGTTCCAAAGACCTCGTATAGTGAAGTAGAACTGGATGAATGGAAGAGAAGCGTTAAAAACATGTATTTTCAGGGTGGCTGTTTTGCCTCTTTGATGCTGCCTTTTCTTGCACTTATTATGAGAAGGTAATAGACAAAAGAAGGAAATGAAGACCCTTATACCGTAGACCTACAGTTCTGCCTCATCCAGTAAAAGTGAAGTTTTGCTCCATTTTATTCATGAACCAACTATACTTACGCTTCAGTCTCTCATTAGAAGTAAGACTCAATCACATATTCCTAATGAAAAGAACTGCTCTACAATTTAAGAATTCAAAATATTTCTTGTATGTGCCAGGATAAACACAAAACCTCTTGGCAGTAGTTATGAGGATTCTCCTTCCTTATGATTTTGCATTTCTTTATGCAAATTTAAAAATATGAACAGAAAACCCAGGACTTGAGGCTGTTAAGTGGATTTGTAACACTTTTGAGTGTTGTGGGCACAAAGCTCGATCAATGACTATATAGTCGTCTGTGATAGCTAGTGGAGTAGCATTTTCATTGAGCACTGCAGCGTGCCGTCACATATACTCTGCTAGATACCAAGGCATTAGCAATACTCCTTTCACGTAACTGTTTTAGGACCTTGCATTTAGTAGAGGAATATATAACTCAATTGCATAGGCAAATGTTGGCAAGAGTTACTTCATTTGTGACATGCAGAGTATCTTCTGGTGACTTAAAAAGCGTATCACTTTCCGATTTATCCACTGAAGCATGTTACCATGTAGGTGGCATGATCACAGCTTGTGATCAGGTTTTCTATTCATAGAAGACACACTGTGCCAAGCAATCCCAGCCACAAAACATTTCTAGTCTGAATGAAAAAATGTAATACCGCTGAGATCTGGTTTCCCCTTCTAAGGAGATACCTCCACCCTAGAGGCCTCCTCCCATCCCTGAAATCCTTTCTTTCCCTAACCTGGGGCATGGGGAGGGTTCTGTTCTATGTCAGCTACAGAGAATTGAGAGATAAGTTTTGGAGGAAATTTTTATTTTCTTTCCTCTGGTGTCACTGATGCATTTGAGGTCTTTGTGATTTTTTGTGCATAAATAATATAAAATCATAAACGCTGGCTTACATGAGTCATTCCTAAATGGTTAACTGTCCAAGCAAATGGTTCATCATCCTATTCCCCTTGATATTCTCTCCTTATGCTCACCAACAGGCCGCCTCATTCATTTTTCAAGTCTCACCTCAATTTCACATTTCTGAAAAATCCTCACCTACAATAAAGAATTCTAGTAGCCCTTATTCATCCCAGCTCCTTTTCCCCAAATCACTGCTTACCTCTTCTTACTATCCAAAATTGAAGTAAAGATGGCAATTACATAAGATTTAGAAGAAACATACGTTTCTTTCTTCTTTATCTGTGTCAAGATTTACACGTTCATGACAGATAAGCCTTGAGCCTTATTTAACATTTAAATCATACCAAAAAATTGTAGAGTATTGCATAACAACAACAACAACAACAAAAACCCTCTGGTACCCACCACATTCTGATACTGATGTTATTTTTTGGATGCATGTTTTTTACTATTATTACATATCTCTGTTTTATAAGCATTGTACAGGGTATCCCAAAGGTTGCTGTAAATAGAAAAAATTAACAAAGTCATATTTTATATTATTTGACATTTTTTGTATTTATATACCAACATGTTGAGAAATATTTTCTAAATATTTTATAAAATTTTGTGATGGGCATTTTGTAAATAAAGGTACATTTAGCTATAGTTTCCCATGTTCCATTTTCCCTATGCATGCATGTATAGTGACCTTTGGGACACCCTTATGTAGATGTTATTATAATATGCTTTCTTGAGATTCACCTTTTTGTTCAAGATTGGGTTTCTGAGATTTATTCCTGTTAATAAACATAGATTTAGTTCACTCATTTTAATTGTAACCACATAATACAATTCTTTCATTCTCAGACGATAAATATTTTCTTTTTTTCTACCTTTCCATAATAGTAAAGATTGTACAATGAACCTCCTTGGATATTTCCTGTATGTATGTGTGAAAAGTTTCATAGGAATAGCAGTGGAATGACAGATAGCAAAGCATGTTAATGTTTATTGTCCTAGATTTTACCAGTTGTTACCTAAAGTGATTATATCCATTTACACTCAGACAGCAATGTAAGAGAATTCCCACTTTATCTTACCTTGTAATTATTCTACATTTCCATTTTTGCTGGTCTGAAGATATGAAAGTGTATTTGGACTTGATGTGGGTATCACTGTGTAAGTGTTGTCCAGTCAGGAATATGAGGCTGAAGCCAAGGAAGCAGTGGAAGTCACCTATAATTAGGCAGCCCATTTGTTATCTGTGGCAGCAGAACAAGTTAGCTCAGACTGACAGGGTTGAAACAACATGTATTTATGGTCTCACAGTTTCTTCAGGTCAGAAATCCAGGCACAGCTCAGCTGGGTTTGCTCTTCGAGGGCACCTCAATCAGCCTTTATTGAGGTTGCCATCAAGGCATTGGCCCGGGCTGGAGTGTCATCTGAAGGCCTGATGGAAGAAGGATCTGCTATAAAGGTCACATGGTTGTTGCCAATTTTTAGTTTCTCGCAGGCTGTTAGACTTGAGGTCCTCAGTTCCTTGTTGACTCTGAAGGCAAAGGCTGCCTTCAGTTCTTTGCAAGATAAGCCTCTTCATAGGGCAGTTCATAACAGGCCAACTTGCTTCATCAAAGCCAGCAAGAGTGAGACTTGCTAGAAAAACAGAAGAAAGAATCTTAAGTAATCTATTCAATCTGTCATTCTTTGCACATTCAATTGGTTAGAAGTAAATTCCACATCTCACTCACACTTAGGAGAGAGGGTTACCCAGGAGTATGAGTAATAGAAGGTGAGCATCATTACAGACCATCAGGAGTCTATCCACCAGAAGCAGGTATACATACGTAATAGTTCAGGACAGTGGTTAGCTTGCCATTACAGGCCCAAAATAACAGCAGACTAGAGCAGACTGTCTCTTCCTCATTTAAAAGTCTGGATGGGCAGCATAGGGCTCCATAATCGTCAGAGACTCATGCTCCTGCTCTCTAGCTGATGTGCCACCCACACATGGAGCTTCTACCTCATTGTAAAGAGAGCTGCCCAAGTCTTCGCCACGGTGCTGCATTCCAGCCACTCAAACCCATGTTATATACTGTGGCCAGAATAACTGTGTTAAAATGCAAGTCTGATCAGACAACTTCTCTGGGTGAGAGTCTTCAGTAGCAGTTTAAGAGAATCCCACTTAGTTTTTATCATCAACCCCTGTAGTCCATACAGATGTACAAACATACTCGACCATGTATCTATAACTGAAGCAACAGTCACCCTTACTAGATACGTTATGTGCTCTAATACTCGATTCTGTTTCACTTTCATTTACTTTATGAACTACTAACAGGTGTAGAAAAATCCAGCCTACGGGATGCAGCAGAGTATATGGTGCTTGTTTTTCCTTATTTTCTGCACATCAGCCTTCTTGTGCTCCCAGACCTCTGTGCTGACATACATAGCTCTTCTTCCTCTTGTGCCCACCTTCTTCTGCACCTTCCACTTTCCCAGCTCCTCTTTGCCCTTCAAGACTTTTTTGCCAGTCCCTGACCCCACCCTCCTTCTGTGTGCCCCTCAGAACCCTCTTCCCCACCATGGGCACACTATGCTGTCTCAAATTGTCTGTTCACTTCTCTGTTCCCCACTAAACAATAAGCCCTTGAGAGCAGGGAGTAAGTCTGTACAGTTTTGTAGTCCTAGCCCTAGCACAGTGCCTTACAAAAAGTCAGAACTTCATGTATGTCTCTTACGCGAACAAATAAATGAACGAATGTCATAGAGAGAGAAGTTCCTGACAACATTTACTGAAAATCTATTATATAAAAAGCTTTGCGCTTGAGAGAATTATGAAAAAAATAGTGGAATTTGACAATGCTAAAAAGAAATAGGTATTAAATGACCTGTATTTATAAATAAGGACTCTTTATATCTGTCACTAAGTACCATCAGATGTCTTACTGACAGGAGACTGAACGATGAAAGTGAGATTGAAAGAACTCATTTCTTTCATCCCTTCTCTCTACTGATTCCGTCTTTTCATCTCTTGGGGGAGAAACCTCAGACATTGCTCTCCCAGGTCTGCTCTCAAACACTGAGGCCCAGTGTTGGGCCAAAGAACAGATCTGTTCAAGTGATTTTTAATCAAGTACCCCACAGGACTAATTCAGGCCCTCCAAAATAGTCCCAGGAGCCAAAGTGAGGTAATACGGCAGGATAGGACTTCAAGGGTCATTGAGGACACACACAGCAGCTGGTGCAGACACCATTAGGAGGCAGAACATTCAGGAATGCCACAGAGGAGGGAAGGTGGATTCACATGGATTCAGTGTCTCCCTTGTAAAACGTCTTTGACCCTGGGAAGCCCTGTAAGGGAGGTGCAAGTATTATCTTCATTTTGTAGGTGAGGGAAGTGATGTTCAGAGAGGTTAAACAGCTGTCCATGGGTCACACAGCAAGTGAGTGACCAGAACTGTTTGGGATTCTAAGTTAATAATAGTCCTAATCAAGAGTCCAGAATCAAAAACCTGGACTCTAACCCCAAGGCTACTAGTTACTAAGGTATATGATCTTGGTCATGTCGCTCAACTTTTCTGACCTTCATTTCCTCACTTGCAAAAAATATATACATAATAATATCTACTGCATATGCCTCAAACCGTGCTTTTGAGGACAAAACAGGTCATATGTATGAAAGTGCTTTATAACTGAGATGGTAATCTACAGATGTCAGGTATCAGCAATAACTTCTAGTAAAATACTAATACTGTTATAATCTTTTTACTTTGATAGTGCCTTTCATTGCAGCCATTCAGTCATTTTGCAGCTTATTATCACCTATATAAAGCCCTTGTTGCTACCCTCTGTAAAGCTGGGCAAGTCCCTGGCCA
>NW_003852515.1:2363418-2365704 GCF_000181295.1 Otolemur garnettii | reverse complement strand
TCTCAACAGAGCCACTGCAAACCTTCTAGGAGTTCTTTCTGTCTCTATGGTTTATCCTTTCCCTGTGAGCCACAGGCGCTGCCCGCCGCCTATTTTTTAAAATAAAATTCTCAGAGGATAAGCATGTAGCCAACTAGTGGACAAACCTATAATTTTCTCATGGATAATGCAGTAAATAATCATGCATTATTTAATATTAAATTCTTCCACTGAATGCCAGTGTACTTGCAAATTATGCATATTCTAGATGATGTTTCACTTTAAGGTTAACTCAAACCTACGTTTACTTTATAAGCATAAATGCAGTCTATTTTTTACTTATTAAAAATAGATTCTTGTAAAAAAAGAAAAACTATAGGTTTAGCTATTTACTCAAATTTCTTAAAGAAACCATTATCACAAGAAAATATCCAGCTAAAATCCAGAGCATAGCTATAATTAGACTTTGACTTTGTGCCTTCGCGGCAAGGAAATAACACTTCCTCACCTATTCACCTCCACACGCCCATTGCATAGCAGAAATGAAGAAACAAAATAATAAAAGGATCTGAGTTTTTAGGATCCTCCTTAAGAGCTGGGCACCACCCAAAAAGGACATTCTCTGAAAATATTCCCTTTAGAAATTATCTTGACATGAGCTTCAATGTCTCCTTTGATCACTTCTTTTTCAAGACTGGAAACAATTTGAATGAAGTAAACTTCTTACAAGACCTGGAGATTTAAATAATGAAGAGGTTTCTCTCTCATCTGAGAGGAGTTTATAGTCCACCGCAATGGCCTGGAGACAAATACTCACCCCTCCGGGGTCTCACAAAGGCAGTAATTAGGCAGGTTTTTATTGTGATGCAGTGAGTGTGCAGAAGATGGAGCTGGACTACTCTGAGGGGTTTAGGAACAAAATTGGCTTCCTGGAGAGCCAACAGAAGAAATCTGGCAACCTAAAAGTATTTAAAGAGCTCAGAACCCCCAAGGGAGAATTCCGGCTATTAAAGTGGAAAAGATTAAGCATTTGCTAGGTTTGAAAAGAAGATTTTTAAAGGAAAAACTCAGCAAAATGCACCAAGTTGAGGGAGAGCATCTTTAAAAAATAGTAAGATCTGGCCCAGCACCTGTAGCTCAGCAGTTAGGGCACCAGCCACATACACCAGAGTTGGCAGGTTTGAACCCAGCTGGGACCTGCCAAACAACAATGACAACTATAACCAAAAAACAGCCAGGAATTGTGGCAGGCACGTGTAGTTGAGGCAAGAGAATCACTTAAGCCCAAGAGTTGGAGGTTGCTGTGAGCTGTGACACCACAGCACTTTACCGAGAGCAATATACTGAGACTATCTCAAAAAAAAAAAAAAGAATAATAATAATAATATCAGACCTATCATATACAGAGTAGTAGAATTACAAGCTTTATATTTTCTTTGTAATGACATAATAAAAGGGATCTAAAAATAGACCCTACAGATAATGAACTCTTCTCCTGAGTTGGTTAGACTATCTAACACATTCATTACAACAGAGGACCTGTTCCATCTCATCATTTCTCAGGCATAAATCTTGATATGGTCTTTACAACCTTTTCCTCTGGCCACTAATTACAATTCTATTTATTCCTCAACACGACCTATTTCCTATGTTTCTTATATGAATGAGATGCATTGTGTGCTGTGGGTAAGCCCTCAGGCCCCAGGCCCAGCTGCCTGAAGTCTGGCTCTCAACCTTAGCAATGACTTCACTTTTTGATACCTTGGTTCCTTTTGGTAAAATGGGGATAATAACAGTACCCAGTCGCTTTGGGTTGTCAGGGGGGTTAAGGCAGTTACTAGATGGAAAAACAGTAGGAAAAGTGCCCAACACACAGAACTAAATAAATGTTTGTTGTTCTTATTACTACACTTTGTATTTCCCATAGCACCTATAAAAATAGCATATTTTTAAAGCAAAAAACAAGACACAAGGTTTAATAAAGGATTACTTTTTCAGATTCGTAAATGTATGTAGAAAATCTTGACAAGATATTTAGTGATACATTAAGGTACCATTTTTTGTATTGTGTTAAGACCTTTATATTCTACATTTAGTAAGTTTCACTTGTACCCTTGTAAGATGCACCATAGGTCCTACCAGTTGCCCTCCCTCCACCCACCCTCCACCCACCCCTGCCTTCCCTTTCCCCTTTCCCCATATTCTTGGGCTATAATTGGGTTACAGCTTTCATGAAAGCTATAAATTAATTTCATAGTAGTACTGAGTACATTGGATACTTTTTCTTCCATTCTTGAGATACTTTGC
>NW_003852515.1:2360980-2362873 GCF_000181295.1 Otolemur garnettii | reverse complement strand
CTCAACCCAATGTCTAAAAAAAAGAAAGAAAGAAAGAAAGAAATACAAGTAGGGAAGATGAAGGAATTTTTCAGGAGGAAGACAGGAAGGTAAACTGAACCATTCATCTGGAACAGGTGACCTGTGTGCAAAATTAGGTGAGAACTGTTGACCCAGCACAGGTTATGTGGTTGAAAGCTTTCAATGCCAGATTAAAGAGCCTGCCTTCGCCCTGAGAGTCCACAAAGCTCTGTTGGTTGGGAAGCAGCATAAACACAGAAATATGCAAGAAAGGTTCATGTCAGGAAGACAGGAAGGAAGGAGAAAAGGATGGCACTTAATAGTGATCTAGATATAAGCTGATGAGGTCCTGCCAGAGTGAGGACACTAGGAACAAAAGGAATGACAGCCATGAAAGCATGAGTAAGACTTGTCCTTTTCCCCTTCACTCTATCTTCACAGCCAAAATGCCTCCCAGACCAGCCTTTGTCATCTGAACACAACAGGCCGAGTTCAGGAACACCAATTGTGTTCCCAAGGTTTCTGACTGCACCCAGGCTCTTCACTTCTCTCTCCAAACAATCTCAACTAATTTTCAGGTACTAGCAGACAAAGACCTCATAGACCTCAAAAAACTATTCCAAGGTTCCTGTGAACTGTCTGGTCCTGATTCCCACTTACTCCTTCTTACCAAACACATTCCAAATTGTGTGTTTGTCTTTGTGTGTGTACATGTACCCAATAGATCCAGAAGATCAAGTCATGCTCATGCCTTTCTCCCGGTAAAGGCATGAGGTACTTCCCATTGGGTGGGGATTTATTTTTAATTATTTTTATTTGTATTGGTGAATACTTTTAAATAAGTCTTTAGTAATTTAGTAGTTTAAAAGATAAAAATTGTATACGCTTTACATGGATGCAGTTTGTTGTACCTAAATTATTTCTCAATAAAGTTGATGAGAAAAAAAACAACAGGTTTAATGGTTAAAGATACAGAGAGGTGGCAATTATAGCTTGAAGGTCAAGTGAAAAAGCTTACTTAGCCAGTTACCTTAGTCCCAAGGCATCAACTGGAGTAGTTTGTAAGCTTATGTGTTGTTTGTTATATGTATGATAGCATAGCTCATATTATGTCACGGGATCATTTCTTACACAAGATTAACAAAATGTAATGACTAGAACAATCCTGTTCTATTTCTACAAGCACTGGGACATGAAACTATAGCTACCTGCTTTTACTTGACATCTCATTGGATAGTAGCCCATAGTGAGGATGAGTCTAGATAACCTCTTCAAATGCCTTTCAATTCAGCAAGTAATGTATGGATTAGCGTTTTCTGTGTCAAATTTAAGAATGGAGATAGTGGCTTGTAGAGAAATGGTACTCAATGAGTGGTCTCTGGATTGGCAGTTATTGGGTCATCTGGGAGCTTGTGTTGGAAATTCTCAAGCCCCATTACCTCCCCTTGAATCACGGGGGATGGGGCCAAGGAATCCGGCAATGGAGAAGCTGTGTGAGTGTGAGAGAAAGAGTATGTTTGTGTGTGTGTGTGTGTGTGCGCACATGTGCACGGGTGTACGTGTACACGCATGTGTGTGTGCCATGACCCTTCCCATTCAGGGTGTGGGAAGCAGAAACATAATGACAAGTCAATAAAACAAAATGAATTTAGTTGTTTTTATGGTCATATTTATAGAATATTTATTACATATTTTTGAATTCTAGACTTACTATTTCCAATCAAAATTCAACAAGGCCTAAATAGATACAGTAGTTCTCAAGAAGGGAAGAAAGAAGATAAAGTAGGGAGGAAGAATAGGAAGACTTAATTTATGCATTAGTCCCAGCCCTCAGAAACAAATCCTTTATTCTCACTAATACTGCCATCACTTGGGAGAGTGAGAGTGCTCTGT
>NW_003852515.1:2354944-2355358 GCF_000181295.1 Otolemur garnettii | reverse complement strand
CACCTTCATTAGTTTTCTTCTAATTATCCCAGAGCTCTCTGAGAAATCTGTGTTTTGCTCTCCACTTCTCTTCCTCTTTGAGTGTTTGGGAGCATTCAAAAGCTTTGTCTTCAATGTCATAAATCCTTTCTTCTGCTTGCTCCATTCTGTTACTGAGGTATTCCACTGTATTTCTCAGATCTTCAAGGGCTGCAAATTCTTGTCTCAATGAGTCAAAATCTTTGATGATTTTGTCTTTGAATTCATTGAATTCTTGAGACAACTTTTGAAATGCTCCTTGAATTTCTAATCTCAACTTTACCTCCATTCTATTAATCTTATTTGCAATCCAAATTCTGAATTTGATTTCTGACATCTCAGCCATTTGTTTATGAATGAGATCTTTAGTTGTGTCCACCATATCGTTCCTTGGGG
>NW_003852515.1:2351565-2353945 GCF_000181295.1 Otolemur garnettii | reverse complement strand
TGCCACTGCCTGGAGCTGGTGTGGCTGTCTCCATTGCAGTCTGTGTTGGGGCGGGTGCGGTTAGAGCTCACACTCGGCTGAGTTCCAGCCTCTGCTCACCTTCCTTTGTCTCAGTTATGATTCTGAAGGCCAGGTGCTTCTTAATCTCACTAAAGCAGTCCTTCTGGTCAGCCCCGCCCTGGGAGTATGCCGTCTCTGCGCACTTGTCTTCTATTCTCCATCCCTGCTGCACTACGCCCAGGCAGGTACCACCTCAGGCATACCCTTTGCTCATGGCACCTGCATTACCATCCCTTCCGCCAGTGTCTGTCACCAGAGAAGATGCCCAGCTTTCTATGGTTGCCCAGAGAGACAGGGAGTATCTCTCCAAAATATCCACAAGGGTATGATATTGTTCCCACTGCTATTGTTCCCTATTGTTCCCACTGCTGGTCTGTGCCATGGGGCACTGCCTCTCCCTCTCTGGTATGGTTCCTTCAGACCACCATCTTCTCCTTACCCCTGTGCTGCAGAATCAACACAGACCTGCAACAACCCACGCCCTATCGGCACCTCTAGAGAAAATGCCCAAGAATCTGGACTCCATGGGGACAGGCTTCCAGACCTTGGGGTGAGAGTAGTGCTGGGAGTTCAGAGCAGGTAGAGAATATATACAGTTTTATGCCTGGCAGGAGAGTGCTATGGCACCCTAATAGGGGAAGGTGGTCCAGTTTTTAGAGGGTCTCTACCATGGGATAAAATGGAAGGATGTTTGAACTCTGCTCACTTGTTTGTAGAAAGTATACTGCTAACTGTTCTCATGGGGGAGGGGAGTGCCATCCACTTGGTGATAGATTTTGTACCTATCGTTTGTATCCTTGTGGTCACAGCTTGCCTCAGCAGGGTTGATGTGAGTTCTTCAACCTTCTCTCTTGGCTCAGCTCCAAACCATCAGCTTATTTGCTAAACTTCTATCCTTTAACTCTCCTTCTGGATGGGAGCCTCTGTGGAAACCTGCCTTCAGTTAGCCATCTTGCTTCTGCCGCCCGCCACCCCCAGGCACACATCTTCATGAAGTGCTTTTGTTCCTAGAATCATTAGATTCACAGTACAGCGCACAGTTTAACCTCCTACCTATTACAGGAAGCCCTTGGTATTGTCTCCAGAAGGAATCACTCAGCCTCCACTTTGGCTAACTGCGTTTGTCCTGCACTCTACCTTACACCACCCCTCACATTTTGTCTTCAATCAATACGGATTAGTCTTTTCTTCTTTCTTTTTTTTGTTTTGTTTTGAGTCTCAGAAGCTATCACTCTTGGTTCAGTGCCGTGGCATCACAGCTAACAGCAACCTCAAACTCTTAGGCTTAAGCAATTCTTTTGCCTCAGCCTCCCAAGTAGCTGGGACTACAGGTGCCCACCACAATGCCTGGCTAGCGTTCTATCAATATGGAGCCTCCATCCCTGAGGGTGCCTCACTCTGTCACAGTTCCGAGCATTTGCATGTGCCTTTCCTTCTACCTGAAATTCCCTCCTTCCACTTGTCAACCAGGAAAACGCTGCTCAGCTATCAAACCTCAGCTCAGATGCTGTGTACTAAGGAAGCTCCTCCAGGTAGATTAAAAGCTTCTCCTAGAACCCCCATAGACACATACACCTCTGTACACACATGATTGCAGCCAAGACCACTTCCATTGCATTTGTCTATACTCAAGTTCGCCTCTCCAGTGGATCAAGGGAAGGAACATTGTACCTTTACATTCTCAGCAGCCAGTCTGTTGCCCAATAAAGAAGTATTATTTATTTAACAAATAGATCAATGGGTGAATAAGTGAATGAATCATCCCTAAACAAAGATCTACGGGACCCAAGAAGTAGGAGCTGGTCAGTGATTGGCCTCTCAGAAAAGGTAGCATTTGACCTAGGTATTGAACTACAAATTGATTTTATTTGGCACAAAAAAAGAAGGTGGGGACTAAAAACAAAGGTATAGCAAGAATAAAGGCATGGGGATAGGCAAATATAGGGCCTTCTCAGAGAGCAACTACTGTCACAGGTGCAGTAGAAGACAAATGTGGAAGAGGATGCTAGAGTTGGAATAAGGTCTCAGGAGTTAGGGCTTTATTCTGGACGTCAGGAAGAACCATGAAAAAATTTTTGAATATGAGAGAAATGTGATCAGATAGGAGACTTGACTAGAGATTTGTTAGAAGGAAATCGCAATTATAATAAGTAAAAGCCTGATAGAACACAGCTGCAGTGGGCCTCAAGAAAAACAAAGTAAATTTGAGAAGCATTTGGGAATCAGATCAAAAAGACTTGGCAACCAATTGAAAGTGGGAAGTGAGGAAGGAGTGAAGCTGAACCTTGGCCAAGCTTTCTGACCTGGTGAACTGAGTGAA
>NW_003852515.1:2347840-2351219 GCF_000181295.1 Otolemur garnettii | reverse complement strand
TAGTGACAGCCAGTGGTTGGTATTTTTTACTTTTTCTGGAAAAGGGGCTATGATACTTTCAGTCCTCTGAAACGAATCCAAAACAATAAAACAGGCTGAATGTTTTCCTCCAGTGGAAGAAAAGAAAGCAAACCTACTACAGGTAAATTGAAATCTTCAAATAGGCCCATAACACATTGCTGAGACATTCTTGAGATAATGGCTTTAGTTAGACTAGGGCCACAAATCTTCCCATTTCCTCATTCTCGTGGCAGGACTAATGAGATTTTATGGCAGGCAAGCTGTTTATCCCTTGGGTGACATTGGCAGGCGTAGCTCTATCTTTATCAATCAAGAGTTTTCTGCACTACAGCATTTTTCCCCACAAAGATTGCCCCAGCCTAGAAGACTACATTTACAGCATGTAAAAAGCTCATTTCTTCACGTGAACGCTCCCTTTCCATTATGTGGATCTAATCATCCTAATGTCACATTACTCTAGAACAAGGGGCAGGCAGAAGAAATGGATGAAAATTTTAGATGGACCTGCAAAGAGATGCCAGGCTGACAGTGCCATACCTAGAATACCACATGTGCATGATAGTCCCTTAACAACACATCTGCAGATAAGCTGCTGCCCACAGTTCCACAACTGCTGCATGGGAGAGGAAGCTCTCTCTCATCACCAGTGACTAGGAATAAGAGGAAGTGCCCACCAATCCAGTCTGGGACAAGGATTTGGTCCCTCCTTGGAGCTTTCAGATTTTTAAAATTAGCCTGCAATGTCTGTTTCCAGCACTTACTAACAACTACATATACCAAGGAGGGGGAGGGTCAGGAATTGACCCACAGAAGTGGGTTTTGCGCATCCGGTTAAGCTGGACAACCAAACACACAAAAACAAATTGTAAGTGGGGTGAGTCCCTAGCCCCCCCATTCCCCCATCACCCGTTGGTATGTGACTTAAGCAATCATATACACACGAATATACAAACTCACATATTTGCCAAGTGCCATTATAACCTCCAAGAATGATGTGAACCTTCTATCTTTGTAACCAGGAAAATGTCCTCAGTTCTCAGACCAAGGAGATACTGAAGAAATGGTTCTGCAAAAGTCAAAGAACAGGTTCTGGCTCTATTCCTCCCAAATGTAGCTGTAACATCTGGGGAGAATGCACGGGACAGCTTCTTGAGGATTCTTTTAAAAGTAGACAGTAGCAAGTAGATTGGGGAGGAAAACCAGAAGACTGATGGTGGACTTAACAATTTGTGCCCTCTGGAATTCTCTGGACAGGACTCAAGGAAGCCTGAAACCCAGAAGTGAGCATCAGTGTAGACAAGAGCTCCTGCATCAGCCTTCCAGGTCATGCTTAAAGTGAGAGAAAGGCATCTCCTGGCAGAGACAGCCAGAGCTCAGAAAGCCCACAGCATGGAAGATGCTAGAAGGTGAACCTTCCTCTTCAAGCAGAGGAGCTGTGATCCCAAGAGCATGCTTTCTTTCTCTTTGTGCGTCTACCACTTAGTCCTGGACAAGACCAGAGTCACAAGAAGTGTACGGAAGAGCAGAGTAAATAAAGTGCCAACTTTCCGCATGGACAACCAAAAAGGGGAACCCTAGGAAACCAGAAAGTACCAGGCAGATCGTGGAGAGGAAGGAGCCTGGGAACAAAATCATAACGTTATTTGCTAACTCTAACTTTGGGGCTTGCCTTCAAGCTTGCATGCTTGGATTTGATCACAAACAGCATAGCAAAGACTTCGAGAATGGAATCAGCACCTACATCACCACCTGGGTCCCAGGCTGACCGTGAAAGAGCAGGCATCCAAGAAAAAGCACTACAAATACTGAAAACAGAACTGACATTGCAACCACAACCCACAGAAGGCTTCTTCCTCAGAACCTGCAGCCTAGACAAATTGCACCAGGTGCCTGCTTGAAAAGTAAAGGAACAAAGAAACATTCTAGGATTTAAAGAAGACTCGGTATCTCATAATATTCAAAATGCCTATGGTATGATCCTAAAATGCTCAGCCTATGAACCAGAAAAATCTCTACTCACTAGGACCCAGCAGGACAGGAAAAAAGTGTGGTGCAGAAAAATACTTGGGAAAAAAATTAGAAAGTCCCCAAATTTCGGAAAAGGTACAAACCTATGGATTCAAGAAGTTCAGTGAACTCCAAACAGGACAAACCCAAATAAAGTCATGCCCAGACACATCCTAATCAAACTGCTAAGACACATCCTAATCAAACTGCTAACGAAACAAAAAATAGAAAAATAAATTACTAAATCAACCAGAGAAAACTGACATACTCTTTTTTTTTCTTTGAGACAGAGTCTCACTCTGTTGCCCAGGCTAAAGGGCTGTGGTGTCAGCCTAGCTTACAGCAACCTCAAACTCCTGGGCTCAAGTGATTTTCCTGCCTCAGCCTCCCCAGTAGCTAGGACTTTAGGCACCCACCACAACACCCGGCTAATATTTTCATTTTTAATAGAGATGTGGTCTTTCTCAGGCTGGTCTCGAACTCCTGAGCTCAAGGCAACCACCTGCCTCAGCCTCCCATAGTACTAGGATTATAGGCGTGAACCACCACACCCCGCCTACAAAACACAATTTACAAGGGAATATCTAAACCACTGTGGGATTCTTCTCTGAAACAACTGGAGATGAGAAGGTGGTTGAACAACAGTGTTAGAGTGCTGAAAGAAAAAAATTGTCATTTTGGAATTCTATATTCTAAGAAAATATCCTTCAGCAATGAAGGTGAAATAAGAACATTCTTGGGTAAATAAAAAATAAGAGAATTTGTTGGCAGCAGACACGCTCTAGAAGAATTGCTAAAGAAAAATGTACAGGCAGAATTACCCTGTGTGAAACAAGCTAGACTCGAAAGGTTATGTACTGTAATGATTTCATTTATATGGCACTTTCAGAAAGATAAAACTATGGCAATGGACAGATTGCCATACAGACAGATCAGGGGCTGCTAGAGGTCAGGGGTGGGATGAAGTTGTGACTAAAACGGGATGGTAGGAAGGAATTTTGGAGCAATGAAGCTGTTCTGCATCCAATTTCTCTACATGTATTAAAATGCACAGAATTCAACACACACACACACACACACACACACACACACAAAGCCAACCTTGCTGCATGTTAAGGAGTGACATCTCTGTTGTTCCCTAAGAAGCTTCTTGGCTTTGAAAAGTACTTAGAGCTGGGTGGTGCCTGTGGCTCAGTGAGTAGGGCGCTGGCCCCATATACCGAGGGTGGCGGGTTCAAACCTGGCTCCGGCCAAACTGCAAGAAAAAAAAAAAATAGCCGGGCATTGTGGTGGGCGCCTGTAGTCCCAGCTACTCGGGAGGCTGAGGCAAGAGAATCGCCTAAGTCCAGGA
>NW_003852515.1:2345742-2347678 GCF_000181295.1 Otolemur garnettii | reverse complement strand
TTATTTCTGCTGCCCTCAAGGGCAGCTTACAGCTGAATGTATCCTCCCCACCTGCCCCACTGCCAGTTCAAGCAAAGAAAATATCACATGTTTGAGCTAAATGATGAATAAGAAGTCAGAATGCATTTTGTGGAACAGCTCTGTAGTTCTATAAAAAACCAATAAAGCTCACCTCCCCTCACCCCTAGTCTGAAATAAGAAAAAATACTGCTGAACTCATCTAAAGCGGGACTTAGAAATCTATATGTCACCTCAGCACTGAAGCCCCTGCAAATGTATAGTAAGGTTCTGGAGCCCCTTATACAGTAGGTACCACCCTGGCACTCCACGGACATAGAACTATTTCTCTGACAACGATATCCTTTTGGTATAAGTAATAATTCTCCCTTTGTGTCAGGTGGTTGGTAGTGGTTTTGCCTTTGGTAGACCCATAGGAAGAAGAGGGAATTGCATGTTTGTGGGAGAAGAAACAAAATATAAATGAGACCTCTGGCACCACTCTAACACTGCAGCTGTCATCCTTCAAAAGTTGTGGTTAGGGTGGGCACAGAATCTCCCAGTGCTGGGAGAGGCCAACACAGGAGGATCACTTGAGCCCAGAAGTTGGAGACTGGCCTGTGCAACATAGCAAGACCTCATCTCTACAGAAAAATTAAAAAATTAGCTGGGTGTGGTGGTGCATGCCTGTAGGCCCAGCTACTCAGGAGCCTGAGTCTAGAGGATCTCCTGAGTCCAGGAGTTCAAAGTTAACAGTGAGCTGTGATCACAGCACTGCACTCCAGCCTGGGTGACAGAGTGAGACACTGTCAAAAGAAAACAAAAGGTTGCATTTAAGTGACTCTGTCCCCCTTCAGGCCACAATCAGTTTTGGGTCTCCAGAGATTTGCAAAGTGATAGACACAGAGACACTCACAGAAATGCAGCGAGTGAATGAATGTACATGTGACTGAATGAATGAATGGTGTGACTGATTCAGGGAGAGTCCTGCAAATATAGCAGATGGCCATGCTCCGGCACCCAATTATGTCTTGGCACTGGTGGGAGGCAAAGGCAGTGGTCCAGCGACCCAGCAGAGAGGACAGGGCTGACAAGGGTCCAGTCTGGTAACAAAAAGGCAGAAGAGTTGGGCCACAACAGGTGACTCATTCAAAGTGCGCCTTGGGTTGCTGTGAGCCTGCATCTCTAGACGACAGAAGGAAGATCAACAACAGAAAATAGTATGCACCAGGAAACAGCAGAAAACAGTACTCCCTGGGAAACAGCAGAGAACAGGAAAACAGTGAGCCCTGAGAAATGCACCCAAGTCAACGTGTGTACCAAAACAGCCCTCTAAAATATTTCCTGTTCCATTAGATGATCCTTCAAATAGTGTCTCCTCCTCCCATGTGTCTCAAAAATACTCTATGCTGTGTCTCCTTGAAGATTTCAAAATGCATATTTGCATATTAAATCTTCAGAAAATCTCATAGTAAAGAGTTATATTTGATTTTTTTAGTTGTAACATACACATTTATTTTAACTACTCAGTTCAACCAATTTTGAGAGTTGAATGTTCAGTTTACCATCACCCAAAACAAGATACAGAACGTTTCCATCACCCCAGAAAGTTCCCCCATGCTCCATCCCAGTCACCCCCCTGGCCCCACTGGGACAACCACAGACTGACTCCGCATCACCATCGTCTGGTTTTGCTAGTTCTTAGACTGCACTGCATGTATTTTTGTGTGTCTGGATTCTTTGTTCAGTGGGAGATTTTTGAGTTTCATCATTGCTGTTGTATGTATCAGTAGTTTATTCTCTTGTTTTATTTCTGAGCTGTATTCCATTCTGTGGGTATATAAACAAATTATGTTATACGTATAGGGCACATATACATCTATATTGTGTATATAATATATGTACATATTATATACATTATATATGTCACATTTGTGTA
>NW_003852515.1:2341486-2345442 GCF_000181295.1 Otolemur garnettii | reverse complement strand
TCACTATCACCCTCAGTAGAGTGTTGTGGCATCACAGCTCACAGCAACCTCCAACTCCTGGGCTTAGGCAATTCTCTTGCCTCAGGCTCCCAAGTAGCTGGGGCTACAGGTTCCCACCAAAATGCCTAACTATTTTTTGTTGCAATTTGGCTGGGGCCGGATTTGAACCCATCACCCTCCATATATGGGGCCAGCGTCCTACCCACTGAGCCACAGGCACCGCCCAGAGTGGACAGCTTTTAAGATTTTTCCTAGCCCTATGCAATGAGAGAATCCAGGGCATTCAGAAATGGAGTTGTCCAAGATCAGAGTTTTTTCTTCTTTTATAAATCTGATAGGCCAAGGCAAATAACATGAAACCCAAAATGATCAGAAAAATTTTAAAACCTTAGGAGAAGGAGACAAAAGGCACTACAGAACCCAGAGAGTGGAGAAGAGGGGCCAGTGAGCAGTCACTTAAAACAGAGGCACGAAGAAAGGGAT
The DNA here is from genome assembly GCF_000181295.1 of Otolemur garnettii. Lineage (NCBI taxonomy): Eukaryota > Metazoa > Chordata > Mammalia > Primates > Galagidae > Otolemur > Otolemur garnettii. Next base: position 2,344,959 of record NW_003852515.1, on the reverse strand, counting down.
ATTTAAGCCAGAGGGAATAGGAGGTACCAAAGTTAGAAACAATTAAAGCAGAGACAATTGCATACAGAAGGTTCCAGCAGTGTTTAAGAAGTTTCTTTGGTCCAGGGGTATAAATAATAAGATATTCAGAAAACTCTTCAAGATTACTTTGTTTGTTTGTTTGTTTTAAGGAGGAGCTGGATAGAGGATGGTATGGCAAAAAGGTATTCATTCTAATTCTACTTATTGAGAATGTAAGTTTGTAATGACATGACTGCAGGGATACAATTCTCTGGATTTCTCACCTTTCTGTGTATCTTGAGCAGAGACACTGGCTTCCTTTGTTCTGGACTATCTTTTAAAGGATGTTTCTGTAGTGAACAGCCTTGAAATACAGAGATCATTTCTACCTCTGGAGCAAAGGGCAGGTTTGCCTACATCCTTAGAGAACAGAGATAGTATCTACTCTTGAAGTAAAGAGCATGTATACTCACTGCCCTTTATAAAAGATCCAGGTCCCTGTAAGGGTATATGGCACACCTCTTGGGTGTGAGACACAACTACAGTAGCGACTCTAGCTAACAAACAGAAATATTGTAACCTAATTGTTTGTACCCTCCCATTAATCTAGCATTTAAAAAAATAAAATAAAGATTCAGGTCTTCTAGGGTCAGACTTCCTCTCCTGCAATGCAACCCACTACATGTGCAGGTATAATCAAGTCCTCTTCAATCACTCTTTTGAGACATGAGGAATCAGTGTAAGTTTTTAAAAACTGGCCACAGCTATAGCTGTGAATAATAAACTGTCCTTCTGTGACCCGTCAGTCTCATGTCCTCACTCAGTATCCCAAAGCTAACTTGAGTAAACTAACTTGTTACTTGCAAGTAGGGTAAAATCCCAGCCCCTTCAAATTTCTTCACAATTTCATCTAATTGAATAATAGCAAAAATTCTTCCTCTACGTACTTCCAAAGTCTAATTTATCAGCAAGAGGAAATAATTCTATCCTTAGATTTTTTTTAAAAAAGGAGAGTTCAAGACATTTAGGATTTCTCAATATATTGCTAATTTCTAAACCTAAGAAATCTAGACAAACATTTTCCTGCACTATTTAGAAAGCTATTTTTCTGGCACCAGTTGAGATATACCCTTCATCCCAGGAACCAACACGATAAAACTCTTTAACTCTTGGGTCCCATAGCACAAAAGAGAATCCAGCTCAGCCTCAGCTGCGGAGATCACTAGTATGGCCCAAGGGCCAGGTGGTCCTCAGCTTCAGTTTCCCAGGTTGGCTGGCTCACTGCTCCAGCTCACCTCCACAGAAACTCCAGCAGCGAATAGCTCCTGCATAGTTTCCTAAAGGCAGAAGGCAAGCGTCTGTCCACACTAAAAACAGTCAGAAAGTCCCTAAACAAAGCTCTGGCCAGAAAAGAGGGATCTGTGGCAGGGCGCATGTACACTCAACTTGCCAGGAGCCGTCTACAGTTTCCCCATTTGGATAGGAAACTGGACAGTCCCTCAGGTTAAAGGATGCAGGAAAACTCTTCACACTAATTCCAGCCCCCACAGCCTGTGTGTCACCTTCTCTCATTTTTCTCTCATTTCAGTCACTTCATGAAAATGATCTTTTGCAAATGACCTCAGTCATACAGATAGGGACTCCCCAGCCACTCCCAACTTCACATGAATTCAACTGTCTCTAAAATCCAGATCCCCTTTCTCCCCGTCTCTCTGCAGGGTCCGCATCTCACCAGTCTCCTAGAAGCAGCGTCCCTCTCTATTTTGAAATCGGCGATCCTCATTTTCATCTATGCTTGCTCTTACCTTCCACCACTGGACCTGAGATTCCTTTCAGATCTAGTATCTATCATTCTGTGTTTTTTCCACACACACATTAAAATACTTCCCAGAAAAAAACTGACATCAACCCTCCTCTAGTCTACAGAACTGTGAGAAAATAAGCCTGTATTGTTTTAAGCCTGAGCTGCTTAACGCAATATGCATGCCCTTTGTTGGTTTTTAACCTTGTTATGCTTAGCAAACTACAAAAAGGTAGTATTCTCAGCATACTACATAGAAAATGAATTCTATTCTACATGGTGTAGTCTACACAGCAGGCAAAGCATTCACAAAACGTGAGATAATTACAGAATGGCAAGGCTACGATAAAGGTCACAGCTAAAGGCAGAAATGCTAGCGGTTATCTGCAGAATAAAAGGAAAACTGAGCAAATACATAGGTCATCTTATTCATATTTCAAATAAGCTCTCTTTTCAACTAATAGGCTTCTATCTTGTTTTCTCACTTTTAGTGGCCATTGATAAATATAACTGTTTCAACTTTACAAGCACAACTACATTTCACAAAAAGGTCAGCTGTAGTCGGTGTTTTCATACACGACCACCTGGGGCGGAGGAGGAATTCGTGACTTTAACAGTGCGAAAGGGATGATTCATTAACAGCTCTGATTTCATATTTTGGACATTCATTGAAGATCTTTGCTTAAGAACCAGTCATTTTGAGACAGTTAGGGAAATGTGCACATGAGTTTGGTCTTAAACAACATTAAGAAATTATTGTTAATTTTGTCAGGTATGATAATGATATTGTAGTTATGAAGGAAAATGGAGAAACAGAATTATTTAGGAGAAAAGAAGAAAGAGGAAGAGGAGGGGAGGGAGGCAGAGGGGAAAATGGGCAATGACACAATTGTAACAAAATGTTTATAACTTGAATTGGTTCATCAGATTCATTACACAGTATGTTGACTTCTGTGTAAGTTTGAAAGTCTTCATTAAAAAGTGTTTTCAGGCCGGGCATGGTAGCTCACACCTATAATCCTAACACTCTGTGAGGCTGAAGTGGGAGGATCCCTTGAGCTCAGGAGTTCAAGACCAGTCTGAGCAACACAGTGAGACTCTATCCTACTAAAAATAGAAAAACTAGCCAGGCATGGTGGCATGTGCCTGTAGTCCCCGCAACTCAGGAGGCTAAGGCAGGAGGATCACTTGAGCCCCAAAGTTCAAGTCCAGCCTGAGCAACATGGCAAGACTCTTTTTTTTTTGCAGTTTTTGGCTGGGGCTGGGTTTGAACCCACCACCTCCAGCATATGGGGCCAGTGCCTTACACCTTTGAGCCTTCTCTTAAAAAAAAGGAAAACCAAACTTTTTTTTTTTTTTTTCCAAAGTCTCAAAAAGAAGAGAAGTTAACTGATGACTCCATACCAAACCTCAGAGTCAAAGGATTCCACGATAGACATACTCTTATCTGACAATGTGAACGTTACTTTTTTTTTGCATTATTATTACTATTACTGCTCAATATTTCATTGCAGCAATCGTCTGATTTCTTTTCTGAATGTATTTATCTTCATTCATTCTTTAGGAGGTTTTTGTTTGTAGTCCTTATCTTAAACATTGTTATTGTCATTAAATTTTAAGCCTTTTTAATTTTGTGAAGGCAAAAAGTGGAAACCAAATAATCCCATGTATA
>NW_003852515.1:2338981-2340807 GCF_000181295.1 Otolemur garnettii | reverse complement strand
GCTTTGATGAGACTCAGATCTTTGATGTTTTTTTACTCCAATTCATCATAGGTGTTTGATTCTATCAGAAGACATGAGATGAAGTGTTGACTTTCTCTTAGTCAGGTCAGTAGCCATGGTTGATCATTATTAAGATGCATTCTTTTGGCCGGGCAGGTGCAATGGTTCACACCTGTAATCCTAGCACTCTGGGAGGCCAAGTTGGTAGACTGTCTGAGCTCAGGAGTTTGAGACCAGCCTGAGTAAGGGTGAGACCCTCGTCAGGTGTTGTGGTGGGCTCCTGTAGTCACAACTACTCAGGAGGCTGAGGCAGAAGGATCACTTGAGCTCCAGAGTTTGAGATTGCTATGAGCTAAAACACCATGGCACTCTACCCAGGGCAATAGAGTAAGACTTTATTTCATTTAAAAAAAAGATGTGTTCTTTCCCCATGTCCATTTTTTATTTAAATCTGAGTCCTGATAGGAAGGGTTGTGTACATTCCGGGGTCCTGTCTTCTCTTAGCCCCAGGCCTGTGTCACAAGGTCACCTGGACCAAAAGACTGGACTTTGGGAAGATTCGGGGTGGAAATAGCAGCAGATAAAGCAAATGAAGGACAAGCCTTGTCCTACAGAAGTTTATAGTGAGCTTGAAGACAGGACATAAACACATGAAAAAAAAAATAAATGAGATGTCATAAAGTGGTGTAAATAACTTGTGAGGTGACCCCTCTGGGAGTGCAGAGGACAAGGGAGAAATGCACAGGGGTAATCAGGGCGGGACTTTAACCCAAACACAAACTTCCTGCAGCTGAAGCAGAGGATTACTGTATTGATGACTGTGCTGCACTCACAGTCCCAAGCTGACATCCACCGGGGGTTTCCTGTTGCAAAACGTCCTATTCATTCTCATCTACTCTGCATTGACCAAAGACTTCACAACCATGATTCTGATGTCCCTCTTGGTTACATGTCACCTGACCTTATAACCACACTCCACAACATATTTTCCAACCGTGAAGACAGGAAAAACCATCAAGCATTACTGGGAATGTAGAAAGAGTGTTTGTTGCATGTCCATTCTGTGTCAGGCTCAGAGCGGGCACATTCGGCCTCCCACGGCCCTGAGAGGCCAGCACTACCCAGCATCCATGTTTGACTTCTTTCTTTCTAACAAATCCCTAGTTTGTTCACGGCGGCTAACCCCATGGTCAGCTTCCTATTATAGACAGCCCAAATATCTGATAGTTATTATCATGTGATTCTAGTGACCGAGTAAAGTACTGGCGTTCAGATAGGATAAGAAACTCATGGCAATGTATACAGCCAGAACAGGGCACTGCTGGCGCTCCATGCCTCTTCCCTTCAGCTCCCTCTCCTTTCGCCCTCCCCGGGGCCTTTTTCTATTCCATGTTACCTTTCACTGGGCAAGTCCAAAGACTCTTTCTCTGCATTTAAAAGCCAGGAAAGGTGGGCCTGGATCATTGTGCTCTTTTACCAGAGCCTAGGCTGCTGGCACAGAGGACATTGTCCTTTTTCAGGCCAATTCTCCTAAAAGGATAACTGCTGGAGACCCCTCCTCCCTCAGATGCTTCTCCTAACTGCCCTTCCTACTACCCTGCTTGGGTTCTGCTGTGCTCAGGCACGTCCAGAATCTTTCTGTTCAAACAGAGCCTTCTTGCTCAGCAGTTCCCCACAGGTGTTCCACAAAACCCATGTCCCAAGGGAAGCTACTCAAGTACCTGGATTTAATTAAGACTAAGATGCATATCTTTCACATTTTAATGTCCCTGAAATCAGGATGTTCCTTACAATCTTTCACATTTTAATGTCCCTGAAATCAGGAT
>NW_003852515.1:2334116-2338961 GCF_000181295.1 Otolemur garnettii | reverse complement strand
ATCTTTCACATTTTAATGTCCCTGAAATCAGGATGTTCCTTACAATCTTTCACATTTTAATGTCCCTGAAATCAGGATCTTTGTTACAATTGAAGTATCTTAACCATTATCATCAGCAGCCACTTTTCTCGTGCTTTATTTTACCTCTCTGAAATCATAATGCATCTTGTAAGTACTCACATCTTAGTTTTATTGGAATATGGTACTTGAAAATAAAAGAGTTCCATGGTGAAATAAGTTTGGAAAATAATGAAACAAACTAAAATAAACATGTTTTTAATGCAGACCTTCTTGGAGCCTGTGACATGCTAACATGCATCTCCAAGAGATATGCTAAAAATATTTGGCCATGAAATTTTCCTTTCCGTAGAGTGCTTTATAGTACTAGTGTTATATGAAACACAAATTAAGAAAACTCACCGTTATATTCTGAGCTAATTAACCAGATTTGCCAACCCACTGTCTTCTGGAAGAGAGCTGTCAGGAAGTTGGTCAGAAGACAAATAAACTCTGAGGCTGACAAGTCTGAAGCGTGGCCCTTTAGTGGGAGGGTCTGACAAGTCTGAAGTGTGGCCCTTTAGTGGGAGGGTCACAATACTCACAGAGGCACCAGGAACTGAGTAAGTCACTGGAACACAGAACAGATACCTACAGGGAATATCAGAAAGTGAAATGTGTAATGATGCTAAACTTCATCCACTTAACTCTTTTTATTGGCCATACAGCCTGCTTGCCTTTGTCCACTCCAAAGAGACAAGTATGACCATGCCTCCTCCATGCCTGGGGACTGTGTCTGATCCCCAGAATCTTATGACAACTTCATTGGTCTCAGAGATACAAATCTACCTGATGCGACCTCTGTAATGCTGACAGGGGACATAATTCTTTGATAATGCTTAGTGCTTTTTAAACCCCCCCCCCAGGGGTTCCCCTTTTTCGGAAAAGTTTAACCCCCTTGTTTTTAAGCTCTGACTTACTGAAGCAGTGCTGAGACTGTGCCAGCTGAGGAAAGGGGTATTTCACTGCTGCGGTCACCTTGGCCCTAGGTGATAGAGGCCAAAACCGTAGTGACAGCAGAAATGTTAAAAAGTAGAAGATAGTAAGAAATATTTTAGACACAGAATCTTTAGGGAGTTTGGAGGGGTTTGTTTGTTTGTTTTCTGTTTTTTGAGACAGAATCTCACTTTGTCACCCTGGGTAGAATACTGTGGCGTCATCACAACTCATACCAACCTTGAACTCCTGGGCTCAAGTGATTCTCTTGCCTCCATTTTTTTCTATTTTTAGCAGAGAGGGCTCTCACTCTTGCTCAAAATCTTGAGCTCAACCAATTCACCCACCTTGGCCTCTTAGAGTGCCAGGATTGCAGGTGTGAGCTGCTGTGCCTGGCCCAGGCAGGGGTTTAACATGGAGTTTGAAAGAATAGTGTACCAGGGAAAAACACAGGACAGTGAAAGGAGGAGGTGGGGTCTTAGAGAGAAGATGGTTATTTGAGTTTCTCACTGAGCTGTCCAGGTGGAAATGTCCAGAGGTGGTCACAGATAGGGATGGGATGTCAGAGGGCAGAGTTGTACATTTTGAAGTCATCTGTACCCTACTCATATTTGAAGCTTCAGGAGTTCAGAAACGTCTTTCCCACAATGTAGTAAGGTTCAGAACACCACACATTTATAACTGCTAGAGTCTGTGTAGGATGTGAGTTCAAGTCCTACTCCTGCTGCTTTCTGCTATGTGGCCTGGCTGTGATACTCTGCCTTCTGAGCCTCAGTTTCCTTAATTGGAAACAGAAAGTCAAATCAGCCCCTCTGGGCAGTTGTGGATATTAAATAAGAAAATCCCTATCCAGTGCCTGAGAGAACGCCTGGTGCTGAGGATGGGCTCAGGCCTGACTGTGTCTCTCTGCTGTCTCTTGACCCGTCCCATACAACTCCTAAGCAGGCCATTAACACAAGTCCCCTCCTCTTCCGTGCTGAGTGGGTCTAGCAACAAGCAATTGATTTTCACTCATCTCAATGGTATGGGAAGATCAGATCTTGGCAGACCAATTTAATTTTCTTTAATGATATACAGGCCACACAGATAAGGAATGAGCAAGATATACTATCTCTCTGTGCAGGAATATGACCTTAGATTGTAGCACAAATGACTTTTCATTGATGAGATACAAGGAAATAAGAGATACTCCTTTTCTCTCTTAGGTCCAGGTACCAAAAGCTAAATAATATCACCCAAAAGTGGCTTATCCATGACTCGGTCTCAACCTGGCAGCATCCTGCGTGGCCTCACTCATGTCAGGAAGAAATGGAACTGAACACATCTGTCTTTACCCCAGCAACATAACTGAGAGCTTCCTTGTTAAAATTGCGTAAGACACCAAGTTGGGAGGCACCTGTCTAAGACAGTAGGAATAGAAGTCAAAACAGTATCAGTCAACTAAAGAAATGGTTCACAAAGAGTACAGTTCAACAGGAACAAGTGTAACTTAAAAAAAAAACAAAACTATATACACAAAAAGGATATATGTTGGCTTGTTCACTGGACCAGCCACTGGTGTGACCCAGACTTGTAGCCGATGAGCAATGCTTGAGAATGGCCAGGTGCCAGGGTGGCTCTGCTGAGTTAAATATGTATCAGAGAAGAAGTCAGAAGAAAAGGGAAGGAGATGCAGGATGAGAGAGAAAGAGAGAGGGAAGTGTGATGTGTGAAGTTAGGAGAGTGTGATGTTTCTATTGTTGTGAAGGACATTCAGGGTAGAAGATGCTAGTTCATTGGAATTCAAGTTCCCTTATAGGATCAACAACTAACTTATTGAGCAAATAATCTGTGCAAGGGATTATGTCCCAGGGCTACAAATACAGCAGTGAAGTCAGGATCCTGCCTTCAGGAGTTCTTCTCCCTCTACCTGACTTCTAAATGGGGAAGTGCCTGGTAAGATCCTTATTTCTGTCTTCACCTGCCCCTTTGCAATCTCACCCTCTACCCATGTCTCCCGCTGTTGCCTCACACATCCAGACTTCTACATCAGATTCATGTGGCCAATTGTTTGTCCTCTCAACAAACCACAAACTTGGTCCAGCCAAGGTGGAATTTTGATTCTCCCTTCTCTCTGCCCAAACCTGTTCCTGCCCCGGTCCCTCTCCTCTCTATACATGGCCCTAAACAGGGCCAAAACCAAGGACCATGGTTTTGACTCTGATATCCCACATCCTGATGGTTCTAATCCTCCAGAATTGGAATTACACCCCATAGCCAATAAAATAGCAATTTACAGTCTAAAGATTTCTGCAAACAACTGGGACCAGAGCAAACACCTCCCTCCTTCCTATGCCACACCTGTTTCCCACAGACCAAAAGTCACCTCAGTTGACCAAGCCCTACTACCAACAACCCAACAAGACAGGGGAAGGAGAGGCAGTCTGGGGGGTTTACTGCTTGGGGAGTGGGGACAACTGTGCTCACAAAGATGGTTTACGTACTTTAATGTGTATATAAGTTTAAATGCAGAGGTTACTGCCTCCCTCACCCTGATGGAAGGCTCTATAATAGGGCCAGATGACAAATATTTTAGGATTTGTTGGCCACACAATGTCCATCACAGCTACTCAATACTGTCATTGTAGCATGAAGGTAGTCACAGACAGTAACGCACGAGACATAAATAAACGCGCAAGTCTGTCTTCCAGTAAGACTTTATTTATGGACACTTAAATTTGAATTTCATATGATTTTCACATATCACGAAATTGTATTCTTCTCTTGATTTTTTTTTCCCAACTACTTAAAAAAAGTAAAAAACTATTTGTAGCTCATGGGCTAAACAAAAACAGGCAGCAGGCGAGACGTGGCCCCTGCCTACAGTTTGCCAATTCTTAATCTAAGAGAGTCACTGGCAGACACTGTGGGATCCTGCCAGAAAGGGACAATGACGCCTCACTTCCTAGCAGACATCTGATGAGCTTCAGGACTTTGGACCCTTTCTGGGCTGGAGCTGAGGGTGGTGAGAACATTGGGCTGGTGCTTGTCCTCTGAGGCCAGGGACACACGGGAGCATAAGGCCAGAGCCTGCTTCTCAGCTGAAAGTTTCTAAAACCTGGACGACTCAGTGAAGCAGGCCCTGCAGCAAAGGGAACAGGGCTCCTTTGCTCTTGTAACTGTCTCTCAAAATTACTGTATTTTTATAAAGCTTTATTGCCTAAGCTTCAGCACTACCTGCAGTAAATAGTTGCATAGTTGCAAATGATTTATTGGGGTGGCAAACTCTTGCTTGGGTTTTTTGGGGGTTTGTTTAAATTTCTATTATTGTTGGCATAATAAAAAAAAAAAAGAAGTTATTCAGATGACAAAAGTTTAAATGCTGATTCCAGTTAACAAGGGAGGCTGCAGAATGTCTATCCCAAGGACTTTAAAACTATGATCCGCAACAATGTGTTTGGGGATTTTTAAGGTGAGCCCAGCCTGCCTCAGGAGGCTAGATGGGTCACTGCCTGAGTCTCCCCCATCTGCATAATTCCAGGGTGTGAAAGGAGACATATGCACCTGGCAAGGAGTAATTAGACAGAGCAGCCCTGTTTTTCTTTTCTCTGACAACACAAATAGTGAAGATCAACTCCCCACATCCCTGTGCAACCCTAAATGCCCAGCCAAAGAAGTTCCCTTTCCTTTGCCTCTGTCTGCAGACAAGGTCAGCAAAGCCTGCATTTTAATACTGAAATAATTCCAGTTATTTGAGGTGCCATTACTGCTAAAAGATTTCTAAAGAAGGGAAAAAAAGCATCTCGATATGACAAGGAAGTTGTCGAATCATCAGAAATTACTTGGTACAAACAAGACATTGATCCCCCCCCC
>NW_003852515.1:2333833-2334096 GCF_000181295.1 Otolemur garnettii | reverse complement strand
GTTTCTCTGAGTCAGGTGGCTCCAGAGTCTCAGCATAGGATCTGTGAAGTCAGGCCATTTTCTCTCCTCCTTATGAATTTTCTCTAGTACTAGAGATTCTAGAAATCCAAATGTAACAGGCAAAGTCTGATCATGTTGTAGACAGCCACAGCTTCCTCTCTCTGGGCCGATTTCAAACTACAAGATTGACAAGAGCTAAAAGTCTACCTTTGGTTTTAAAAAGTAGATGATTCTGATTTTTAAAAATAATACAGGGCTACATA
>NW_003852515.1:2307962-2333712 GCF_000181295.1 Otolemur garnettii | reverse complement strand
TCACCTATCCTTGACCAATTTTATTCCTGCAACACACAGCAGGAGGTTTGCAGTTTTGTGATACTGTTCAATGCTATGTCATTATCCATCAAGATGTCCAGATAAATTACTCAACAGAGAGACGGTGGCGATGCCGCTCAAACACCCAGCTAAGGGGAGTGTCTCCGATCACTCGCTGTCCTCTGTCCCAGACAGACTTCTGTGGTTTACGGTTGCTCTCATGTCTGTTTACCAGAAACAGATTTGCCAATATTTTCTTTTAAGCTAAATTCCCTTCTCTCCCCTGGAGTATCAACAGTTATGACAAGATGAATATAGAGAAGGAGCAGCGTCGCTCCTTACAGTCATCACCACTCACCGGGCACCTTCGACATACCTGCCGCCGGGCGGGCCTGCCCCTCCCCGGGGACGGCACGGGCAGGCGTGAGTCAGCCACCTTCACAGCTATGTACACGGAGGTTCAGTCATGTGTCTGGGCTCATACTTCTGGTATGAAGCAGAGCCTGGCTTCAAGCCCGGCTTTCCCTCCTCCACTGCTTTGCTCTTTCCGCTGTTCAGCAACGCCGGGTGGGGGAACGTGCCAGGCGTTTTCCGTGATTGCCCCTGTAGCCTGCCTCCTACACGAACTTCTCCCCACCTGTGTCAAAATCATCACAACAATGACCTTAAAGATTTCAAAATGGGGTGTCACTTTCTCTCACAACCATTGTCAGTTTTTATATTTCCTTCCAGTCTTCATCAATGTGGATTTAATGAGTACGTAAGTTTAAATGCTGAAAATCGCCCACCCTTCTTTCTGCACTTCTCATTGCGTCATGAACATACTCCCATGTTGCTATAGAACCTTTAGAGTTACTAATTTAACAACTGTATACTATTCTATCAAGTTGATATACCTTAGTTTCTTAAACTATTTCTCTTCCGTGGAATTGTTATTAAATAATAATGTTTCCCTAATAAAATAATGCTAATAAATTTCTTTTGGCTGAGCGTGGTAGTTCATGCCTGTAATTTTAGCACTCCAAGACACTGAGGTGGGAGGATCCCTTGGGCTCAGGAGTTTGAAACCAGTCTGAGCAAAAGCAAGGCCCTGTCACACACCCAGTGTCCTGGTGGGCACCAGTAGTCACAGTTACTTGGGAGGCTGAGGCAGGAGGATCATTTGAATCCAGGAGTTTCAGGTTGCTCTGAGGTAGGCTAAGGTCATGGCACTCTACCCAGAGCAACAGAGTGAGACTCTGTCTCTTAAAAAAAGAAATAAAAAAATTAATAAATAAATTTCTTTAGTGTGTTTGCTTTTTCTTTTCACAGGAATTTTTCTTTACGCCAAACTTCCAAAAGTATGATTACAGGATCAAAGGGTTTGAATATTTTATGTTTGACCTTCTTTCTTAGATACTGAACACACAGAGACTATTTTCAACATTCTTCTTATCTTCTAAGCATAATCTGGGAGAAAAAAAAGAGTCAATTTATCGCCGTTTCCTCACACCCCACTGGGTATGGGATTATACCAATCCAACTGCTCACACCCAAAGCCGCTGCGGATTTCTGAATGTAAGCTGGACTTTTTGAAAAATCCTTGTGCTTTCCATATACATACAAGTCCAGAAAGATAAAAATAAGTGCTCGGCGCTGACAAAGTTACGAGGAAATAGTCCAGCGAATAAGCGTCAATGAGTGCAGACTGGTACAACCTCTTTGGAAGGCAATTTGGCAATATGGGGGAAAAGCTTTAAAAATGTATATGTGCTTTCATCCAATCATTCTATTTCAATAATTTATCCTAAGAGGGAAAGTCAAGGAAGATACAAATATTTAGCTACAAGCATAGTCTTTCTGACAACCCTTATAATAGCAAAAAATGAAAACAAATTTATGTCCAACAAGGGAATTGGTAAGAAATTATAACACATCTGTGTAATGGAGAACTGTGAAACCATTTAAAATTATAACTGTAGATGGCATAATACATTAATGACATGAACATGGACTCATAATATGTTTAATGAAAAAGTCATTAAAAAGCATTTATTACATTACCTGTTCATATAAAATATATATACAGAGATAGAAGTAGAGATATGCTCCAGTTATTAACAGCATTTATATCTAGATGGGGAAATTATGCATTATTAATGGTTTTGCCTTTTTTATTTTATAACACCGAATATTTTTGCCTTTGTAATAAGAAAGTTGTTTTTTCTTATTTATTTATACCCTCCCTCCTCCCTTTTTTCCTGTCCTTCCTTCCTTCCCTTCTTCCTTCCTTCCTTTTATTTTTTTAGAGACAGATTGTTACTCTGTTGCCCAGGTTAGAGTGTGATGGTGTGATCAGAGCTCACTCATTGCAGCCTCAAATTCCTGGGTTCAAGTGATCCTCCCACCTCAGCCACCAGAGTAGCTGGGACTCTTAAGTGTATACCACCATGCCCAGCTCATTTATACCAGTTTCTAAAGCTTACATGTGCACAAAAAAATGCTTTCCATACCCCACCTAACTAGAAGAGGGTCAAGAAGAACTGTTCTAACTTCAGCCTCTAGAATCTATGTGTGTGTCATCACCTATACCTCTAAATAATAAGGACTTATAAGCAGACAGCATGGAATGTGAGGAAATCCCTTCCTATATCTAATTCAAAATGCCAGTACTTGCAGGTCTTGCAAAGGACATGAGGATTCCTAACCCCTCTAATCAGGGCCACGGACAGCTCTCCCTGCAGAAGAAATGAGGTATGGGTCTCTTGGAGATTTAGGGTAGCCATTAAGAAATGCCATCTTCTTTTCCTGTAGCAGTTATCCATAGCTGTGTAACAAAGTATTCCCAAACACCACAACAAACCTGTGATCTCTCCCAGCACCTGTGGGTAGGAATCTGAGTGTGATTTAGCCAGGTAATGCTGACTCAGGGGCTCTCAAGGTTGCAGGCAGGCCAGGGCTGCAGTAATCTGAAGGCTTGACTGGCTCTGAAGGATCCACTCCCACACCTCAGGCCCTCTGTAGCTGTTGGCTCGAGGCCTCATTGCCTCTCCACAGACTATCTGTGTGTCCTTGTGACATGACAACTGGCTTACAGAATGTTTGATCCAGGAGACAGACAGAGAGAGAGAGAGAACTCAAAACAAGATCTACAGTGTCTTTTAACACCTACTCTTGGAAATGAACCCATTTCTGCTGTATCCCACAGGTAGCCCTGACAGTGTGGGGAGGGGACTACACCAGGGGGTGATCATCCAGGGCCATGGTAGAGGCTGCCGACCATACTCCCTATCAGAGGGCTGCATTACTGACACACCCTACCACCACCATCTTGGCAAGCGATCTAGGGACTCAGGAACTCAAAACCATCTCAAAGAAATAAAGCAGGAAGACCACAGTTACACATGAATACACAAAAGCTCTAATAGATACTTTTTACTTTCACCAAAGTAAAACAACAGGTGACATAGTAAATAAATAAGAAATGTATGATTGACATATTAAATTGGAGGTAATGGGTACTATACAATTAATTTCCATTTCATCATGCTTTGCTGACTAGAAACTTTTTCAGATTTCCTTGCCAGCAGTTTCAAGGGAACACATAAATTTACTTTACTCAGACGTAGATGCAACACGCACTGAGCAGACGTCCCTGTGTCTCATCCTGTGTGCAAAGTCAGTGACACTCTCATCGATTTGCTCTGAGTCTTGCTCTGGCATTGTCCTAAAGGCACAGCTTTGGCTAAACACAGTTTCCTACTGTGTTAAGTGGAGAAAATGGGAGAATCACAGTCCCTCAATGCCTAACATCAAGGGGTTTAAGGCCTTAACACTGCCCTTGCCTATGTCCTTGCAAAGTACCTCAGAGCACAGCAAATGCAGGGGCTGGGCTGTGCTCTTCCCTCTGTGCCCTCCCCCCGAACTCCTGTGCTACCCACACCTCCAGCAAGGCCTGTGCCCTTTGCTGGTCTGCTCCACAAATGCCCCACACCTGCCCCAAGGCCTGGCCCTACTAACTTTACTGCCACAGAGTCCTCCTCGCCTCTTTTTGCCTTTTCTAGCTTCCAATTCATTTTAAAAATTATTCCCAACAAAAATGACTGACAATCTTCACATACTCTGTCCTAAATTCTGGAAGGTAACTGGTTTGGATATAGTTTGTTTGACCCCTTCAAATCTCACATTAAAATTTGATTCTCATTGTGGTGGATGCTGGGAGGTGGAGCCTAATGGGAGTATTTGAATCATGGGGGTGCATTCCTCATGTGTGGTCTGGGGCCATCTTACAGTCATGAGTGAGCTCTCACTCTATTCGTTCTATTAGTTAATAACTGGGACAGTTGGTTACTAAAAAGACCCTGACACCACCCCACCTTTCTCTCCTGCTTCCTTTCTCCACTGTGATCTCTGCACATGCTGGATCCCCCTTCCCCCTGCCCTCACCAGACAAAGATGCTAGCACTAAGCCACTCCTACAGCCTGTGGAACTGTGAATCAAATAAATCTCTTTCCATTATAAATTATCCACCTTCAGGTGCAGACAGTCCCTAGATATGGATGGGATACATTCCTAAGACCGGAATTGGATTGGGTAGATTGCATTTGTATGTAACTTGGATCTCTGGTGAGTAGCACATATATGATAATAATAATACTATAATGACTTATATGTGGTAATCATACAGTGCAATACTATAATAATAATAACTTGTAATAATGAGTTACAGAAACTGTTGTGTTCTTTCTTTTAATTCAAACAGAACATATAAACACAAACTTATACAAAAAGTTTAGATGGAAATAGGAGAAATTTCAAAGAAGAATACTAAATGTTAACATTCACCTAATGTTGCATTAATGTCTTGCTTCCTGGAAGGGCCATCTTTGAGGCAAGAAGTTAGGCTAATATTAACCAGAAGGCGATGATGGAGATGGTGCTGGAGAACCAAAATTTGATTCTGCTACTGGAGGAGGGGAGCTTATTACTGAAGTCAGTTTCTTTAAAAGGTATCTAGGGTCATTTGCACGGCCTTTTTGTGTTTTTCATCACAAACGGCCTGGTAGCAGCTGATGCTCTCACTATACAGTAAGCCTTTGTAAACTGCTCAGTGTTGGGATCCTGCTCCTCAAACTTAGCAAATCCTGCTTCAAGGAGACAAAAGGGTTCAGCTAAGTCTTTTGTTGTAAACGTTCTTGTCTCTGGATCTTCTGATTCTTTGTGTTTTCATGTTTCTGTCAGCTGCTTCTCCATCCATGAGACTAGCTAATACCATAAAGATCGCTTATGCCATGTGGGTTTGTTCACATTCACAGAAGAAACCAGTCCCAGAATTATTAATTTAATTACTTAATTATAAATTACCTTTATGAAGTGCCTCAGGACCCTGTTTGTAAGTACAGACAGAACACCACAAGTTGGGTCATCCATAACCCGGGGACTGTCTGTATTCCTTTCAGCAAAACAAATGGGCTAAGACAGTAACTGAAGGTATCAAGTGAGGTGGAAGAATTCATGTGACACTTTACATTCTTCCAGTCACTGGGTAAGGTTACTCGATAACCTCTGGGCTTACAGAAGCATATCTACTAGACTTGTTAAATAAATGAATGAATGGATGAATGAAGAGTTGGAAAGGAATAAATTTAAGTCTACTAGTCTTGTTTGGCAAAATAAAAAGGTGGCAACTCTGATCCTCACTCTCTCAAAAAAAAAAGTCTGGTTGTGAATCGTACAGTCTGGGGACCCACAGTCGAGGTCAGTAGTGTCATCATACTGTTCATATTGTTAGCACCAGGACTATTTTCCTGCCTTTGAGGTCAGAAGATCAAGTAATGCATATCAATTCTAAGATGTCCATGTTATCTCTACATATGAGGTTGGACAGTTAAGTTCATGAACTCCTATACCTCAGTGCTGAATATCACTACAGTCACCTTCAAAGTACTCCTCTTGTGAAGCCATGTACTCATGCCAGTGCCTAGTCCACCCTTCAAAGCAATTTTGGAACTCTTTTTCTGGAATATCGCCCTCAGAGATGTTGTTGTAGGAGGTCTGATAATTAAGTTTGTGAACTCGTCCTAGAATAAAGTATTTTGGGTCATGGGGCCAGATCTGATTGGGTAAGTCCAAAGAGCCAATGGTGAACTCTCTTATCCTGGTCAACACGGTGTGGGCCAGCAGCAGACTAGTGTGCTATGCAAACTCTGTATTGGTCAGGACCCTCCCAGTGGCTAGCTTAGGTAATAGAGGCAAGGACTTGAAGTCAGGGATTTGGATGCCCCCAGAACTTCCCCCCCCCCATCCTTATCTCTGAGTTTTTCTTTGTACATGAATTTCATTCTCTCTCCCCATACAGAACTTTCTTCACACAGCAGTGAACATGGGAGCCCACCTCACTGAGGCCACAGTCAGACAACTCTGAACTGTGAAAAAGTTCTTCTGCAGGTCCTGTTAGGAAAATCCTGGGTTAGGACTCTGTTGGATGCCAGGTCCAGCACTGCACCAATCCCCAAAACCAAGTGTTACCAAAACATGTAATATAAAGGCAAAGGCGACAACCCTTACAAGCTCATGGCTCTAGAACTGGGCAGCCTTGGCTTCAAACTCACTTACTGGCTGTGTGTCCTTGTGAACCTACTTAGATGCTCTAAGCTTCACTTCTGTTATCCACAAAATAAGGGATAATATTAATACCAACCACAAATTGCTGTTGTGAAGATGAAGCTAATTCAACTGTGGCAATAATATGAAGCACAAAAGTCCACATCTGACACATAATAAATGTTCAAAAAGTCTTCTGTTGATTTTGGCAGTTATTAATGCTTTGTTATCTGCTCAACACAGAGACCAAACCACAGTGTCTGGTCTTCTACTTTGTATCCAAATGATGCAGCGTTTTGCTATCACCAACACTCCCCTATTCCTATGGCCAGACTGGAGTCATGTTGGATAATGTACCACAGGGTACTGCCAAATCAAATCACACATGCAAGAAGGCATGGGAGGGCCATCAAAGGTCAAAACCAGAATCAGGGTGGTGCCTGTGGCTCAGTGAGTAGGGCTCTAGCTCCATATACTGAGGGTGGAGGGTTCAAACCAACTGCAATGACAACAACAAATAGCCGGGCATTGTGGCGGACACCTATAATCCCAGCTACTTGGGAGGCTGAGGCAAGAGAATCTCATAAGCCCAAGAGCTGGAGGTTGCTGTGAGCTATGACACCACAGCACTCTACTGAGGGCAACAAAGTAAGACTCTGTTAAAAAAAAAATCATACAATCTGGGACTTAAAAGAATTCATCGGGGCTCAGTGCCTGTAGTTCAAGTGGCTAAGGCACCAGCCACATACACCAGAGCTGGCGAGTTCAAATCCAGTCTGGGCCTGCCAAACAACAATGACAACTACAACCAAAAAATAGCTGGGCATTGTGGCGGGTGCTTGTAGTCCCAGCTTGGGAGGCTGAGGCAAGAGAATCATGTAAACCCCAGAGTTGGAGGTTTCTGTGAGCTATGATGCCTCAGCTCTCCGCTCAGGGTGCAAACTTGAGGCTCTGTCTCAAAAAAGAAAAAAAAAAGAATTCATCAGTATTTTTGGCAATAAAACTGTACATCCCCCAACCCGGCTAGATAGAGTCAGAAAATATTATATCATATTATGTTATATTATAGTCTTTATATGATATTACCTAGTGCTCAGGATTCTATTGTCACAAAAAGATAGCACACTGGCTTTACAGGCAGACAAGCTAGTCTCAGCTATTGTTGACTTGCTTTAAGGCCTTTGCTTTATCCATCCATTAATAGGGATAATGATACTCCCCTTCAACTCCCACACTGAGGTGCAGTGAGATGTAATGAGATGCTGTTGGTAAAATGCTTTGAGCCTCACCTAATGAAAGGTTCTGTACAGGCCCCCTGGAGTTATTATACGGACCCTTCCTGGTTATGTGTGTTTAGGGTAAGAAGTTGCTTGGAACTACTTCAGAGAATTGCTAAGAAACATAGATACATTCAATGACCTTCTTCAGAACAGATTAAATTGGAATGAAAAGGTTGATGCAGTTACTGCCTCAAACCCAATTGTGTTGACACCACTTTCCTTTGAGTACCACCTACGGGGATTCATTTCCCACCCACTCCTCGTTTCATTTGAACCCTTCTATTTACCTCTCAAATCAGGCATCATCTTGCTCTACTGTTGTGTCATCCTTTTTTCTCTATAGTTCCCGAACTATTTAGATAATGTGGCTTTTGAATGTATTAGCATCATGCTAATAATATATGAGAAAGGGTAAATTGTATGCTATAGAGCAGCAACTTTAAATGCAGTTTTTTAATAATATACTAAAAAAACAGTAAAATCATAACAAAAGCATAAACCCAGTGGTATGGTAGGGTTAGCAAATGCTGACTTGTGAAAACTGATTGTTAAATTTTCAAAAATTTGGTGAACTGGTTGTTAAACACAATCACAACTTTAAAAACTAAATTATATACTCTTACAATTTAAAATTATATTAAAAATAAAGCTAATTCTCAAAACATCACTTTGTGATAATTTTACAATTATATATTCTCTTGAGGTTATTCTGTTGTGCATGTCCACTATAACTGCATAGTGGAAGTATAAAGATGCTTCTTGACTCATGACGAAGCTACACACCAGTAAACCCTTTGTAAGTTGAAAATATTGAAAATGAAAACTACATTTAATGCACCTAACCTACCGATCACCACAGCTTAGCCTAGCCTACCTTACATGTGCTCAGAACACTTCCATTAGCCTATGGTTGGGCAAAATCATCTAAAACAAGGCCTATATTATAATATCTCATGTGATTTATTGAATACTGTACTGAAGTATAGTTTCCACCGAATGCCTGTCACTTTTATACCATGATAAAGTCAAAAAAACTGCAAACTGAATTTCACATTTTAAGTCACGAAACATTAGAATAATGATTTGCTATTTTGCATTTCTTTCCAATTATGTGATCAGTGTTTTTTTTGTTTTTCCTTTTTTGTTGTTATTTGTTTGTTTGTTTGTCACCCTGGGTAGAATGCCAAGTGGCGTGGCGTCTTAGCTCACAGCAACCTCAAACTTGGACTGCCTCAGCCTCTGGAGTAGCTGGGACTACAAGGGCCTTCCACGGCACCTGGCTATTTTTAGAGACACCCTCTCCCTCTACCTCAGGCTGGTCTCCAATGTCTGAGCTCAGGCAAATCCACCTGCCTCTGCCTCCCAGAGTGCTAGGATTATAGGCATGAGCCACTGCACCCTGCTTGCATATTGAGTGTTATCCTTTTGGTGCCTTGAAGTTAGCCACAGTAGATATATTTACACCATAGAAATTGAACTGCTGCAAATGAAGAGCTGTCAAGCATTTATCAGCAAACCACTGTGCAGACCATAGGACAAAGAGAGAACAGGAACAGAGACAATAGCACACAAAAAAATGTTAACAATATTCTGGAAATGAAAATAAAAAAAAAAAAGACCAGATGAATGAGGGGCAACTAATTTAGCAGAAAAATAAAGCTGAAAACTAAGCTCAAAGGTGAGTTAATCTGGCCTGGCCAAGCGGCCCACACCTGTAATGCTAGCACTCTGGGAGCCAAGGGGAGTGGATCCCTTGAGCTCAGGAGTTAAAGATCAGCTTGAGCAAGAGTGCGACCCCCATCTCTACTAAAAATATAAAAGCTAGCCGGGCATGATGGCAGATGCTGTGGCAAGAGGATTGCTTGAGCCCAGGAGTTTGAAGTTGCTGGGAGCTATGATGCCACAGCACTCTATGCTGGGCAACAGACTGAGAGTCTTTCTCAAAAAAAAAAAAAAAAAAAAAAGTAGGATAGTCTGTAGGAAGCAAACCAGCTACACCACAGAATCTTGGTTCATTCTGTGCAGAACATAGGTTCAAGTATGTTGAAAAGAAACGTGTTGAAAGTGCAAGGAGGTTTTACAAGATCTCCAAATATTTACCTGCCATGAATCCTTTCTCAGGAAGCTACTGGAGGACATGCTTCAAGAAAACAAAGAATTAACCAAGAAAGAAGAAAGAGGGAGTCTAACGCAGGGGAGAAGGAAAGAGAATTCTCAAGAGGATGTGGAGGGAATCTCTTGGCTGGTAACTGTAGTGAGCCAGAGGAGAAACCAGCCTGAGTTTGGAGCAGGCAGAGAGTTCCAGAAGGATATCTCTATCAGGAAGGAAATGCAACTGAAAGATTACCAGTGTGTTCCCGATGTACAGGAAAGTTTGGTTCATTATTCCTAAACACACACACACACACGCCAAAAAAACACTTAAAGACAAGGTAGTTATTAACCCCAGAGAGGAAAAGGTGTACGTGAGTGGCAATGTAATCATGGCACATTTCAGACAACATTTACATAGTAAAAATAATGAAAATATTGACCAGTGATTTTTATCTGAAGATGTAATGCCTCCTAATTCAGCATATTCTGAAATGCTTGTATTTTTCCCATTTTAATATCTTAGAAGTCAGAATACATCTTACAGTCAATGTGATAAGAAAACACTGCATCATAGTTGGAGAACACTTTTAAGTTCTTCTGTGGCGCTGTAGTGCCTTAATGGTGAATCTTACAATTGATGGTATCAAAGAAGGGCAGAAATACAGGAATCCAGTTGGGGAATGAGGAACAAGTGGGCCTCCACAGCAGTAACACAGGAGATGGTTTCTAAAATTAAAAAAATAAAGATGCCACTCTATGAATGTGTTATTTAGAATGACTGCGGCTGGTACCCTACCTTACTCCAGCAGTAACTGAAGTGTAGGTGGGGCGGGGGAAGGCTACTGGGCTGTGATTTTTCACAAAGGCTTTTAAATATTTGAATTTTAAACTACAGGGGCACCTGTAGATGAGTGGGTACATGTACACCAAGGCTGGCGCGTTCAAACCCAGCCCCAGCCAGCTATGACAACTGCAACAAAATAATAGCTGGGCTACTTGAGAGGCTGAGAGAATAGCTTAAGCCCAAGAGTTTGAGGTTGCTGTGAGCTATGATGCCGCAGCACTCTACCGAGGGTGACATAGTGAGACTCTGTCTCGAAAAAAAAAAAATCTGAATTTTAAACTATGTATATATATTAGAGGTAAAAATAATTCGTATAAACATAAAAATAATGAAATGAAGCTCTGCCATTTCGAGCCTCACCAGAAGTTTCCAGACTGTGAAAATCAGAAGGGGTCTTCACAGCTCCGCTGTGCAGACAGGCCCAACCGGTCCACCCAGTCACCCAGCCCGTGTGTGGACAGGAGCCCCCTGGCATCGGGATTTCGCATCCGTGTCACCACCTCCCTTCTAGCTTAGAAAGGTCGGCTGCCTGATGGCTCTCTCGGGAGATTCGACAGCTGGGCTTCAGGGAAAGTGGAAACCGCAGCACACAGGACACATTTTTCTAACGCTTTTGTTATTCAGAGGCCTCAAGAATGAGAAAGGAAGCCGGAGGTTTGGCAGGTGGAGCCTCTTCCACGCAGACATCTGTTAGCGGTTCGGGAAGCCCAGGCCCCCCCGGTTTTACAGAGCGGAGCCCGCGTGCCTGACGCCTGAGGCCTCCGCTGCGACAGCGCGCTCCAGCTGCGGGGGAAATGTACGCCGTGCTCCCGGAGACGCGACGATTCCTCTGGGCGAAGCAGGAGCCGCCTGCTCCTTAGAAGTCTGATCCGCACGGGGCACTGCAGGCGGACAGGCCACCCCGCTGGACTGCAGGATGTCCCCGCACTGCCGGGCTCCGTGTGTGAGAACAGACCCTCGCAACCCAGGCAGGGATCTGGGTGAGGCCGCCCAGTCTAGCCCTGACTGGGACTAAGCATTCAGGGAGTGTGACACTCGTTGAGGCCACCAGGACCACTGGCTCTTAACCCCACCAGGTTGCTGTGAACCTGGCGCACCACGTGCTTGCACGGAAACTCTTCCACGCTAGCGGTAGACAGCCCCGCCCCCCGTACCTCCCTACCACCCACAACTGAAACCCCCCCAATGTGGCCCAGCAGGGGGCCTCCAGCAGCTGACTGGGACGTTGGGCAGCTGTAACAGCTCTGATTGGTTGGGCCTGTCTGTTAAATATTTTAAATGCCACTCCCTGCAAGTAGATCCTTCTCCCCTCTGCCTTTCTCTGCCTCCCGCCTGTTGTCCCTAGCCAGGGTTTGCCAGTTGACTTTCCTATATGCAAGAAGAGAAGCCCTTTGCTTACTCCCTGGGGGGCCTGGTGCTCCAGCATGCAAGGAAATATTCCTCTGCGCTCTTCCTTCTGCTTTCCTAACTTATTTATCCCGGTGAAATTAGGTTAAAATGCCGAGAAGGGCATCGTAAAAGGAGAAAATAACCAACAAGCAGCCTCAGGGATCTGTGCCACTGGAGGGACCACCAGGCTTGTGGAAGAATCTGGATATCCAAATTCTTCAAGTCTGGCTGCCAGAGGCCCTCCCCACCTCTCCCTTCCCACCTGTCAGCTGCCCCTCTGGGTTTCCAGCCCCCCAAAGTGTGATGTCCAGGCTACAGAGCTCCCCCACCGCCCAGCCCTACAGATATTCTGGGCTATTCTTTACAGCCATAGGGAGGGGACTTCTCTTTCTCCAAAGTGGGAGGCTTACCTGGGCTCTTACCCTTTGGTGAAGGCAGCCCACGTGTGGCCAATGGAGACATAAGTCCCCTAGCTCTTCCAGCTAAGCCAGGACCTCATGGACTGGAGAGGGCTTTGGGACTCATTCAGTCAGCACATCTATCACTGTAGAAAACATTTCTCCATCTTTTCAAAACTATAACACTTGGGATAATTTAGGGAAGAGTCTATTTTGGTTTGGTTTGTCTTCCTTTGAAATCAATGGCTGCACAGTGGAAAGGATTTATTTAACCTACCCTGTAAGCATGAGGAAGATCAGAGTACAGCCTAAATTTCTCTGGCAGAGGCTTTCTCAGCCTGAAATAAGAAAAATACTTTTTGACTGCCTACCTTAAGGGGTTGTGGCGAGTAGTAAATTGAATCCAGTTTGTAAAATGCCTTTAAAAGTATAAAGTAGCAATGCAAATGTAAGAGATGGTGATTTTTGTCCTTTATTCTAGAAAATTAGTGACTGTGTTTAGGGGACACTCATGCAGGAACATCAGGGCACAGTGCAGTTTGGCAGAGCTGGTCTCTGCACACTCAGCCTCCGTTCCCCACTCCCAGTTTGCCGCTTCCAGATGCTCCCAGGGCAGCCATCTCTCTCCTTCACCCGACTCATCCTCTCCCAAGGAATGTGGGCTTCTATGTGAGGTCACCAGGACAAACCAGTCCTGCTGTAGTACTGCTTATGGGTGGGGGTGGGGGGTAGGATGGGAGGGATGGGGGAGGGGACCAGACCAGGAGTAGAAGAACCCAGGCAAAAACTGTGTTTGTTTAGCCGGTGTAAGAGGGGACTTAAGGGCCCCATGGTGTAAGTTTTCATATGCATGCTGTTATAGGAGTAAGATTAGAGGTGTTCTGTACAGCTGTATGAGATTAAACTGGCTGTGCTAGGATTTAAGAGAGATTTTTTTTTCTTTCTTGAGACAGTGTGTGGATCTGTTGCCTAAGTTGGAGTACCGTAGCATCATCATAACTCACTGCAACCTCACACTCATGAGTTCAAATGATCTTTCTACTTCAGCCTCCCCAGTAGTTAGGACTACAGGAACATGTCACTACACCTGGCTAATTTTTTTACTTTTTGTAGGTCTTGCTATGTTGCCCCAGCTGTT
This sequence comes from Otolemur garnettii, assembly GCF_000181295.1. Lineage (NCBI taxonomy): Eukaryota > Metazoa > Chordata > Mammalia > Primates > Galagidae > Otolemur > Otolemur garnettii. Next base: position 2,319,986 of record NW_003852515.1, on the reverse strand, counting down.
CTCAAATGAGAACAAGTGTTCTGGCATCAAGTGATCCTACTACTTCTGCCTTCTAAAGTGCTAGGATTATAGGCGTTAGCCACCATGCCTAAAAACAAATTTTTTAAACAGTCTTTTAAGTAATACATGCAAATGATAATTTTTTTTTTTTTTTTTGTAGAGACAGAGTCTCACTTTATGGTCCTTGGTAGCGTGCCCTGGCGTCACACAGCTCACAGCAACCTCCAACTCCTGGGCTTAGGCAATTCTCTTGCCTCAGCCTCCCAAGTAGCTGGGACTACAGTTGCCTGCCACAATGCCCAGCTATTTTTTTGTTGTGGTTTGGCTGGGGTGGGGTTTGGGGCCGGTGCCCCACCCACTGAGCCACAGGCACCGCCCAATAAATTTTTTTTTTAATAAGGCAGGGCACATTGGCTCATCACCCCTAGCACAGTGGTTACAGCTCCAGCCACGTACACCAACGCTGGTGGGTTCAAACTGGCCAGGGCCAGCTGAACAACAATGACAACTGCAACAAAAAATAGCCAGGAAATGTGGCAGGTGACTGAAGTCCCAGCTACTGGGAGGCTGAGGCAAGAGAATCACTTAAGCCCAGGAGTTGGAGGGTTTTGTGAGCTGTGATGCCACAGCACTCTACCGAGGGTGACATAATGAGACTGTCTCAAAAATAAATAAATAAGGCAGGGCGCAGTGGCTGATGCCCGTAATCCTAGCACTCTGGGAGGCTGAGGCAGGTAGATTGCTTGAGCTCAGGAGTTTGAGACCAGCCTGAGCAAGAGTGAGACCCTGTCTCTACAAACAGCCCAATGTTATGTACCTGTAGTCCCAGCTACTCAGGAGGCTGAGGCAGGGGATGGCTTGAGCCCAAGAGTTTGAGGTTGCTGTGAGCTATGATGCCATAACACTCTACGAGGGTGACAAAGTAAGACTCTGTCTCAAAAACAAACTAACTAAAATTCTCCCCTCCATCCCTGACCACTTCTCCAAAGACTAGCTCACTAGAGGCAACAACAGTTTCCAGATAAAACCTAAATGTTCGTTCATGTATATCCTTCTTTTCTATCACATGAGTGGAATTAGTCTGTACACAGTATTGAACCATTCTCTTTTTCTCTCAAATCAACATGAATATGAGGGTTTTTCCCCCACAGTGCATGAGAATGGTTAATTTTTTTAACAGCTGCCTGGTATCCCACAGTACAGATAGTCCATCATTTATTTAGTCAGGGTCCTGGTTAAACGTTTAGATTATTTCCAGCCCTTTGCTACAGTGAGTATCTTCATATACATCTTTGGCCCCAGATAGACTATGTCTGTAGGATAAATTGTTAAAGGTAGAAATGCTAGTCAAAGGGTTTGTGCATTTTTAATTTTGATAGATAAGGCCAAATAGTGGGTAGATTTTACCCTAAAGAAAGAATCTTAGAACCAAAATTGCCCAAAGTGATGAGGAAGTTGTGAGTCTCAGAAGGGAATCAAGAACTGGTGACTTGTCAGGTGTGCCAATGAGCGTTTTCAAGCCTTGTAAAGACACTGACCACAAGCTCCCTTCCAAGTAGGATACTCTAGCTTTCTTTTTATTTATACTTTTAATTGACAAAAGTATGTATTTATCATGTACAACATGATGTTTTGAAATATGCTCATCCTAGCTTCCTAATAATAGGTATGGTCCTAGAGAATACATATTTGCTGAGTATTGTTCAGTGATAAAGCGAGATTTTGGCATGATTCCCCACTGGAAGGTGTAGGCTGATGTGTGTCAACGCAACACATCCCAAAAGAGGCCCTTGGGGGAAGCAGCGTTCTAACACAGGTGGTTCCCCCACGGAGCACTCAGACTACACAGGAACTCTACCATACAGAAAAGTGCCCTTTGATAGATGTGACCAAACAGAAAGTGCTGTTTCTGGCCATGAACAGCCATTAGGTCAGCATCCTCAAGGGCCATGGTACACTGGTATGTTTTAATGCATTTTGAGGAGCATACTTATTGCTAAAGGGAACAGCCCCAGAGATAGGAAGTTCCCTACCTTACAAGTCAATTCATTGCATTTCTCAGAAAGATCTTTCTTAACATTAATGAATGGGCTGGAATAAATCTGTTACCCTGTAAAGTCTGTTTCTTGATTTTAGTTCTTCTTTTAGAGCCACTGAATACAAAATTGTCTCCCTTCTACATACCAGGCCTGACCATCTCCGAGGATAGTCATTAGTTGCCAACTCAGCCTTCTCTCCTCTGGGTTCAGGCTCTTCCATTCTTTCAACCTTTCTTATGTGTCGTGTTTTCCAGACATTCACCATCTTAGCTGCTATTTTTGGATACCCCTCAAGCAGTCAACAACCTCTAAAAGTATGCTGCCAGGAACTCAGCCCTCTCTTAGCCAGGAAAGGGGAGGATAGAATCATCTCCCTGCTTTTCTGTGCTTCTAACTAAACTCAGCATTCCAGGGCTCTCTCTCTTTGGCCTGTCAAACACACCTTCCTATCTTGGGGGGGGTAAAAGCACTGTGATTTCCCATTGGTGAGCTGCCCTTCCTTATTGTCAGGTGCCTTGATTCTCCCTGCCACCTCCTGCTCAGAGGATGGAAGCTCAGAGAACTCAGTTTAGGTCATTTAGATCTGGCTCCCAGAGTTTCAATCCCTTGGAAGAATGATACAACAGAAAACAGTGGAGCGAGAAGTTATAACAACATTATTTGGAGGGCAGGGCATCCTCCCTCTTCTTCTTGAGGCCAAGCTCTTCAGCATCCAGCAGCTATTCCATACCCTTAGAGAAAATTCCTTTTCTGATTAAGTTAGAATCTGATTCAGTTGCTTGCAACTAATGAACTCTGACCCAGATTACCTTGTCCTCCTAGCAGGAGATCATTGCAGGCCAGACATCACAGGTCTGGCCATTGAACCACAGATCCCTAGTTCTGTACTTGGAAAACTGATTAGGGACAAAAACACAGCCTTGGGGGCCATTGATTCCTCTTCTTAGTTCATCTCTATTGGTTTCTTGTCATCTACTGATTTGACCTACTTTCCATCCCAGAAGAGACTTGGGGGAGAGGCTTTGTCTTCAACTGTCTCTGAAGACCTGGGAACAAAGTGGGGTGAGGAGGCACATGGAGCTAGCTTCAGGCTGCAAAAGGCCCAGCCTCGGACTCCATGTGCTAATTAACCGAGCAGTACAGTTAGAAATGGGGAACACTGAGTGAGGAGGTGGGGAGAGGATGGCAGATGGGAGGATTTAGTTTCAGGCACAGATTTCCAGCGAGCCAAAGACCTGGGTTTGGAAGTCTCCTCCAAACTAGGCTTCATTCGGCATCCTGAGTATGGCATCGACGTGTTGGTGCACACCATCTGTACCTGTTGGCATCTTCCAGATTCAGAGGTGACAGAAAAGATGCCCATCTTCTCACGGTGCCTCCTTCTGCACTCCCTCTACCCCCATTCCCTACTCTGCTCCAATAAGGATGGTGCTTAGGATAGGGAATTAGCAGCATAAGGAACCCAACGTGCCCAGAGAAAAGACAAACATGAGATAATGGAAATTATATTACGATAAATTTAGATGTTGCTTTTGCTGAAGATTTTCTTCTCACCCCAATTTGGTAGTTTAAGCTTCTAATTTTATAGCTTTGGTCACTGGGAGAACCTCAACTGATTCCTATCATTTTAAACAGCCTTTTATAGTCGCAGCATTTAGATAGAGTACATTTCCTCTTCTCTTTCAACATATCACATTTCTTGGCAGAAATATCTAGCAGAAAGCACCAAAATGTTTATAATGAGGATAAAATCAAAATTTCGCACATCAAACTTCTCTTTTAGATTATTTCTTCCTGTTAAATCTTTCCCTATTTAAACTCTATTTTAGTGGCTAACGATTTCAAATTTGATTTCAACACTGTTCAACCATCCTGTAGGATTTTGTTGTCAAAGGACATTTGCTTTGACGTTTAAAGTTTCTAAATGGAAAGGGCTTCGCCGGTGAGCTCATTCAGGAGCCTGGCTGGGATCAGGCAACCACCATCTCCCCAATCTCAGATTCCAAGAGTGAACTGCAGAATGGACTTCCTGCTTTCTCTGTCTCAGTTTAACTCAACCTCTCTCTAAGATTTTCTTTTTAAAACTGTATGCTCTGTTCTTGATTCCAATGTCAAGGTAGTTTGTGATTGCCTTTCAGAGTAAAGATCAAGTTCAACCTCAAAATACCATACAATGCACGGCAGGAACCACATGAAGAGTCTTTGCTTAACTCAGAAAACAGGCCAGAAGGCCTGAGTGGCCTTGCCACCTCCAGCTGAGTCACCAAGGTCCCCGTATCTTTTGCTTTTTGCCCAGAAACTGCTTTCCTATCTCTGCTCAGTCTAACTCCATCATGAATGTGACCCAGTTTGTTTGGCAAGATGTGATTTTTTTTTATTTTTTAAATTCACAATGCTTTTACTGGTCACGATTCTCTCTCAGGCATTTAGCGACTCCCTCCCGGCACCCGCCTGGCCCTGCTGTCGGCTCGATTGATAGCTTTCTCCCCAGCTGTTCCCTTCCAGCTTGCCCTCCTCTCCCTGGCAAATCCATATTCTATTTGCTTTTCTGCAGCATTTTGATATCTCCAGAGTCTCCTTAAAATAGATAAACACTAAACTCCAAGGGAAATTGCAAGGCAGAGCCCACAGGCTTGTACCAGCTTCCTACTCTGCTCCAGAGGGTGGCTGGATGGAAGGAATAGCAATAGTAGCCATCCCTCATAACGGTTTTCACCATTTACAAAGCACTTGGGACTCACGTGGTCTTATTTAATATTTGTGATAATCCACAATGCAGGAACAATTGCTACTTCCATTTTGTAGATAGGAAACTGAGTCTCAAAGAAGGGAAGAACTTTTGTTTATAGTCAACAAGAGGCAGGGCCAAGCCTGTAAACTGTGCTCTTGAAAACTGCTGTATGATTTCCGTTCAATATGATACACAGTGTCAAGCTTATGAATTTTGGCAAAGGTAAATACTCATGTAACTGCCGCCTAAAAAGGGTAGAGTCACTCAGAACTTTATCTCATGACCTCTCTCAGCAAACCCCCAACCACTTTCTGACTTCTACACTGTAGATTAGTTTTTGCCTTGAACTTAAGTCTTCTGACACCAAACTTCTGTATCCCAAATTTCATTCTTTTTCCCTTACACCGTGCTGTGTCTTTGGAATTAACTCAACACGCACCACAAGTCCCACCTAGCTGGAATCTATAGACACAGGACTTCAGGAAGCCAGGCCAGACTCTTTCAGCTGAAAAAGTAGGTCACCTGGTGGAGTGGACCTTGAGGCTTGCAATTTTTGGAATGTGTAGAGAGCAATTCCAAAAATACCCAAAGGCCCCATCTCTAAAGTACAGTGTGAAGTGAAACTTGCCACTCTCCAGCCTCAGTAACACGTCTGTGTACAGATGGTCACTGAGGGTAAGTTAGTAGAAGGTTATAAAGAGGAGAGTCAGAATGCAGCTTTGAGATAAAGAACACAAGATTCCAGTTCCACACTTCTAGAACCTTCTCACCTACCTTGAACTGCCACCACAAGGATCTGGGGCCACCAGTTGCAGGCAAAACTATGCACATTAGAATTCTCACATCAGAAAATTCTATTTTGGGACTTGTCATGTTGATTAAGCAATGTAACCTGAAAACTGGGAGGGAGGTTTGCAACTGGGGGACTCCATTTCAGGGGGAAAGAAGAAATGGCAACAGTCCATTCCATTCCTTCCCAGGATACGCAGTGAGGGGAGCTAACTTAGTCACGGTAGGCACCATGCCCACCAGGCTTCCACTAATGGAGGGATCTTCTTGCCCAGTGTCACACTAACTCCTTGTCTACTCTAGCTGGTTAACTGGTTCCTCTGGGATCTTGCTTAGACGGGGGAGCATGTCAGGAAATGTTCAACAGCTGATTCTCGGGAAGGGAAAAAGCCCTGACGGGGAGCATTTGCAGATGTCACTGAGGGTGGATTTGGGAGTCTGCCTCCACCGCTCAGCCCCAGCACATTTCCAACTTACAACAAACAATTCCTTTCATTTATTTAGCACACAGTTTCTCAATGGGTGGCACAGAGAAAAGTGGGAGGGGACCAGGCCGCCAGTGACCTCAAGGTGGGGAGATTCAGGAGTGGCCCTGTCCCCTGTGCTGGCTCTCCCAAAGCAATTTGCTCTCTCCAAAAGATGTATGGTTGCAGTCAAGAGTCTGTAAGGGACCCGATCTCAGGTTGGAGTTTCTAAATGAACCTTCAAAGTTATTTTGAAGTGCAGAACAAACGTAACTAGCCTGAGATGAATTCCCACAAATCCTCAATCCAGAGAGGCTGAGTTACCAGCCTCCGCCTTTTTTCTTTCTGGCCTCCATAAATAGCTAGTGTTTAAAGGTTTTTAGTATATCCCTGAACATTCAGTTTTCTTTCTTTTTTTGTTTGTTTTTCTCCTTAGAGGATTAATTGCAGAAAAGCCCAAGAATGCACTCATTTCCTGCCCCCGGATGAGCCTGGACAGCCATACAGAGAGGAGAGGAAGGGCAGGAAGAGGCTCCAGCTGAAAACACCACTGCAGCCGGAGCTCGCCCCATGGCTGTGAACATGGAGAGGCGGCCACTCTGCCATCATAGTCCTCAGCTGGAGGGCCGTGAGAGGAGGAAAAAAGATGAATGGATATTTGCAGCCTCATAAAATGATTCATCTGGTAAAAAGATTGTTTTCCTTGTTCTTTAACTTCAACTCAATTTTTTATTTATGATTAACAATAATTGTATATGTTTATGGGGTACAAGGTGGTGTACCAATACATGTATACATTGATCAAATCAGGGTAATTAGCCTAGCCAGCACCTTAAACATTAACCATTTCTTTGTGATGAGAACATTCAAAACCCCCTCTTGTAGCTATTTTGAAATATACAGTACATTTCCGTTAACTCTGGTCATCCTCTTCCTTTTTTAATCAACGTGCCTGCATTGGGTCAGCCCAGCAGCAGGGCTCTGGGCTCTGCTGGCATTTACTGCACCACGCTGTTCTCTCTCTCTCACCACCTTAATTAGCACTCCCTCATCACGTGTCTCTGCTCCTTCTTCCCCCCAGAACTTGACCTGATTCTGCATGACCTCTTCCCATCACCGTTCCTCCATTTCCTGTCCTAGCTCGTCCTTGCTCTTGGCATTCTGCTCTTGGGTTTTGTTTTCTGCTCCGCACATTTCTTTTGCAGGAGCTTTGGCTTTACATTTTAAGCCTCCTGATGCCTGTACATATTCAAGTAATTATGTAGCTTCCTGTCTCTCTTGTTCGGCAGTCTCTTTCATGTCACACATTCATTAAATTCCTCTGACAGACACTTTGCCTACTGTTATAAAGGGGGTTCAAAGATATCTAAGAAGAGGTCTCTGCCCTCAGAGATTCTGAGTCTAGCAGAAGGGATAATAATAATATCTAAGCTGTATTGACAGCTTTCTACACATTAAGCAATTCCTTCTATTACCTTGGGCCTCAGAATAATCCTTGAAATAGACACTGATGTCATTTCTGTTTTACATAGGCTGTAACCAAGGCTCAGAGAGGATAAGTAACTTCCCGAGGCCACACAGCTGGTAAATGGTGAAGATAAACATGGAGCTGGGATTCTAACCCAGGTGATTCCCAAATCTGGGCTCTTACCACCACGAGACAGTTAAGCACCCGATACCAGTAATACAAAGCAGGGAAAATGCTGATAGCCAAAATAAGGCAGAAATTCAGAGCCAGGTGATTTTAGAGCAGTGGTTCTCAACCTTCCTAATGCCTCCTAATGCCGTGACCCTTTAATACAGTTCCTCATGTTGTGGTGACCCCCAACCATAAAATTATTTTCATTGCTATTTCATAACTGTAATTTTGCTACTGTTATGAATCCTAATGTAAATATCTGATATGCAGGCTGTATTTTCATTGTTATAAAGGGATCATGACCCACAGGTTGAGAACCACTGTTTTAGAGGGTAGTGATGGGAGATGGTTCATGAGAACCTTTCTTTGAGTTCCCAGACCCTGATGGTACCCAGGCCAAAACTGAACCTGGCTGTGGGGCCCTGCACTAGTACCAGCCCCTGACAGAGGCCTGGAGAAGCCCTTCCAGCCCTTGGAATAATGACTTTAGCATGGGGCCTAAGAGCTGAACCCAGAAGTAATGGTAATGCTTCTTGATGGTACAGACTGAAGGAAAAAGGTTCGGGGTAGAAAGAAGCCAGAGACCAAACCTCCAGAGCTGGAACGTGGTGGTGGGGGAGGAGGGAGTGGGGGAGAGGGGAGCGGGGTAGAGACACCTCTGCTCCTGAGTGGAGTCCTCATCTGCCACAAAACTCACCTGTCACTTGAGTCATGAACATACCATAGAACTTCTGTAAGTTGACCACCCAAGGGACTGTAACAAACTGGTCCACATAAGGAACTAGACTTGCTGTACTGATAAATACACATGGCGCATGTGCAGTCTATGAAAATTAGGTCAAATTAAGGAGGTGGTTAATGTAGGGAGTGGTCAATATGAAAGTTCTACTGTATATGTAAATACTGTCACTGTTTGATAGTTGAAAGAAGTAATAAATGTGATTATTTAAGCCAATGGTTTTCAAACTATGCTCCTGAATTTATTCCATAAACTGGATTTGGGGATTCCACAGATGAAGTTGAATCCACCAACTTTCAGGGGTGGTAGAATTGTACTGGTGTCCCAAAAGCCACTCAACCTCAATAGAGTCTATTGAAAATTCTCTTAAATTTGTCTTAAAACTTTGGCACCTGCTCCTACTACTCTGCCAGTGAATATTGATACAACAAAACAAATAAATGAACGTAGCTAACAATGTTAGCAGAAAAAACACTGAACCAACCAATTAGATTTGGTGTGGTGGCTTTATTTTTTCTTCACAGACAGTGGGTGGTAGTTTTAGATTGTATGCATATATTACAGCCATACTTTCTGCCCCTAAAATTGTTCTTAGATCATTTAAAAGAAATAAATACACCAATGTTTCACGGTGTTCTACAAAGATCCCCCCACGGCTTCGGGTGCTGTCCTTCATTTTCCTAATGTGCAGTGTGATTGAGTGGTAATTATACAATTATTTACCTGCCGTGTGAATGAGCACGTGCACTTTTGTTTGTTTTGGGAGTTTTTGTTTGTTTTTTGAGACAGTCTCGCTCTGTTACCCTGGGTAGAGTCCTATGGAATCATAGCTCACAGCAACCTCAAGTTCTTGGGCTCAAACAACCATCTTGCCTCAGTTTTTCTATTTTTAGGAGAGATGGGGTCTCACTATTGCTCAAGCTGGTCTTGAACTCCTGAGCTCTAGGCATCCTCCTGCCCCAGTTTCCCAGAGTGCTAGGATTACAGGTGTGAGCCACTGTGCCTACTACATGCACATGCTAAATGGCAGGACCCTGCTGTTATTAGCCTGGGGGGACGCTCTGAAATGTCAGCGAAAATGGCTCACTTTAGGGTACTAAACACAAAGAAGGGTCCCCAATCTTGTCTCCCATGGCCATTGAGTTCCTGACAGGGAATCAAGTTGTAGATTCTGCACCAGGTAAGGATATATCAGAATCACCCTACAGAGTTTTCCAAAACGCACTCCCCACTGTCCCCCTCGGGACAACTCCCAGGTCTGTCACAAGTCTGTGGCTGTGAGAATCTCAGAGGCCCGGGAGAGGAAGAGAGCAGGCACCATTTGAAGAAGCCTGGCAGGTGATTTCCACCCCTTCAGCTGCTTACAAACGGAGGCCTGGACCCAATGACCAGGACCTTTGATGATATTTCACCAACATTTAAATGCTCTCATTTTATTTATGTATTTATTTTTATTTTTATTTATTTATTTTTTTGGGACAGTCTCACTATGTCACCCTTGGTAGTGTGCCGTGGCTTCACAGCTCACAGCAACCTTAAACGCTTAAGCTTAAGTGATTTTCTTGCCTCAGCCTCCCAAGTAGCTGGGACTAAAGGTGCCTGCCACAACACTCAGCTATTTTTTTGTTGCAGTTGTCATTGCTGTTTAGCTGGCCAGGGCCGGGTTCAAACCTGCCAGCCTCTGTGTATGTGGCCAGCGCCCTACCAACTAAGCTACCGGTGCTGCCCTGACCTCCCATTTTAAAAGAGTGCCTGTGGCCAGGAGAAGGCTGTGACTCCTTTCTTTTCCCCACATCCACCCTTCTCTCCAGCCCTGCAATAGAATTAGAATTGAGACGCTTGTGCCAAGCCCTAAAAGAGGCCCCCTATGCTCCTGCAAAGACAAACAGTAGCAGCATCTTTGCCCGTGGGAACCTGGTCCACGTGGGAGGCTGGGAGCTACTCTGAAGCTGATGCCTTTTTAGACTCAGGTGGCTGGCACACCCAGGTCCCCTTCTTACAGTGCTGGTCTGTCACCCACCATCACCCCCTTTCTTACAGCGCTGGTCTCTCCCCAGCTAAGCCCATCTTCCTGTGAGGTTTCCACTATCCACTAGAAATGCTCATGATGTCAGCCAAAGCTTCTGGAGCTGCCTCCTGGACCTTCTACCTAAACACCTATCAGGATCTGGCCCCTCAAACTCAACGTGCCCCAGACCAACCTCACCATCTTCCCTTCTAACCCAGATCCTCCTATAATTTTGAGCCCACTGTGGGTACCACTATCCACCTGGCTACCCTCACTAGAAACCTGGGAGCCATCCTTGAATTCTCATTCTCTCTCTAGCAACCCCTCACCCAAGAACCATAAAACCAAATCCTCCCTATGCTATTTGCCTGGCTTTGCCATGATCTCAGTGCTGCCTCAACCCTCCTCATCCTCTGAGGTCCTGCAGCAGCTGTCTCTGGCTCAGCTTTCTCCCTCATGAACTTCATGTTCCATACAACCGTCTGAGGACCCATTTACAATGAGCGTGGACATTTTATATGCCACCCGGTTCTACCTTCCCCACCTTTATCCACTACCTCACCTGGCCTGACATCTGAAGCCTCATTAAGACACAACCATTCATCTCTTACCTCCCTTTACCTAAACCTTTCACATTCCATATTCTGTTGCCTTGAAGGCTGACTTTCGGCAGGTATCGCCCACCTCCTAGACTCCCCACCCCTCCCAGGACTAGACGCTCTACCCAAAGTTCCCACAGGCTGTGCTTACCCCACCGATTTATCTGTGCGTGTGTTTGTCTCTTCCCAGGATTGTGAGCTCCTCGAGGGCAAGGACTGTTTTTCCTCCTCTCTTTGAGTCCAGCCCTTGGAATAGTGTTTGGCCAGTCATAGAACAGAATTTCTCATGGGGTGAAAATCTAAAGCAAGCTTCAGCACTGGGGCGCTAGCTTCCTCAGTCTGCTGAGAGGAAATACCAGACAGATGTCATCGCTATCCCCAAATGTGTGCAAGGCGTCTCATCCTCTGGGCATCTCTTGGAATATCCCCCATATCCTCTAAAGTGGAGGTGTGGGCATGAGAGGACTCACACTGCCTTCCTGCATTCAGCCCTGGTTCCCTCCTCAGTCTCTCCAAAAGGGAATGTATCTGAGTGAGACATTCAAGACCCAACTCCTCACCCCAATTTCTCTGTCCCAGGATCCCAAGTCCCATATGGCTCCCATGCACCTCCCAAGACACAACAAGCCAAATGTCTCCTCCCTGCCACACCCTGTGCCACCCCTGCTCCCTCAGCAGGGTCCCCCTATGGCAGGCAATGCCCACCACTGGCTTGCCCCAATTCAGCAGCAAGGGGGTGGCACCTTACCATCCTCACACTGACTAGTGGCCTGACACTCTACCAGCCTTTTGGATGCCACAACTCCTGCAGCCACAGATAAGAAGTGAGACCCATAGCCAGGTGTTGTGGTGGGCGCCTGTAGTCCCAGCTACCCAGGAGGCTGAGGCAAGAGAATTGCTTAAGCCCAGGAGTTGGAGGTTGCTGTGAGCTGTGACACCATGGCACTCTACCTAGGGCAATAAACTGAGATTCTGTTTCTAAAAAAAAAAAAAGAAAGAAAGAAGTGAGAACCTGA
>NW_003852515.1:2304142-2307592 GCF_000181295.1 Otolemur garnettii | reverse complement strand
GGATGGCCTGAGGGCTACATGAGTATTAACTGTGTCTCTGTGTGAGTTCACTGACTCCTCACAACCACTATATTTTATAGATGAGGTAACCAAGTCTGGTGATCCAAATTGGCCCAGAGCTCAGCATCTCCAGCCATATCCCCAACCACAGAAGCCATATGAGGCCTGAATCTCCTCCGCTGTGAAGTTGCACCTCCAGTCCCAAGGGATAAACTGGAGACTTTTGTGTTTTAGTAGAAAATGCACTCTGAGCTCATGCAAAAGGTAGGAAATATCTCATACTTAAAAACAGTTCTTTTTATAAAAACAGCAACAAACAGACAAAAACCCTTGCCAATTAACACCTTACCAAGCCACATTCTTCATTAGCAGGAAAATGATATGGTACATAGCCAGGGCTCAGGGTTCTAAGTTTGGACTCAATGTTGTCAACATATATCTCTTTTTTGCCCTAGGAATCTCAGAGAACTGTTCTTGCAGAGACGTGACCACAGAGAGGGCACTTGTGGCTTCAGCTGCAAAAGGTTGTCTGGCAGGAAGCATGCTGGTGCCCTGGCAGTTTCTCTGGCCATGTGATATAACCGCCAGGTTATACTTCTGCAATTACAAACGCCACAGACCAGCCATGTGAAGCAGACAGCAGTTGCAAACATTCGGAAAAGATCGAGCGGTGGTTCTTTCAGTCCAAGGAAAAAGTTGGGAGGGAAAAGTTTACTTTCATTCAGCTTCTGTGGGGACAAGGGGCATGATAAATAGATAAACACGGGTATTGTGGTTGGATGAAGGAGGCTCAGGAGGCTTTGCACTTGGCTTTGAAAGATTGTAAGTGCACTGAGCCAGTTACACAATTGACAAGTCATTTTTCAGCTGTTGTTGAACTTCCTTTACACCTCTTGTTTTGAGCAGAATGAGCAAACAACTTCTAATCATCCAGCTGTGGAGTTCCAAGTACACCACAAAGCAGTTGAGACACACCTTTGCCCCAGCCACTCTGTGTGGTTGCAAGTTAACCAGACACGCGGTTGGGAGTCTACCTAAAATCTTTCCCTGCCCAGTATGTGCTGCTGCTGTGTCAATTTGAAGGCTTGGTCCTGACTGTGAGTATTCAGGGATAGTTACTTCATTAATGCTTCTGAGCTCTCACATGTGCCTGTAGATAAATCCAGGCAAAGGTATAAATAGATAAATAGTCACACAGATAAACAGCTGTGTGGGCCATTACTTTTAAAGCATAGTAGATGAATTTGTGTTTGGAGAGGCTTAATGATACACTCGGGAATCCAATATTAGAAGTTGTTTGCTTTCGGGAAGAGGACATTATACCAGGAAGGTATGTTTGCAGAAAAGAACTACATGCCAGCAATCCACTGTATGCTGGTACATTTGTAGCATAATTGTGACACCTGGTAACTGGGGCTTCTTTGAGCTTTCAGTCTTTGGTGCCACAATGGTGAGCCTATCGGCCCTGCAGCTCGGAATCTCAGTGCTCAGTAATACAAAAGACACGTGAATCATTGGCCTCAGCCTCGGTTAGAGCCGATTTCTCCCAATGTGAATTCCCTTACCTTTTAAAATAAACTGTAGTAGATTTTTAGTCTATCTAGGTCCTTTGTAATTAATCTCTGCATTCATCTTAACTGGAAGAAAAACTCCCTCTCAAACTGAGAAAATGGCTTCCCTTCAAGTTTACCCACATCTGAGAAAAACGCAATTTGAATGTTTCTGTTTTGTAATTGTGTTCTTTTATGCCCTGGCCAGAATGATTCCTGGTCCCTAAGCCAGTGGGCGGAGCAATAGCTGATCAGACACCTTTACAACACATTTCTTTCTCCTCTTTGTATTTCTCCCACACACACAATACTGAATATTTTATAACCTATGGGTTTGTGCCTGGCAGGATGGCCGTGCCAGATGGCATTGAGCACTCTCCTGGCGACAGCCGGGTACAAGCCCTCACTCAAGCTCTTATACTCATGTACCTCATTCTCTGGAGGGCTGTGTAAGCCCACGGCAAATAAACGATCCCAAATGGCTTCCTATTAGGAGAAAAAAAGGGCAAAGACGTCTGCCTTTCTTCTGCTCCTACTCATACTTCCTGCTAGTCTCTCACAGTTCCTACTAGAATTTTATTAGAAAGGAGACGACAGGACAAACAAATTCTGGTACCAAAAGTAACTCAATGGAAATCAGAATTACTGGGCATATCCTACCACATAGGTGGTGTAGCAGCCCAAGAACTCGTGGCCAAAGGATGACCATCCACCCAGTCACAGGAGCTAGAAACTCAGAAATGACCTATGTCTGGGCTCTTGGCTTCATTCCCACATCCAGCCGATTACTGAGTCCTATTGGATGTACCTCTCACCAGCCATGGAATCCACTCACCACCTTCAAAGACCTTCACGACTGGGCTTAGCTGCCCCTCTTCTGGGCTCTCAGCCCCACGCCACACAGATGACTGCACACCCTCATGGCCATGTGCGGAGATGTGTGTGTGTCTGCCTCACCCGCTCATCGAGACATCCTGGAAGGCAGATGGTCTCACTTCTGTATCCCTAGCACCTAACACGGAAAGTGCTCGTTAATAAATATATAATATAACAAATACTTTTAAGCCCCTGCCCCATTTCAAAAGGATTCAAGATGGCAAATAAGTAAAGTTTATAAGTATAATCTCTAACCCATTAAGACCACACAGATCCTGAAATGAGCACAGGCTATTTATGGGCACATGCAAAGAAACGATGAGAACTGTGACATTTTCAGTGCTTTCCATCATAAATCTTAACAATCACTGTCATTTTATAATATGCATCACTTTATATTAAGTTATTGCAAGTTTCCATAGCAGATGTTAGTTTTCTCTCTCTCTCTCTTTTCTTTTTCTTTCTTTTTTTTTTTTTGAGACAGAGTCCAGCTAGAGTGCAGTGGCATCATCACAGCGCACTGCAACCTCAAACTCCCGGGCTCAAGTGATCCTCCTGCCTCAGCCTCTTGAGCAGCTAGGACTACGGGTGCCACCACAACACGTGGATAATTTCTTCTATTTTTTGTAGAGACAGGATCTTGCTCTTGCTCAGGCTGGTCTGGAACTTCTGAGCTCAAGAAGTTCACCCTCCTCCTCTGCCTCATAGAGTGCTAGGATTCCACATGTGAGCCACCATGCCTGAGCAGTTTTCTCTTTTTACAGATGACACAACTGAGGCAACAGTTAAGACAACCAGTCAAGAGAGACTGGGTGCAGTGACTCATGTCTGGAATCCTCACACTCTGGGAGGCCGAGGCCAGTGGATGGCCTGAGCTCAGGCGTCTGAGACCAGTCTGAGCCGGAGTGAGACCCCATCTCTAAAATAGCCAGGCGCTGTGGCGGGCACCTATAGTCCAGCTACTTAGGAGGCTGAGGTAAGAGAATTGCTTGAGCCCAAGAGTTTGAGGTGGCTGTGAATATGA
>NW_003852515.1:2299165-2304077 GCF_000181295.1 Otolemur garnettii | reverse complement strand
AAAAAAAAAAAAAAAAAAGAGAGAAAGAGAGAGAAAAGATCCAAACCTAAGACCTTCCTTCTATCTCCAATTCTGATGCTCCTCCCTCTGTGGCATGCTGCCTATTTACAAGCTTGGCTCTGCCACTAGAAGCACTGCCAAAATTTTAAAACAATTTGCTTATGTCATGGTCTGCAAAAGCTGTGCCTGACACTGCAGCGGCAGCCTCAAAGGCTGAGACTACTGCCACTAAGAGGAAGCATTTCCTGAGCTCTGATCATATCTGCTTGTTATCCCCAACATGCACCTCTAGGCTCACGTCCGGAGGATGAAGTAAACCTTAGAAACTGCCGACAATACACTGCAGCATTAGAAAGGCTGAGAACCACTGGCCTAAAACATGGTGGTGAACACCCAACTAGACTACAGAGGCTCCTCAGCCTATGTGGCTTTACATCCCAACAGACTCATTGTTAAGTTGAAAATATCGAAAATGGAAAATGCATTTAATGCACCTAACCTCTGGAAGGTCACAGCTTGGCCTAGCCTACCTTAAATTACTCAGAACACTTCCATTAACCTATGGTTGGGCAAAACCATCTAGCACAAGGCCTATTTTATCATAAAAATGAATATCTTATATGATTTATTGCATACTATACTGAAAGCGAAAAACAGAATGGTGTCCCCATCAGCTGACACAGGTGAAAGGTGACTCAGTTGAAAGCACACTGGGCCTGAAGAACATTTGAAGCCTTGAAATAAGATTAATTGCTGGATGATGAGGATGCTCCAGCCCCAGGGTCGTCAATTTCTCTCTCTCCTAAAGAGGCCAGAGAATTGCCAGTTGGAACCCTGGGGTGTGGACACTTGACGGTGCCGCAGAAGAGTGCTCTTTAGGAAGATGTCACTGTGATTGCAGGGCCAACTGCCCAGCATCTTCAGATACTGCATATGGCTTGTCCCCCCTCAGGAAAAGATGAGAATTCAAAACACCACGTACTCTTCTACCGAATGCTATGGCCTTCACACCATTGTGCAGATGAACGATGTAATGTAATGTAAGTTGAACCATTGTAACTCAGGACCATCCTCATTTGCATCTATTACCCAAAGGGTGCACTGGAACAGCTGTGAGATCTGCCAGCCCCTGGACCAGAGGGCTCCCTCCCACCCCCTTCCCACCTCATTTATGGTAGGATCTCGGGTTTCCTTCTAGGAATGGATTTAGTCTCAGAGCCTCTCCAGACCGAGGTGGTAGTCCTGAGTTCCAGGCTCTGGGGATGAGGCTGAGGGGGGAAGGAGCTGGGGGAGGCCAGCAGTGACTGGGGAAATGCAGTGACCTAGATCTGGGTGAGCCAGAGGGACCATCTTCTAGATGGAAATAGCCTCAGGCAGACCTGTCCTTACAAACTTCTGTTCTGCTCCTCTGGATCACCAGTGTGCTCCAGGAGCTCACCTCATTGATAAAAAAAAAAGCAGGGAGGCCCCAGTCAGGTGTCAGGGAGATTATTATACCAGCAGGGTGAACCTTCAACCAAAACACTGCACCATACTCTGGGGGACTAACACACTGAGGAAGGGAAAGGAGAAGAAACTCTCATTTATCAGGGATCTATCATGTGCCTAGGGCGCAGGCACTATACAGTCTGTGGCAAACGCTGCCTTTTCTTTCTTTTTTTTTTTTGCAACAGTTTTGCTTTCTTGCCTGGGTAGAGTACAGAGGCATCATCATAGCTCACCTCATCATAGTAACCTCAAACTCATGGGTTCAAGCAATCTTCCTGTCTCAGTCTCTCAAATAGCTGAAACTACAGGCAACCTGCCACTAGGTCCAGTTAATTTTTCTATTTTCAGTAGAGATAGGGTCCCGCTCTTGCTCAGGCTGGTCTCAAACTCCTGAGCTCAAGGGATCCTCCTGCCTCAGCCTCTAAGAGTGATAGGATTACTCGAGTGAGCCACTTTGCCTAGTTGCAAATGCTGTTCTTGCTTCATTCAAAAACCACTCAATTTCCTAATGACACGGCCCTTTAATACAGTTCCTGTAGGTCTCGACCCACAGGTTGAGAACAACTGTTAGCAAGATCTCCTATGCACTAAAAGCTGGAATAGCTAAGATCTCTTTAAACTTCCTTACACTCAGGTTTCCGATTATAACAGCAATAGCAGCTCACCCCAGGCAGAAGCTCTGATGAGTGACTCAGCCTGAGCCCTGGGAGTGGCCACCACACTACCCCCTGGAAGCCTTGAAGGTACTTTCGACCTTCTCCAACAGGGGTGGCAGAGGCACTCTGTCCGTTCCCTCACCAAACTTGTAGGTAATGCGCAGCATCAGCGCAGCTTCCTGAGTCGGCAGCTTTCCGGCCCACGGCAGAAGTTAGTGTGGATTTTGAGTTCAAAGTGAAAGTACAAATACCACCCACAGCAGTTTTTCAGTGTGGCTCTGAGATGGTACCTAGAACCCCACGCTGCAGCCTCCTTCTCCAGCTCTTACCATCATTCTGTAACTCTGCTGGTCTCCTGACCAGCAGAATCAGCAGCACCTGGGAATTGGTTTGAAATACAAATCATTGGGCCCCAAACCAGATCAGCTGAATCAGGAACTGGGGGTAGAGCCCAGAAGTCTTGGCTTAAAAAGACAAGCCTTCCAGATGATTCTGAGTTTTAAGAACCTCAGCTGAAAAAACCAACAGCTGATAATAAATTTATTTCTGCTAAAACTAGCTAAAGTGGATCCTGTTGATTAAATTAGCCAGAAGTATCTCTGGAACCCAAGAGTTTGAGGTTGCTGTGAGCTAGGCTAGCACTGCAGCACTCTAGCCCTGGGTGAGCCAGAAAAAAAAAAAAAAAAAAGAGTAGCCAGGCTAGTTTTCAGTCTCTCTCTAAAAAAAAAAAAGGTGATCACCCAACTATCTTTATGATAAATCCTTCTCAAAAACTTTTTTCTCAAAGTTTTTAAAAAATTATTTGGGATTCATTAAGGGTACAAAGAATTAGGTTGTACTGATTGCATTTGTTAGATAAAGTTCTCTTATAATTGTGTCTTGCCCCCAAGAGGTGTGTCACACACCACGACCCTCCATCCCCCTTCCTCCTCCCTTCTCCCCCACTTGCTCATTTCCCTCCCCCCTTCCATGTATTAGGTCATCTACTGCTTTTGTATTAGAATTGAGTACATTGGATTCTTCCTTCTTCATTCTTATGATGTGAATGTGTTACTGAGAAGAATGTGTTCCACCTTTACCCAGGTTAATGCAAAAAATTTAAAGTCTCTATCTCTTTTAATGGCTGAATAGTATTCCATGGTATACATATACCACAGCTGGTTAATCCATTCCTGGATTGGTGGGCATTCAGGTTGTTTCCACATTTTGGCAATTGTAAATTGAGTTACGATAAACAGTCTAGTGCAAATGTCCTTATGATAAAAGGACTTTTTCCTCTAGGCAGATGTCCAGTAATGGGATTGCAGGATCAAACGGGAGATCTAATTTGAGTTCTCTGAGGATTCTCCATACTTCCTTCCAAAATGGTTGTACTTCTCAAAAACTTTTACCCTCAATAGTTACATTTATTTCTAAATTTTATATATACTCTGTCAAAAATTTTTAAACACATTAGTATGCTGGTGTGGTAGCTGTGATCCCAGCACTTTTGCAAGTAGAGGCAGGAAAAGCTCTTGAGTCCAGGAATTCGAGACCAGCCTGGGCAACAGAGCAAGACCCTGGTTCTTTACAAAAAATAGAAAAATTAGTCACGTGTGGTAGCAGACACCTGTTGTCCCAGCTTCTAGGGAGGCTGATGCAAGAGAATTGCTTCAGCCCAGGAATTTGAGATTGCAGTGAAAGATGATGATGCCAGGCCACAGAGCAAGACCCTGTCTCAAAGAAAAATAATAAATAGACAAATAAATAAGCTGGGCATGGTGATATGGGCTTATAGGCCTAGCTACTCAGGAGACTGAGGCAGTACGATCACTTAAGCTCAGGTGTTCAAGGCTGCGGCAAGCTATGATCACACCACTGTGCTCCAGCCATAAGGCGAGACTGCCTCTAAAAAAATAAAATAAAAAATCTTATACTTTCTGTCTACATCGCTATGGATTGATTTTGCACTTTCATGACCATTAGTGTAGAATGTCAGGGAAATCTCCCAGCAGAAATAACAGCAGAGCCAGGCATGGTGGCTCACGCTGTAATTCTAGCACTTTGGGAGATGAGGCGGGGGTGGATTGCTTGAGCTCATGAGCAAGAGTCACATCCCATCTCTAAAAAAAAAAAAAAAAGAATAACCAAGCATTATAGCAGGCACCTGCAGTCCCAGCTACTGGGGAGGCCGAGGCAAGAGGATCCCGTGAGCCCAAGAGTTTGAGGTTGCTGTGAGCTATGGTACTATGGCACTCTACTGAGGGAGACAAAGTAAAACTCAAGGAAAAAAAAAAAAGAATTAACAGCAGAATCAAAGGTGTTAACATGAGAGTAAAGAATATACTTATATAACTTCTAGGTAAGGGGGTATTAGGAGATAATGAAAATGATGATAACAAAAATAATTACTTATTTTTCAGCAACTAGCATAATCATTTAGCCCTGAAAGCAACTCTGTGAGGTAAGGACTATTATCCCCATTTTTCAGATTGGGAAATTGAGGCTCAAAAGTCTCCTGTCACATATAAGTGGCAGAGCTGAGTTTTGAAACCAAAATCTGAGTCCTTCTATTGCCAAGTAGGTTTAGAAAGAAGAGGATAAGTCTTCTTTTGATGGTGAAGGTGCCCATGGGATATTCTGGTGGAGCTGTCCAATACCCACCCAACTTAATATTTGAATCTGCAGAATCAAAGTCTGGCTGCAGAAACAGGTTTTAGAAAACTTCTTAGCAGGAATTGAAAATTTCGTTTTGGTGTAATCACCTCCAGGGAAAGGAGCAAGCAGAA
>NW_003852515.1:2291075-2298626 GCF_000181295.1 Otolemur garnettii | reverse complement strand
CAGCTATTTTTTTGTTGGAGTTTGGCTAGGGCTGGGTTTGAACCCGCCACCCTCGGTATATGGGGCCAGCGCCCTACCCACTGAGCCACAGGTGCTACCCAGAACTCAGTATTTATTAAGTATAGTTTTATTTTATGTTTTGAGACAGTCTCATTCTGTCTACCTGGACAGAGTGCTGTGTCATCATAGCTCTCAGCAACCTCAGATTCTCTGGCTCAAGCGATCCTCTTGCTTCAACTTCTCCAATAGCTGGGACTATAGGAACCCGCTGATACAGAGGGCAGGGGTGGGAGTGTGGGGGGTTGTCTCACTCTTGCTCAGGCTGGTCTTGAACTCCTAAGCTCGGGAGATCCACTCGCCTAGGCCTCCCAGCGTGCTGGGATTACATTCCTGAGGCAGGGCACCTGTCTCTTGTTAAGTATCATTAACTAAGTGTCATTATAACCAGTATTGTTCTCTGAGCCAGGAAAGAAGCAGGGAAGGATTAGTGCAAACATAGATAACCTTATTATACCCGGGCAGAGTAACCTAAAGGGAATTGTTAGATGATGACCTTAACTTTCTGGCAAAGTCAAGAACTAAGTGTTAGAGGAGCAAACACAGGGTAGGACTTGATCAGAAGAACCACAGTGGGGATTAAGAGAAGAATAAATTAAGTCCACCCGAAAGGATCTCTCAGTGGCAATGAGACATGAATGACCATGTTATCCACAAAACACATTCAGAAGAACAAAGCTAGAGAGCCAACACTTCCTAATTTTAAGACTTAACAATAAAGCTACAGTAATCAAGACAGTGTGGTACAGTACTGACATAAAGAGAGACTAAAATACCACCGGAACAGAATTAAAAGTCCAGAAATAAACTCACGCATATGGGGAGAGCTGATTTACGACAAAGATGTAAAGGCAATTCACCAGAGAAAGAATAGCTTTTTCAACAAATGTTGCTGAAACCATTGAACATCCATATGAGGGAAAAAAATGAACTATGATTCATACCTTGTACCATCTACAAAAATTAACTCCAAATGTTAAAACTTAAAACTGTAACATTTTGAAAAGAAAACATAGGAGAAAATGTTGGTGGCATTGGGCTAGACAATTGGGCTGTCATGTCTTTGGTATCACATCAAAAGCACAAGCTATAAAAGGAAAGATTGATAAATCAGACCGGCTAAATTAAGAATTTCTGCTCTTTGAAAGGCAGAAAACCCACATCCTGATGGATGGACAGCAATGATGCTCAACATCATCAGGGAAATGCAAATTAACATCGCATGTCCCACCATATATCATTTGAATGATTAAACTCAAAAAGACCAATTATACCCAGTATTGGCAAGGATGGGGAGGAAATGGAACTCTCATGCACTGCTAGTGATAACGCAAAATGGTATAACCATTTGGGAAAACAGGCTGCTTCTTAAAACATTAAACATATACCTAACCATATGCTCCAGCCACTTCTAGGTATTTTCCCAAAAGAAAATAAAAAGTGTATGTCCTCACGATGGCTTGTACATGAATGCCTATAGCAATTTATAACCTCAAAAAATCCTAACAAGCCCTTCAGGAGTTCTTTCAGAGGTGAATGGATGGATAGTGGTGTAGCTACACATACTCAGTGATAAAAAGGAGTAACCTGTGGATACACACACCACCCGAATGCCTCTCCAGAGAATTATGCAAGGTGGAAGAAGTGCAGACCACGTGATTTCATTTATATCAAATTCTAGGAATAAATAGCAAAGGAATCTATTGTGACAGAAAGCAGATTCAACGGTGGTCTAGAAAATGGGGGGAAGGGATAGAGAAATTACATTACATGAGGACATTTTTAAAGATGACAGATACATTCATTATCTTAATTATGGTGATGGTCTCATGAGTGTAGACTTATGTCAAAAAATGATCAAATTGTACCCCATACTAGCAGGCTTAAACAACAGACCCTTATTGTCTCACAGTTCTGGAGGCTAGAATTCAAGGCCCAGTATGGGCAGGGTTGGGTCTTTTTGAGGCCTCTCTCCTTGGCTTGCAGATGGTGGCCCTCTCTCTGTGTCTTCACACATATTCCTGAGGTATCTATGTCCTAATCTCTTCTTATAAGCACACCTGGCAGATTGAATTAGGCCCACCCTCATGACACCATTTTAACCTAATCACCTCTTTAAATATTCTATCTCCAAATATGATAGAACTTCTGTAAATTGACCACTCAAGGGACTGTAACAAACTAGCCAACATATGGAGGTGGTTAACATAAGGAACCAGGCCTACTATACTGACATGTACGTGTGGTGCATGTCTGATCCACGAAAACTAGGTCAACTGAAGGAGGTGGTCAATGTAGGGAGCTGGTCAACTATGGAAGTTCTACTGTACAGAAGAGTCACACTCTGATTTATGGGGTTAGGGTGAAACACATAAATTTTGAGGTGACACAATTCAACCCATAACAAACCATGTTTTCCATTTACATTACAGCATTGACCATATAGTTAATTTAGATATAGCCAAATTTCTTTTTGCATATTCTGTTATGCAAATTACATGACCAGCAGAAGAAAGATTTTCTTGAATTACAAATTCCATGAAACTGTTAAAAGCTAGGGCTGGCTCAGTACCTGTAGCTCAGCAGCTAGGGTGTCAGCCACATACACTGGAGCTGGCAGGTTCAAACCCAGCCTGGGCCTGCCAAACAACAATGACAACTACAAACAAAAAATAACTGGGTGTTGTGGCGGGTGCCTGTAGTCCCAGCTACTTGGGAGGCTGAGGCAAGAGAATCACTTGTGCCCAAGAATTGGAGGTTGCTGTGAGCTGTGATGCCACAGGACTCTACTGAGGGCAACATAGGGAAACTCTGTCTCAAAAAAAAAAAAGCTAGGGCTGAACACTTTGAGAACCCACAGACCCACAAAACAGAAGGAAGGAAACAGAGTTTTTTTGAGGAGAGTAGAGGGGCGGGGTCAGAGACATAAAGGAAGTCCTGGAAGGTATTCATTCTAGTAACAAGCACTAGGGATGAGATAAAATAGCTTCTTCTGTGTCCTCAGGTAGGGTATTACCATCAATCTGCTTAGGTGGACCCACATGAGGGTTGTGTGTGGTTTAGTTGAGGCCTGTGAGTCCCCACTGTCCAGAAAGACAGCCCACCCCACACAGGGCGATCATGACTTTGCGATTTAAACAAAAGGCAGATTTCTGAGCAGAGTTTCTTCCCTGCTGTGGGGCCAAACTGGCAGCTGCTGCCTTTGCCAGCCGCACTTTCAGTTGGTGCCAAGGCAGGAAACTCAAGCCAGAGTCAGGCAGGTGCGGCATCAGGTGTGGTGGGAAACCATGTGTACGTCTGACAACCAGCCTGAGGCCCGAGCAGCGGCCTTTGAAACGTCCCAAGTCGTTAGTTTAAACACTGACATGTGCTTTTATTCAGATAATCAAATTAAGTTCAATTTCAAACTTGTATCCATTCCTAAATTCCAAAGCATTCCTACTGTGCTTAATGAGAATCACTTTCTCTTTGAGGTGAGACCCTTGGACTTGCACGTGGAACCAGAGAGTTTGGGAAAGAAGCAAATATCTCGGCCTGGGCTTGAGGTGAACTGTCTGTGAACTGACATTGCAAGAGAGTGAAATGTCATCCTTCTGGCCATCAGATGTGCACCCCTACTTTTTACTATACCCAAAAGAATCGCAGTGATTTTCCCAAAGATTTATTTTTTAAAAAACATAAATTACTCGCATTCATTAAATGTTTGACAACCTTCCCTACCTGACACTGAGGTTGACATAGGAGGATCAGAGGACCTGCTGTGTCCCCACTTGGGGGAAGTAAACCCGCCCTCGCTAGGCCAACTTCACAAGCAGTGGCTGCTAGTTCTTTGATTTCTGTCTAAACCCTCACACAGTAAATTAAGAGGCAGAAGATCCTACGTGGTATTTGGCCATGACTTCAGCTTGCATGAGCATCCAGAGAATTATGACTTTAAGGATTATTACATAGTATTTATTGATAATTATGATGTTGGCCATTTAATGACTATCTACTGCATGCCGTATATATACACATATACACTGTCTCATTTAATTCTCACGATCTTTAGTAGATAATTTTTTTAATGCTTGGGATTCATAGCGGGTACAAAGAATTAGATTGCACTGATTGCATTTGTTAAAATCCCTCTTATAATTGTGTCCTGCCCTCACGAGGTGTGCCATACACCGTGACCCTCTGTACCCCTCCCTTCTCCCCTCTCCCTGCTCGCTCATTCCTCTTCCCCACCCCTTGTATTAGATCATCTACTGCCTTCGTATTAGAATTGAGTACACTGGATTCTTGCTTCTCCATTCTTGTGATGCTTTACTGGGAAGAATGTGTGCCACCTCCATCCAGGTGATAATAATATTCTTCATGTTACAGTCAATAAAATGAGGATCAGGGAAATTTCTTCCCTAGGGACACACAAATCTTCAGTAACAAAGCTCAATTCAGACTTACACTTGTCTGATTTCCTGATTTCAAGATCTATACTCTTCCCACCACTTCCTGATTTTCTGACATATATTTGGGCCTCTATTTGGGTTTTGTTCTTTGGCAAGTTATCTTCAGATAATATTATCTTTAGATAATAAGGCCCTTAATATGAAAAGACTGGGTCTTTTTCGGTTTTTTTCTTAGCAGAATATACAAATTTATCTGTCAGAAATGTTACTTGAGTCTGTACCTGACGTAAGAGTCTTGTAGCAACATCACGCAGCTGGTTTTGACAATGTACTATTGTTACATATGATGATATCCTGGAAGGAAGCGGGGAGGACACATGGGAACTCTCTGAAACTTCTTATTGTAACCTCTTATACATCTTAAACTAGTTCCAAATAAAGGCATTTTTTGAATTGTACCTGATGATGGTACTAAGGGACACTGTGGTGCTAAGGGATCAACAGAATCAGGCAAGTTGGGCCCTAGGTTTTAAAGCTGCTCTGTCAGTAACTGGCTCTGCGGCTTATACTGGCCACCTATCCAGCTTGTACCAGCCATCTGTCCAGCTGAGGCCTAGCAAATCAAGACGGCATCCAAGTTCCACTGTGGCATCAGAGCTAAGCTTAGACGTTCCATAATTTCAAAATAATAACTTCGAGATTTCCACTTTAGGAGGCACGAGTGAATACACGCGTCTAAGGTACGCCCTTCCAAAACACACTAAAACCACAGTGAAGAGATGCTCTAAACATCATACCCCATAAGGACAGGCAAGACAGGAGAGGAGACAGTGGTGACAGAGTTCTACAATATTCTATAGCTTCTATGGTGATGAGCGATGAATAAATGGTATAACAGGCCTGGGATTGATTAAGCTCAGTACAGAATCTTCGAAAATCTCAGGAGAAAATCACAGAAGGCACCTCTGAGAAATGGAGATTCAAAGAGGTGGTGAAAATACAGATTGGGTGAAACCCCCCGGGATGCACGCACATTGTTAGACTCCTTCCCTGACACTGTGTCACTGGGAGTCTGCTTTTCCTCAGCCCCTACTTGTCCAGAGACTCTACCCTTTCAGGAGGGCAAAACAGAAGCCTCTGGACTTGGAAGCCAAGAGCACCATGTCAAAACCAAGAAGATCAAATGAGTGCGTGCACAACGAATACTGGGTGGGGAGACCCTCAGCCCTCTCCCCCCTGCTTAGCTCCCAGGAGACTGAAAGACAGATTTTAAGCAGACAAGCAGGAGACTAAAGAGGAATCATCCAAAGATATTGCAATTAGAGTTGCTCACCAGATGGT
Source organism: Otolemur garnettii (assembly GCF_000181295.1). Lineage (NCBI taxonomy): Eukaryota > Metazoa > Chordata > Mammalia > Primates > Galagidae > Otolemur > Otolemur garnettii. Next base: position 2,292,837 of record NW_003852515.1, on the reverse strand, counting down.
ATACCCAGCCAGCTCACCCACAGTCACACTCACAGGCAACAAACCTGCCTTGAGCTCAGAGCTTCCACTGACCCTCTTAGTTCTCAACTCTTTTTCATAAAGATAGATTCACAACAAACTAAAGAGCAACTTTAGTCTGTGAAGAAAGAAGAAAACTTTTCCCCAAATCAGTAATCTCCTCAGAGAGATGACCGAAAGCCTATAAAAAAGAAAAGATGACCGTTTTAAAAAAGAAGACAACGAAGAAACATGTACAGAACAACAACAACAAAAAAGAGCCCTTGAAAATTAAAACCAGGAGCACACAGCGGACAAATTAAATAAAGAGGCTGGATAATCCAGTTGATGGGAAGTGTCCCAGAAACTAGAGCAAAAAGACAAAGAGCTGGAAAAGGAAACAGAAGATGATGAGTCCAGGACGCCTGACATTTAGATAATAGAAGGAGTCTCAGAAAGAGAGAAACAAGAGATGGAGGGAAAACCATCAGCAAAATTGTTCAAGGAGTTTTCCCAGAAGACAGGAAGACATGAGTCTCCACAATGAAAGGGCCACCAAGTACCCAGCACAGTGGATGAAAACAGAGCTACATCAAGGGACATCACTGAGAGACTTCTAAACACCACGGACCAAAAGAAAAGATCCTATGGGTTTTCATAAAGATACAAAATAAATCATTTATAAGGGCCAGGAAACACACCGACTTCAGACACTTAAAAGTAAACAGATAACACACAGAGGTTGCAGTTTGGGGGGCAAGGGGGGGAATGGCAAGCACACACTCCACCTGGCCTCACCTGGGAAGTGCACTTATAAACCTAGGCAGGATTATAGCAAAGCTGTTTGAAGACTTTGAAAAGTAAATAGTGGCAGGCAGACTAAGGAAGATGACCATGATGCAAAGTACCAGCAAAGGAGCTGTGTGTGCATCAGTTTTCCCTCTGGAACCCTGGAATACTTCAGCTTGGACTCAGGGCAGTGTGACTGCAATGGCAGCAAGAGCCTGAGGTGCTGAAAGATTGGAATATTATTCAGCAATTAAAAGGAACAAATTATTGATTCTATCCAACAGCAAAGATGACTTAGATGCATTTCATTAAGAGAAGTAAGCCAGATGCAAAAGTCTGTCCTATGATTCCATTTATGTGACATTCTGGAAAAGTCCATACTATAGGAACAGAAAACAGATCAGTGAATGCCAAGTTATGGGGCTAACTATAAAGGGACAGCAATGAGGGAATTTTTGTAATAGAATTATCCTAGAATTGACAAAAACAGTAAATATAGTGCTCCACCGAAGGGTTATTCCCCCATTTCTTTATTTCCTTGGGCCTCCCCCATTCCCTGAAATACAACGATATTGAAATGAGCCTCTGCATGTTCAAGTGAAAAGAAGGGTCACACCCCTCTCACCTGAAGTCAAAAGCTAGAAATGACTAAGCCTCATTGGGAGGGCATGTGCAAAGCTCAGACAGGCCAAAAGCTAGGCCTCTTGAGCCACAGACTTAGCCAAATAGTGAATGCAAAGGAAAATTTCTTGAAAAAAATTAAAAATGCTATTCCGATTAACACTGTTACCCTGGGTAGAGTGTTGTGGCATCATAGCTCACAGCAACCTGAAACTCTTCAACTCAAACAATCCTCCAGCCTCAGCCTCCCAAATAGCTGGGACTACAGGTACCTGTCACCATGCCCAGATAGTCTTTCTGTTTTTAGTAGAGTAGGGTCTCAGTCTTGCTCAGGCTGGTCTTGAACTCCTGAAGC
>NW_003852515.1:2274618-2290063 GCF_000181295.1 Otolemur garnettii | reverse complement strand
GAGTAGGGTGTCAGCCCCATATACCAAGGGTGGTGAGTTCAAATCCAACCCTGGCAAAACTGCAACAACAAAAAAAATAATAAAAAAATAAAGTTTAAAAAAAAAATAGGAAAACTAGGCGACACCTGTAGCTCAGTGGGTAGGGTGCCAGCCACATACATTAAGGGTGCCAGATTCAGACCCAGCCTGGGCCAACTAAAACAACAATAACAACTGCAATAACAACAACAACAACAACAAAAATAGCTGGGGGGCGGCACCTATGGCTCAAAAGAATAGGGTGCCGGCCCTATATGCTGGAGGTGGCAGGTTCAAAGCCAGCACCAGCCAAAAACTGCAAAAAAATAAAAAATAATAATAATAAAAAAATAATAAATAGCTGGGCATTGTAGCAGGCACCTGTAGTCCCAGCTACTTGGAAGGCTGAGGCAAGAGAATCGCTTAAGCTCAAGAGTTTAGAGTTTGAGGCTGCTGTGAGCTGTGATGCTATGGCACGCTACCCAGGGTGACAGCTTGACACTCTGTCTCAAAAAAAAAAAGGAAAACTAGCCAGACATTGTAGTGAGTGCCTGTAGTCCCAGCTATTCGGGAGAATGAAGCAAGGGGATCACTGGAGTCCAAGAGTTTGAGGTTGCTGTGAGCTATGATACTATGGCACTCTACCCAGGGTGACAGAGTAAGACCCTATCTCAAAACAAAATAAAACCAAACAGATAATTATTAAATAGGAAATACAGTAACTTTACAGCAGACTAACCCAGTCACTTAATCAAGTGACCCAGGTAAATGTCACCAGTAATAAGAATTATGGACATATCATGAACTCTTTCATATGATACATTAAGAAGGGCATATCACTTATGTGATACCCTTGCTAAAAGTTCACCAGAAATCGACAAAGAAATCCAAATAGAGGGATATTCTACAACATAATTGACTGTTATTCTTCAATAGGGACAAAATCATGAATGACAAGGAAAGACGGAAGAACTTCCACACATTAGAAAAGACTAAGAGAGGGCGGTGCCTGGGGTTCAGTGGACAGGGTGCTGGCCCCTTATACCGAGGGTGGCAGGTTCGAACCCGGCCCTGGCCAGCTAAAATAGCAGTGACAACTGTAACAAAAAGAGCATAGGACAAGAAAGTATAGATTTTATCTTATCTAAGAATAAAGAGAAGAGAGTGAGAGAGGGAAAGAGAAAATAAAAAGGTTTTCAAAAACATGTACTCTGTTAAAATAAGTCATTTTACATTCTAAACTGAACTGTCACAGCTAACTTCTAAGGTTCATTCTATAATGATGTAGACTTAGAAATGTAAATTGCCCCTGAACTCAATACTAATACCTTACTTTGAGTTGGTGCCTGGGCCACCTGCCTCACTCATTCTCCTTGATCATTTTTCTACATGAGCCAATGGGCTTGGCCAGAATTCCAAGGCCTTAGACTTCACTGGATGAGAAGGGAAGAGGAAGGGGAAGTGAACAGCTCCAGGGGTCGAACCTGCTTTCCTGTGCTGTCTGCTAAGCTGCTTCTGGCTCCTGTTCTACAAAGCTAAAACCTCTAAGGAAGCCACTCTTTCATCATCTCCTAAAGAGTACAGAATTATAAAGTCTAGGCTGGAGCTATACCATCTGTTTATGCCCTCAGAATTTTAAAAATGATCCCCATGTTTACAAATCTGAGCTTACATGTCACGTCTGTGAAGAAATAACGAAGTGGCTGCCAGGCAGCAGCAAGACTATTCATGTTCTGAAGCTTCTCCAAGCAGAAGCAGGTTACGTCCTGAAAGGCTGCTCTTAAGTGTACTGTTTGTCATTCCAGTTGCCTTGGAAGGGTTTAAGCTCGCAGCCCTCACATTCATTTCCACCAAACAGGCATGTTTTAAAACCAAGCACATGCTCCTTGTCTGACTTCATGTATATGCTCTCAGGCATATTTTCCACCAACAAATCCATTTGTTGGAATTGAAAATTCCACTGGGAGAGATAACATCTGCAAGTACAGTAAGAGTCTCCTTAGCAGCTTCATCTCCACCACCCCGCTGCACTTTGAAATTGGGCAAAGTCAAAGGAACCTATAGAGGAAATAATCCATGGCGTGGTGCTAACATGTCATCCTCCTAACCTCCGAGTCTACAAGCAAACAGCTGGAAGACTCTGTTGGGCTCTGAGCTTCCAAGCCATGCCACTTCAGGTCCCTTGGGTTTTGTCTATTACTTATCCTATCTCTTGCTACTTGTGGTTGACTACAAAGGCTAGGCAGATTTTATACAGTGCACAATTACTCTTCATCCTTTAGAACCTTCCTGAATGACTCAGTCCATACACGAGGGTAGTATTCACTACCTTTTCACTTTTAAGAAAAACATCTCTTGTTTGTAATTGAATACATCAATAAACCCTTTTGTGGACATGATGGGGTTAAAAATGTTTGCATTATAAAACACCTCACTTTCCAGTACCTGTGGAGCAAACAACACCCCTCCAAACCAGGAGCCTGTGGCTAGGATCCCTGATCCTAGTTCTTGGTGGTGGGCAGAGTTTTCTGAGGAGAGCAAAGTTTTGTTGATAACCATGGAAGTTCTCAAGGAGAAGACATTTATACTATCCATAGCAATCAAGAAGGAGACTCTGAACTTGATGTTTAGTACACTGCTTCAAGATCAACAAATCAAAAGGTTGACACAATTATCTGGAGAACTGGGACAGCATTTTATTTGTCTGTATCATTAAAAAAGAATCAAAAATTTGTCCAGATTTTTTTTTTTTTTTGAGACAGTCTCACCTTGTCACCCTCGGCAGAGTGCTGTGGTGTCATAGCTCACAGCAACCTCAAACTCTTGGGCTCAAGTGATCCTCTTCTCTCAGCCTCTCAAGTAACCGGGACTATAGGTGCTCACCACAACACCCAGCTATTTTTAGAGATGGGGTCTTGCTCTTGCTAAGGCTGGTCTCCAACTCTTAAGCTCAGACAATCCACCTGCCTCAGCCTACCATAGAGCTAGGACAGAAATTTTAAAAATGGGTTACACTGGTTAAGCACTTGCTATGCATACAGTGCCTGCCTGTGTTACCATTTAGTTCTCAGAATGCTACAATATAGACACCATTCCATATTACAAATAAAGAAACAGAGACACAGGTAAAGTAACTCGTCCAAGGTCACATAGCTAATTAGGGGCTTAACTGGGATTCAAATCTGGATCTCCAACTACAGAGCTCCTTGCTACCAACCAACGTTTTCAGGTGACCATCTCAGATTCACATTAACCCTGACTGCAGAAATGAGTGTGTGTCTATACTTAAAGGTATTACCTTTTCCCTCACAATATTCTCATCCAAGAGTGAGCCCTGTGTCTACCTTAGAACACTCTCACTGTTGGGACCCTCTTCTGATAGTCAAAAGCCACTCTGCCTACTGACTCTATTATTTTCAGAATCAACAGAACCAGAAGCTGATAGTGATGGAGTCTATTGATAGAGTTCAAGCAGTGACTCTCAACCAGGGGCGATTTTGCCCTCCAGAAAACATTTGGCAATGTCTGAAGATATTTTTGATCTTCACAGCTTAGATGGGCATAGGGCTGGGAAGAACTGGGGAGCACCCAGGGATGCTGTTACACGTCCTGTAATGCACAGGCAAGACCAGGAGGGGTGGCTCAGGCCTACAACCCCAGCACGTTTGGAGGCCCAGGCAGGAGGATCACTTGAGCCTAAAAGTTCAAATTCAGCCTGGGCAACAAACAGGACTACATTTTTCAAGTAATAATAATAACAATTTTAAATTAAAACTTTAGCCTGTAGTGCCAGCTACTTGGGAGGCTGAGCTAAGAGAATCACCTAAGCCCCAAGAGTTTGAGGTTACTGTGAGCTGTAATGCCATAGTACTCTACTGAGGGCAACAAAACAAGACTCTGCCTCAAAAAAAAAAAAAAAAAAAAAAAAATTAAAATTAAAATTTTTAAAATGTGGCTGGGAGCTGGGGCTCACACCTGTAATCCTAGCAGTCTGGGAGTCTGCGGGAAGTGGATTGCTTGCACTCAAGAGTTCAACACCAGTATGAGCAAGAGGGAGACCCAGTCTCTACTAAAAATAGTAAAACTAGCTGGGTATTATGGCAGGCACCTGTAGTACTAGCTGCTTGGGAGGCTGAGTCAAGAGGATTGCTCAAGCCCAAGAGTTTGAGGTTGTTCTGAGCTGTGATGACACCAGAACACTCTACCCAGGAGGACAGAGTGAGACTCTGTCTCAAAAAAAAAATTTTTTTTTAAATGTACAGGCAGCTCCCCCACCCACCTCCCATCTGGCCCCAAATGTCACTAGTGTTGAGAATGAAAAACTCCGAGCTAAAGGAATCAGTTATGTTCTTTAGTCCCTGTCACAGCCTGGCCGGGGTTGAAGAATCTCGGATCTTACATTCAGGAAACTCAGACGGCTTATCTCTTCTAGGAGGGGAGATGTTGCTGCTTGCACTTGGGCTTTTCCACCCAGCTAATTAGTGCATTTACAGATCTGTGTGTCTGGACTGACAGCCTCTTTTCCCCCACAAAAAACAGTTGGTAAGCCTTTCCAAATTCAAAGTACTGTCCTGACAGGCTAAGCAGGTGATTCAACAAGGTGAGTCTTTCTGTGGTGTGTGGGCCATAAAGGCAAAGGTGGGTGGCGTATTTTAGAGGCGATCAACGGGTGGCATGCTGAGAGAGAAGCGTGGGACTGACAAGGGCAAGGGGCACCACCGTTAAAGCCAGGAAGGCCATCACCATCAGATGGGGGGGCCACAGAAGAACTTTAAAGCTGGTCAGGGATCCTGTCGGCTCTGCTCCCTAGCAGGCAACAAGCTCACGCTCTGCTAGAACAGAGGTAAAGAAAGGGAACCTGTAACTGGATACTGCTGCAAATAAATCAGCCACCCTCTAGAAACAAAGAAAAGGCAGCCCCTGCTTCAGGAAAAGTTGAAAGTCAGAGTTCTGTCACAAAGGTGCCAAGTTCCAGCTCTGAAACACTCTTGCCCTGTGTAGGTAGGAAACACCCCCACTGTGTGCTAAGTGCAATCCACACCTGGGTCAAGTGCTACACACAAAATGAGTCTAGAATGGGAGCTGGGTCCCTGTTCCTTCCCCAGCACATGGTTTCCCCAGTGCCTGGCTACCAGGAGGGACCATTCCGGGAGCTGACTCCTGCAGTCCCAGCAGAGACGTTTTATTAAATGGGACTTACCCTGACAAGTCATTCCTTACAAGGTGTTCAGATAAGCAGCCTAACCTCAAACAAGTGAACAGCTCAGGAAATTTCACCCCAAAATATGACTCATTGGTATAAAGGGATTTTGAATTAAAGTTCCTTAAAGATCAAAAGGCTTTGGAAGGGGCTTTCTCTCTATCTACATAAAACCAGATGGACCCATACAAAAAGCAATTGCCTTTCCTTCACCTGCCTGTTATCTCAATAGATAGCAGGAAAGATTAAAAATGCAAGCAGGGTTGCACACAGTGGCTCACGCCTGTATTCCCAACACACTGGGAGGGGAAGGTGGGTGGGCTGCTGGAGCTCAGAAGTTTAAGACGAGTCTGAGCAAGAAAGAGCAAGACCTCCTCTCTACTAAAAAAAAAAAAGAAAAGAAAAAATAGCCAAGTGTTGTGGCAGACACCTGTAGTCTCAGCTACTCAGGAGGCTGAGGCAAGAGAATTGCTTGAGCCCAAGAGTTTGAGGTTGCTGTGAGCTATGATGATGCCAGGGCGACAGAGTGAGACTCTGTCTCAAAACAAAATAATAATAATAATAATAATAATAACACAACCAGACCTGGCCAAACCCTTTTAAGATAATGCCTGTCTGTCAGCTTAATTTAATTTCCAAAGAGAATTACTTATAAGTCAATCTGTTGCCCCCATCCATTCACTGTCCCTAGTACCTAGTCATCCTCCCTAGTAACCATTCATTGCCATTCATGAGAATTACCTATATTCCCATCTCCCCTCCCCTATAAAACGAAAGTATATAAACTTTTGAACTCCATTGAGAAATCTGATAACCAATTTGTGATTCTCCCCCTGCCTACAATAAATAGATTTCTTATTAATTGCCTTACTGTGAGTTGATCTTTCAGTGAACATTCCAGGGTGAAGGAGAAGTTTCCTATCTCCCTCACACACAGATCTTTGAATTCTCTAGAAACCAGAAAATGACTCCCTGTAATACATTTACTATGAACCTGGGGTCCCCAGAAGCAGATTTACCATGAAAGCCAATGAAAGTGAAACTGCAGGCCTTTTACTTCTCTGGCTGTCTCAGAGGCCCAAGCATGAAGTTCCTGTGTCCACTTGCCATGGCAGACTTTGCCAGGGTGAGATACTCAATTGTTTCAGATCACTGCCTTTTGACTTTGACTCCCCTTTGGCCCTATTTCCCCTCTTTGGGTGGCTTGGGAATGACCGTGGGCATTCTGAAGATCTGGCTAAGGAATGGAGGTTAGCGCTACCTTTAGTTTGGGTAGATTACAATATGTTGATGCAGTTACTTTCACTAAGCTGCTACTGCTGTCTGTTCTGGAATCCTACAACCCACAATGCCAATCAGCCCGGCTGGAGTAGTGAAGGCTCAGACCCAGGTATCACATCACCACACGAGTATGTGCCTGCCACATAGGATGCTGGAGGTATTGGTGATACCGGATTTTTAACACTGGATCTCCAGGCTCTTGGTCTCAACGATTCAATGAATGAAATCGATAGACCATAGAACGAACAGTGAGGTTTTATTTACAGCTCAAAGAACCAAACCTCCTTGCAGGGCAGGATACGAGTGTTACAACTCTTATGAAAAGAACTCTTACAAAGGGCCAAGCCTCTTTGTAGAGCAGGATCAGCAGTGGAGGTGTTACAGCTACAGCTCAAGTGTTACAACTCCTACAAGGAGCCAAGCCTCTTTGTAGGGCAGGGTCAGCAGCAGAAGTGTTACAGCTACAGCTCTTACAAAGGACCAAGCCTCTTTGCAGGGCAGAGATCAGCAAAGGGCCAAGCCTCTTTGTAAGGCAGGATCAGCAGCGGAGGTGTTACAGCTACAGCTCTTACAAAGGACCAAGCCTCTTTGCAGGGCAGAGATCAGCAAAGGGCCAAGCCTCTTTGTAAGGCAGGATCGGCAGCGGAGGTGTTACAGCTACAGCTCTTACAAAGGACCAAGCCTCTTTGCAGGGCAGAGATCAGCAAAGGGCCAAGCCTCTTTGTAGAGCAGGATCAGCACTAGAAGTGCCACAGCTCTCGCTCTTCTTCTTCTTCTCTTTCTTCCTTGAAGGTCTGTGATGATCTGCCCCCAGACTCTCTGCTCAGGGCCTTATATAGGTGTAATAGCTTAGCTGTGATTGGTCCACAAAATGGACCAATCAGGAGCAGGATTGAAAATGGACCAATCAGGGATGGGCACCAGTTTTCCATTGATTGACAGGTCCTCTAACGCGGCTCTACTGGAGCCTCTGGGGGAAGAAAGCTCCCTCTTGGCCCAACCTGCCAGTTTTTTTGCCAGCTGCTGCCACCAAGACAGAAGTGGCAGATCCCCCAGGCCCTGCTCTGCTGAGCTGGCTGGGGTGCCACTTTTCCGATATCATTGGGGGCCAAGGAAAAGAAACAAGAAATGAAACAGACAGGGCCCCATGCTAGTGTGGGGCAAAGTTCTCCACTTCCCAAATTTCTACAACTGTAGATACAGATAGCATTGATCACTGGTCAAGATGAGAATTCTCTCCTTTCCGGAACACAACAGACCATCAAAAAATATATGCCCCAAAATGCAGGATAAAAGGATTTCAGAGGTGTGGTAATCAGTTAATACTGTTTTTATCTAAATTTAGTGATTCTTTAATATCTAATTTTGTATACATAATTTTATGTTCTTTTCCTTCAAAAAGGCCCTCCAAACTGTGTAAGTTTTAGGTCTCACTAAACCTAGGTTCAACCCCTTTGAGTCACATACTTTTATTTTAGCTTTTTGAAGAGGGTAAGATGGGAAAAACATGAAGAGAAAGAGAACTAAACTCCCTAACTAAATTTCTTGAATTAATTTTATTTCAGAGATACAGCTAAATTCTTTTGTGTTTCTTCTTTCTGAAAAGAGCTAAATAAGATTAAAAGACTCCAGACTTGTAAGACTAAATCTGTGTTGCACGGTGTTTTTGGAAAATACTTCATGTATAATGTGAAATAAAAAGCACCTAGACTTTTTTTAATGTCAATTTTCTGCTTTATCTGTACTTTATCTCTCCTTTCCTACCAGCAAAGATTCAAGTCTTCATTCACTCCCACTATTGTCATTAGTCCATTGAAATCAAACAAACAGCTGGATAATTGCAGTTTTTGAAAGCAACATTGCACAAGTTGGAGAAAGTGAAAGAGCTTCTTTCTAAACTCAAACCTCTGAACAAGGAAACATTCAGGTAGGCAGCATCCTTCCGTTTCTGTTCTTACCACAGAAAGACTGCAAGAAGCCACATTTTGGATGCTGTTTCTCACTTTAACAAAAGTCCACAAGTGCTCCACAAGGTGAGATGCCTCTTCCCACCCCCCCTCCCCCAACTCTGTCAACCCAGAAGCATTAATTTCATAAGGAAGAGAAAACTTGGCTTTCTTCTTTAAAAAATATTTTTTGGGAGAGAGTCTCATTCTGTCGCCCTGGATGGAGTGTGGTAGCATCATTATCGCTCACAGTTAACGTCAAATTCCTGGGCTCAAGCAATCCTTCAGCCTCAGCCTCCCAAATAGCTGGGACCACAGGCACCCACCACCTCAGTCGGCTAAATTTTCCATTTCTTTTAGTAGAGACGGGATCTGCCTCTTGCTCAGGCTGGTCTGGAACTCTTGAGCTCAAGCAAGCCGCAAACTCGACCCCTCCTTTCACTTTCCCCCGCTAGGACCCGGCCCCAAGTCGCCGGCCCTCCCGCTGGCTGGGGGACTCGGCTGGGCTGCGCGACTGCGGCCGCCCCAGGTCCTCCAGGTTTGGAAAAGGCGCTGAGCTGCCCAGCTCAGTTTGGAAAGTTCTGGGAGAGGAACGAAAGGAGGGAGTGCTCCTTGGAGCTTTTCCTTCCCTGCAGGGAAGACACCCTACCCACCCTGTATACCTTAGGTTGCAGTCCTGGCTGCTTTATAAAAACAGAGCTCGTGTCTTTAAAACCAGCACTTTCTCCCTGGGAGGAGGAATTAGTTAATCATCACCAGCGGGTTTCCGCGCCGAGCGCCACGTGACCCGGACACGTGACTGGGAGCCGCGGCGGGGGTTACTTGTATTTGAATAAGAAGATCAAGCTCGTTACTGCCCCAAAGCCTGTGGAACTCGTCGGTGCAACGTGATCCCCCCGCAGGTTACACAACGCGCTGCACTGCCTGGCCTTCCAGCGGCTCGAGGAGTTGTTGTCGAAGGGATGTAAAACTAAACAGTATTTAATGTTTTCCAAAGTGAGAGGAAGCCCAGTTTCTTCAAACTGTCAGTCTTCTTGGTAGAGGAAGGTACGACTGTTGCTCAGCACACAAAGCAGAAAACAGTAGGTTCAATATTCTTTTCTAATAGAAGGCTATGTTAACCAGTTTGATGAAAATGTTTCAAATTGTATGTGAAACATAATTGTACAGTGTATGCACACTGTACCCCAGAAGTGCATTAATGTACATAGTTACCATTCAATAAAAAAAAAAAAGATTCAAGATTGATTTTATCGTTGACTATTTCCCCTTTCCCTTCCCTGGAAAGTCTTCAAAAATTTGCTCTTGTGACATTTTAAACTTAAAATTTAAATAGCACGTTCATTTCGTGACCTTTTTTTTTTTTTACCCTTTAGGTTTCTAGAAGATCTTGTAGAAGATTGTTGATTGTTTATTGATAAATAAATTCATTGTTTATTCTCTGCATACCCTGTTAAGTCGAGATCAGAAGTAGACTTTTCATAGGTGGGGAGAGCTTGGAATCCCTTTGCAGGTTAGAGTATAGGAAAGATATGCAGGTTTGCCTCAAGAGGGCTTCTTTCTCCTCCCAAGAAGATGACATCTTTACCACACAAGAAGCCTGGCTATATTTTGCTTTCTCCCACCTCTGAGGTTAGTCTTCTTCTAAAGATAGTCTTGGGAAGATCCAATTACTGGAGAAAAACAAGGGCAGAACAATAGCATTGGTTATCTCTGATGGGTTACCCAATAACTATATATCACAGGTTATCTTAGCCCAGGCCGGAGGGGAAGACAGGCCTCTGCCTGCAACTTTAAAGGGCTATCTCCATAGCAGTCACTTTTCCATTGGAGCCATCAGTGCCTGTCCTGGGCTGTGCATTTGCCCTCCACAAATATTGACTGAGTGTCTTCTCTGCCTGGTGCAACTGTGGTGCCAAGGATGCAAGGCTGAGCAGGAGAGAGGGACCCCACCCTCTTGGAGGCTCACCACCAAGAGCAGCTAGGAGACTGCCTTCTGCACTACCAGCATGGTTGCAAGGACCAAGGCCTTTGGCCAGTAAGGAGTAATTATTTTACCAGATGATGCTTTGGAAACAAGAGTTGTGTCTTAGCTAACAGGTACAGATGAGGTCTTGTTTCTTAGAGACCTCTTAATAAGTCAGCACTGAGTGAGGAGTATCTCTAACTCCCCCACTCTACTTACATCCTACAAAGAAAAGACCCTTTGTATAGAGGCCCATGCTGCTGTCAGCATGACTAAAAATACAGTAGAACTACTCTGGAGTGATCACTCTGTGAACTGTGATCAAAACATCGCACAGACTTCTAGCTGGAACGTCATCACCTTCCCCTTCTCTGTTTCTCCACTGCCAGCCTTTGGGGGACACCTGAGCAACTCTTATCCAAAGTGCCAGACGGCCAAGGTGCAGCCGCCGGCAGCCTTCCAAATGACAGCATGCCAGTACTTCTTCTATTCCTGAGAGAGAGTTGTGGAGCCTTCCCTGCTTTAACAGGGCCTAATGCGAGGCTTTGAATGAACAGAGGGTAAGTCTGCTCCGAAATTGGCAGAGCTTCTAACATCCTGAGTCAGTCTGGCCTGGGGTCAGGAAGGGAGAGGCTGAAGGAAGGATGCAGCTATCACATTCTTCATGAAATCTTGACTGGATTTTGTTAGCTGTTCTGTGGAAACTCTTCCTTATAGATGTGTACACCATACCAAAGAAAAGGAAGATGGTAAGTGTGAAGAAAAGTCAGAGATGGAGGCACAGTGCACCTGCCGGCCGAGGATGGCCCTTTATACAAACAGCATTGCCTCAGAGAAGGTCCTTGGCATCTGTCTGATAAATAGCACAGATATCAGACTTTCCACCCAAATGTGGCCCCAACTCTGACCTCAAAAGGCGTGGCAGCTTAGGCTAGAGCCAGGGGTGGCACAGGCCCTGACCTCAAACTCAGAATGAGGGTATATGTATTTTGAACCAAATTACTTCTCCCTTAACAACACTTTCCACAGTCTATTTTCCTGAGAGAGGCAGTAATTGCCATCTTCCTTCCACAGATGGGCAGTCTATAGCAAGAACTTATAATGTGCTCAGCATCAGTAAATCCTTAGAAAATCAAAGAATAAAATTCATGTTTTCTCCAGGCCCACCTCTTACAAAGACCTGAGCCACCAAGACTGTCAAAATGGAACAGCCAGGGCAGCCCCTGTGGCTCAAGGAGTAGGGTGCCTGCCCCATATGATGGAGGTAGTGGGTTCAAACCCAACCCCTGCCCCCCCCCAAAACTGCAACAACAGAAAAATGGTACAGCCACTCTAGAAAACAGTATGGCAGGTCCTCAGAAAATTAAACAGTATGGCGGGTCCTCAGAAAATTAAACAGTATGGCAGGTCCTCAGAAAATTAAACAGTATGGCGGGTCCTCACATGATCCAGCAATTCCTCTTCTGGGTATAGAGCCAAAAGAATTCAAAGCAGGGCCAGACGTGGTCTCACTCCTATAATCCCAGAACTTTGGGAGGCCGAGGGAGGTGGATTACTTGCGTTCAAGAGTTCAGGACCAGCCTGAGCAGGAGTGAGACCCTGTCTCTAATAAAAATAGAAAAACTAGCCAGGTATTGTGGCAGGCATCTGTAGTTCCAGCTACTTAACAGGCTGAGGAACCAAGATCACTTGAACCTAGGAGTTTGAGGTTGGTGTGAGCTATGGCACCAGGGTACTCTACACAGGGTAACAAAGTATGACTGTCTCAAAAAAATGCAAAGCAAGGACTCAAACAGATATCTGTACATCCATGTTCATGGCAACATTATTCATAATAGTCAAAAGGCAGAAGCAACTCAGGTGTCCACAGATAAATAAATCAACAAAATATGGTATATACATAGAATAGAACATTATCCAGCCTTAAAAAGGGAGGAAATTCTGGCACGTACTTGAATATCAATGAAATTTAAGGAAATCATGCTAACAGAAATAAGTCACAAAAAGACATATAACACTACTTAAATGACACAGCTAGAACAGTTAATTCATAGAGACAAAGCTGAATAGAGGTTATTTGGGGCTAAGGGAGGGGAAAATGGGTAGTTAGTGTTTAAGAAGCATGGAATTTTAGTATGGTAATATATTTTTAGAGTTTCAGGTAATCTGAAACAACCTTTGCCCTAAAAGTTGTGTCCAGACCCAGCTCTCTGGGAATTACCTACCGATCTAATCCCTTTGAATATCCAAGGAGACAAAGTAAAAAGTGGCCAGGTATGTTGTAACACCATGTGTCTTGTGATGCCCACACCCTGGAGAGGTGAGGACTCCTCCATAGTTGGTCAATTCTTACTCTTATCCTCTTTGACCATTGCTAGAATTTGCTAGCAAGAGAAATGGTAGCATATCAGAAGGAAGATATAAGATTAAACTCCAAGTGCCCAACTGATTTCCACTGCCTCCAGTGGGAAGTGTTGTAGGTTTGAGATCAACTTTTTTGCCTGCACTTTGGAAGCGGTTTCTCACCTGTTACTGGGCAGGTTTTGCAGAAAGTAGAGGGACATTCTTGACGGAGTATTAGCACAAGAGCTGGGCTTGACAGGATCTAAGGGAGGAATATCCCAGAAAACATGAGAGGGGAAATTACAGACAGCAAAGTTCAAATGTTCTCTGCCTTGTCTTTATAACTTAACATCCAATAGAATAATTCATGTTATGAGAAACCATAAAAAATATTCCACACTCACATAAAGCACGCACTCAATAAGTCTAAGTAAACACAGTCCTTTGGGATGCTAGACAAGAAGGAAAACCCTCTGTTGGAAAGGCCTCAGGCTTCCTTAGAAGAGTTTAAGCTGGTGGTAGGATGGCCTCTAATTGCCGTGTTAATGGCTACAATCGCCATGAGTAATGCTCTGATCAACCCATAAACCTAAAAGCGGGGCGGACAGGGGAGTTCCTCTGTAGCTCTCCAGCAGACCTGTCCCCTGCTTCCTCCTTTACGGAGTCTGACCTATGCACAGCCTGCAACGAAGAGCCTCAAATAGCCTGAAAACTCACTAGGAAAAACATAAGTGGCAAAGCCACAAATAAAGACACGCCCTACCTTCTCTACCTACCTCTGCCTCATTGTCTTGTCACACTATTGGAAAGAGCACTCACTTAACTCTCTGCATGGTACCAGACAACTATTTGAATCACTGGCTACCCTTATTATTGTCATTATTCTTATTCTGAATGTCCCACAGACTTAGCAATTACATTTTCCAAGTCTCAAATTAGGAACTTCTGGTATAAAATTTGAACCTACACTTGTGCAGAGAGCAAGATAGACTATTTCAATCTAAGATTGTCTGGAGGCGGTGCCCATAGCATAGTGGGTAGAGTGCCAGCCAAATACAACAAGGCTGCCAGGTTTGAACCCAGCCAGGGCCAACTAAAACAACAATGACAACTGCAACAAAAACAAAAAGAATAGCCGGGCGTTGTGGCGGATGCCTGTAGTCCCAGCTACTTGGGAGGCTGAGGCAAGAGAATCGCTCAAGCCCAAGAGTTTTAGGTTGCTGTGAGCTGCTATGCCACGGCACTACACTCAGGAACATGAGACTCCGCTCAAAACAAACAAACCAAAAAAAAGAGTATCTGGAAAATTCCAGGTTGTATGCTGCCATTCTCATGCTCTCACTGTTGATAGACTACTCCAGCTTAAGAACTTTGGAACTTACCCACATTCCCTTATCTTTTGGGACACACAAGGGTAGTGGCTCATCCAGCTAATACAGATCCTGGAGGTTGCATTTGATTCCGTTCACAAACACACATTGAGCACCTAAATGTAAACTATTGAGCAGAGTACTGTGAGCCATAGGAAAATGAAAAATAAACGGCCAGTCCCCTAAAAGCTCAAATCATCGAGTGGTGGAGATGCTGCCAGGCACAGGTACACAAATAACTCTAATTCAAGGCAAACAGCTGCAAGTGACACACGGAGGTTAAAAAAAAAGAAAATTCACTGGGAGTGTGATGGCAGGAGAGATTAATTCCTGTAGAGAAGAGGGAGGGAGTGGGAAGGGGAAGATCAGCTTCATTGTGAGTCACTGATAGCACCTGACCTACAGTGCCTCTAAGGCTTTTGACAGCAGTTCAAGGTATTTGTACTTGGTTACAGCCCAGAAAAAAATGAGTGCTCTCTGCGGCAAACTGGTAGATAAAACTCCATGGCTGAAGAGCCTGGCTGAGGCTTTATAAGGCCTGTTTCAACATGACAGGCCAAAACCCTAGTCAAAAGAATGACCATGGTCCAATCTTGGGTCCTCATGCTACCCAGAGGTTTCATTCCTGCAATCACAGAACTTTCAGGGACCTTCCTCCACAACAAAAATAGACCTGTCCTTGCACAAACTAATTAGTGCTAACGTGTTAGGAGAGGTTAATAGATTTAGGTATGCAAGCCCCTTAGGGCAGACACTTGGATATGATGGTAGAATTTCTGTTTTGAGTAGTTTCTGTTCCGCCCATCTCTTATGAGCAAGGCCATCTCCTTTGCTTGCATACAGAGCTGCCTCTGAGGAGGAAATTCTCCCCATCTTGGTGGTGTCCTCTGTAGCCACTGGCATAAAGCATGACTACACTCCTTCTAAAAGCAGCAAGCTGGCCACGGTGGCACCTGTAGTTCCAGCTACTTGGAAGGGAGGAATCACTTGAGCCCAGGAGTTCAAGGCCAGACTGGATAACATAGTGAGACCTCAGCTCCGAAAAAAGGCAAACAGAGAGGATTATTGGGGCCCAGAGCAACTGTGAGAGAACCTGGAAATGAAAGACCCTGTGGAAGCCGGGCGCAGTGGCTCATGCCTGTAATCCCAGGTGGGTGGAGGGCCTGAGCTCATAAATTAGAGACCAGCCTGAGCCAGAGCGAGACCTCACCTCTAAAAATAGCGGGGCATTGAGGTGGGCGCCTGTAGTCCCAGCTACTCAGGAGGCTGAGGCAAGAAGATTGCTTCAGCCCAAGAGTTTGAGGTTGCTATGAGCTGTGAT
>NW_003852515.1:2270476-2274374 GCF_000181295.1 Otolemur garnettii | reverse complement strand
TTACTTGGGAGGCTGAGGCAAGAGAATCACTTAAGCCCAAGAGTTTGAGGTTGCTGTGAGCTATGATACCACAACACTCTACCAGGTGACAAAGTGAGACTCTGTCTCAAAAAAATAAAATTGTTGTGGGAAGACATGGCCCAATAGAGAGAAAGAGCACCCAAACACCATGTTTATAAAAGGAAGGGCTTTATTTACCTACCAGGAGCTTATGGCATAGAAGAATTCCAAACGGCCATGCTCCCCAACTGGCTTGGTCTTTCCCTTTTTATCGACAGCCGAAAAGTTCCAACCCAGGGCAGTGCCTGTGGCTCAAAGGAGTGGGGCACTGGCCCTGTATGCCAGAGGTGGCAGGTTCAAACACAGCCCTGGCCAAAAACTGCAAAAAAAAAAAAAAGTTCCAGCCCATAGGTACCCTTCCTGTTGGCCAGTTTAAATCAAGCAGGATATGCTATTACAAGATTTCACAAAAATGGAAACTTCCAAGTTCCAGGAAGTTAAGTTCACAAATTCCTAAGAGCTGAGTCACTATGGAGAGGACCCTGCAGATGTATTCTTGTGGTCTCCTTGAGAAGACCTGTTCTCCTAGACCTCTCTTCTCAGGTATCAGGTATCGTCTCTCAAAATAAAATAAAAAAGGAAGAAAAATAATGTAATTCAGGAGACTAAGTGAAAACAAGCCTCCCAGAAAAGCTTTTGGTGGTGACTCATGCCTCTGATCCCAGAATTTTGGGAGGCCAAGGCAGGAGGATTGCTTAAGGCCAGGAGTTAGAGACCAGCCTGGGCAACATAGCAAGACCTTGCAAAAATTACAAAAATAACAGGAAAATACCAAATCCTGCAATTTCCTCGTAACAGTTAAAGATCAATCTTGTAAGTTTCCTTGCTAAAAGCCTCCTTACCCCATGAGAGTTCTGTTTTGCACAACTTCTGAAAAGGGCTGAACAGACAGAAGGAGATGTAAATCTTTCCTCTCACAAATTTTTTTTTGAAAATCTGTTCTTAAGGCTGGGCATGGTGGCTAACACCTATAATCCTAGCACTCTGGGAGGCTGAGGTACGTGAATTGCCTCAGCTCACAGGTTTAAGATCAGCCTGAGCCAGAGTGAGACCTCGTTTCTAAAAATAGCCAGGTATTATTTCTGGCACCTGTAGTCTCAGGTATTTGGGAGGCTGAGAGAATGGCTTGAGCCCAAGACTTTGAAGTTGCTATGAGCTATGATGCCATAGTACTCTACTGAGGGTGACAAAGTGAGACTCTGTCTCAAAAAAAAGGAAAGAAAATCTGTTTTTACAGAGTTCCTAGTAAACAGCCCGTGAAGGAACTTCAGGCCTCAGCCATACCTCCAAGACAGTTCCATCTCCTGTGATGATCCCAGATAATCCCATCTGCAAAGGAAGGCAGAGGAGTCAGCTCTTGCACTTTGACATCTGGCCCAGCTTATTTCTGTTATCTACCTGCGGCCAAGAAGAAAGGAGTGGATGAGCAGTTTCTCCACTGTACCCTGCCTATTAAAGTCACCTTGCCACTTGGCCTCAGGTGATGGCTTTTTCCTCCTTTTTCTTTGGGATGCCATACCCACCATCACCCTGTCCTTTTTTTCTTCTTCTTTTTTTTTTGCTTTCAATTTCAGTTGGCTTTCACTTATCTTAATTTGAAGGGTTTTTTGGTTTGCTTTGTTTTTGTTTTTTCTCTCTTCCTTTAGCAATTCTTTTGCCCTTTGCCTCCCAAGTAGCTGGGATTACAGGCACCCACCATACTGCCCTGCTTTTTTTTTTTTTTTTTTGTAGAGACAGGGTCTCACTCTGCCTCACTCTGGCTCATGCTGGTCTTATGCTGGTCTGGAACTCAGCTGAGTTCAGGTGATCCACCCGCCTCGGCCTCCCACAGCGCTGGAACAACCACCACGCAAACCACCACGCCCGGCCTCCCTGCCCTCTTTTCTCCTTCTCTTTCCCCACTCTTCTTTCACTCTCTCACTCCTTCTCTCCCTCGAAGAAGATAAAATAAATTTTATATTGTTATATCCTTATCTTTATCAGAAGAAACCATTCTGAAACGGCATGCATGGCTCTGTACAAGCTCACACCCTAACATCTACTAAAAAAAAAAAATTAAAAATAGTCCTGAGCTCAGTGGCTCATGCCTGTAATCCTAGCACTGTGGGAGGCTGAGGCAGGTGGATCGCCTGAGCTCAGGAGTTGGAGACCAGCCGGACATTGTAGCAGGTGCCTGTAGTCCCAGCTACTTGGGAGGCTGAGGCAGGAGGATTGCTCAAACCCATGCTGTGAGCTATGATGCTACAGCACTCTACCTGGGGCAACAGAGCAAGACTCTGTCTCAAAAAAAAAATTTTTTTTTTTAAATTAGCTGGTCATGGTGTTGTGTACCTGTAGTCCAACTACTCAGGAGGCTCAGGTGGGAGGATTATTTAAGCCTAGGAGTTCAAGGCTGCAGTGAGCTATGATTGTGCCACTGCACTTCCCCAGCAAACAAATCAAGATCCTGTCTCTAAATACATAAATAAAACAAGTAAATAAATGCCTTCGCACTCCCCTTTACTCTTAAAATGTACAGTTGGCCTCCTTGGGTATCTGAGGTTGGAATCCCAGATAAGTAGGTGATATATTTCTGTTCTAGCTCACGGGAGGAACTTGCTTCTCAAGTCTCAACTCCAAGATAAACATGCTGTTACCTCCATGCATTTAGCTTGCAAAAACACAGCCATAAGTAAAATGCTTCATGCAGTGCAACACTGAGGATGTAATTAAACTTCAAAAGAATATCAATTGCATCATGTTCAGGAAAAGGGTAGAAAAAGAAAAGCGGTACTGAAAGAAAACCCAAAACACCTCATCACCTAAATTTATCTTGGGGAGAAGGAAAATAAACTGAAGTGATCTCCTGGGGTACCAAATGTGCTCAAGTAGAGCTTCTGTTAACATCGTGTTGGAAAAGGGAGTTTCCTATGCTTGTGTCTAGCCATTTCCAAATCTAATATTTATGAAAAGACACATTCCAGGATTTGGGTTACCATCATGCCTCCTGAGCAAAAGAGGTAACAAATAGCTCAAAACATTATTTAAAAAATGAACTATGTAATTATCACATGCTAATACGATTGATGTTTTTTAAGATCATGTTTTCTGGGAAAAGGTCAAGAGCAAGAGCTCTGGACACAGATGGGTTGCTTCAGATTCCATCAGAGTCTTTTCTGCTCTGTGACTTTAGTTAAATAAAATCCCCAACCTTTTGCAGTCTCAGTTTCCTCAACTGTAAAATAGAAGCAACAAGTTGCATTTACCTCCTAAAGTTGCGGCAAGGCTGAAAGGCATCACTCCTACAGAAAACTTAGGACTGCAACTAGCACATACTATAGCCAATAAATATTAACGCTTAATATTGTTGTGATTATTCCCAGTGGGAGGCAGAGTTTCAGGCTCTGTCTAGGTCACACCAGTTTGCTTTGCAAAGACAGACTCTGCCCCTTGGCTAATATTTCTGCCTCTCACCTTGGCTAGCACCTTTAAAAGGCATGTTTTTTAAGGGCCTGGGTGAGAGGGTGTGAATGAGTCAGCTAGTAAAAAATCAAATTAAAGTCAGTGGTATCTTGTCCATGAATGAAAAGTAGCACTTGCCCTATGACATTATCATTATCATTTTAAAATAGCATTTCCACATTTTAACTCAGGCAGGCAGTGTACTATGAAATTATGTTTTTTTAAAGGAAGAATCATGCCAGAAGATTTTAAACGTATTTAAGTCAAGATCTGTTAAGCAGAGAAACTTCCATCTTAAGCCTACTTAGGCTCGGTGCCTATAGCTCAACCGGCTAAGGCGCCAGCCATGTACACCTAAGGGGGCGGGTTCGAATCCCCAGCCCGGACCCGCCAAAAC
>NW_003852515.1:2252917-2270119 GCF_000181295.1 Otolemur garnettii | reverse complement strand
AAAAAAAAAAAAAAAAATTTTTTTTTTTGAAACCTTCTTCTTTTATGCCTGTTGCCTATCTGCAGCTGTCTGGGCTTGTTTAACACTTAAATGTTGTTTAAGTTTAAAAAAAAGCAAAAAAAAAAACCCAAATCAGTTTTCACAAACTGATTGATGTGAGTTCTAAAATGATAACCATCATTGTGGAGGAGTTTGCAGTTTGGCTTACGATTTTAAATGTTGCCACTTTAGCATTTTACAATCTTTAAAATGGAAGGGGAAGGGAGAGACAGAATCACGTGCTTAACTTTTTCTGGGCTCTCTTGTTTGCTTGAAGTGAGACTCCATTTAATGCCTTCAGAATTTGCTCTTGCCTTGAAGCAATAGACAAGTAGGAGCTGCTCTGTTCTATATATGGGAACAGCGAGTACAAACAGAAGATTGAAGATTTACTTTGAAGCTCAGCGTTGCCAGTGCAAAGCCTCTCCCGAGCACTGGAGCAGCAGGGACGAGAAGCACGAGAGCTCCCTGCTTTTAACAGCTAACATATTAATTCTAGGCAGTGTCTGCTTAGACTGAAGGTCAGGAATCTGCTTTTGACCTTGATATTAGTGGGAATCCCATGGGAATCCTGAGAGTGGCCGAATAAGTGCTATAATATTACTAATAATTAATAATGACGGTAATGTCCTGAGTTTCTTGTTTTAATGCTTTTTTAGCCCCCCAAGGTTTCAAATGACTTTGGCAGACTGATTGTTTCACCCCCTGTTGACCTGGGAGCGACTCAGCCATTGAATATATATGGCCCAGTTGTCAAGAATACAGCCACATTCAGCTTGTTTAAGCAGGAACTGAAGAAAGGTTTCCACTGAAAATTAAAGCGTAAATTTTAGGTAGGCAGGCTATAATTATCCACTTGAAATTAAGCCAAGAAATGAAGTGTAATACCCTTTCTTTTGTGAAAAGCACCCAGGCAACTTTCTGGACCATAAACAGACCTCAGATTTTCATCTGCTGTAACTCAGGGTTTCTCAGTCTCAGCACTATTGACATTGGGGGCTGGATAATTTTCTGCTGTGGTGATGGAGGGGGCAGTGTGGGATACTGAGCGGCATCCCTGGCCTCTACCCACTAGATGTCAGGAACACACACACACATACTCCCTCCCAGTGTGATGGCTGAAAATGTCTCCTGACCTTGCAAAATTACACCCATTGAGAATTACTGTTGTAACTCCACACGTTTGCAAGGCAAGGATACAGATGTTAGAAACAGCTTGGTCGCCAAATGTTTTATTCTTCTTGGTTGCTTAAAAGATTCCTTAAAAGAGTGGGAGAGGGACTCTTACCTGCTTGTAGTCTTTAGGATTCAGAGAAACTATGGTTTATGACCGAAAGTAACACACACACATACACCCAAAAATCAAAGAAATAACACAACCCTAAACTATTAACCACCACCTTCCCTTCAAAGGATCTCTTCCTGGCATATAGCATCCCCCCAGATGGCTGTTTTAGGATGTAACAGAACAGCATTATGACAGCTTTAATATCCCCTGAGCCCACCTTGCAGACTTCTTGGGGTTAGAGTTCCTCTCCCTCTGGAATACACAGCCTCTGTCAAACAGCACAAAGAAGGCCTTGACCCGAAGTCCTGAAGGTACTTCATAGCTCCAACTACAATCAGCTCTGACCACAGCCTGTCATTCGCAGCTTCTCACCCTCCTCCACTGCACCCACAAACCCTCCAGAAACCTCATCTCTCGGATCTCCCCTCGCCGCCTGGCTTAGGCTATTGTCTCCAGACACCGTTAGCTCCCAGTGCAGGTGGCTTGTGATTGTTTTCTACCACAACCCACCGTAAGTAACATATTTCACCTCATGAACCCACTACCTTTCACACATACAAAAATACATTTTTTATTTTATGTGTGTATCTTTTAACTTTTTATTTTGAACCAATTTCAGATTTGCAGAAAAATAGCAGCTAGTTCCATATACCCCTCATCCAGCTTCTCCCACTATTAATTTCTTATTAACCACAATACAATTGTCGTAACTGGAAAATCAGTATAGGTATGCTATTTCAAACTAAAGTCACCAATTTTGCACTGATGTCCCTTCTCAGTTCCAGGGTTGCATCCTGCGTTCCATGCTGCATTTAGCTGTCCTGTCTCCTTAATCTCCTTGCAGTCTGTGACTGTTCCTCAGTCTCTCCATGAATTTCATGACCTTGGCACTTTTGAAAAGTATTGGTCAGCTATTTATTTCGTCGAGTGTTCCTCTAATTTCGTTTCTAAAAAGCATTTCATGATTGGACTGAGGTTATACATTTTTCATTAAGAACATCACAGAGGGGTCAGGTACAGTGGCTTACACCTGTAATCCTAGCACTCTGGGAGGCTGTGGTGGGAGAATCACTGGAGGTCAGGAGTTTGAGACCAACCTGAGCAAGAGTGAGACCCTGTCTCTACTAAAAATAGAAAAATTAGTTCGGTGTAGTGGAGGGTACCTGTAGTCCCCAACTCCCTGGGGGCCAAGGCAGGAGGGTTGCTTGAGCCCAGGAGTTTGTGATAGTAGCTAGTTGTGATGACACCACAGCACTCTAGCTGGAGAGATAGAGCAAGAGTCTGCCTCAAAAAAAAAAAAAAGAAAAAGAAAGAAAGAAAGAAAGAAAAAGAAAAAAAAAATCACAGAGGTGATTTATGGCCCCCCAAATATGTATCTTAAACAGAAGTTTCAAGGAACTATCTTTGCTATGTGAGGTACACTCTGACATTTTTTATTATTCTTTTAAATGCTGGTTTCACAACCATATTGGTTCACAGTCTCTAATGGTTTGGAAAATACTGCCCAAGGGCAGCTCCCTCCCACTGGGTTCCTTCTGGAATCCCTCTCCACTGTGCTTCTGAGCAGTCTGGGCAGTCTGAGTTTCCTTTCTTCCTCTCTAACCAGCTCTTCCTGTGTGTTTTTAGACTTCTAGTCCTCCACTCCAATCTGATCTCCTACTCCACTCACTTCCTCTGGGAACTGAGCCACTCCCTTCATTTCAACTTGCCTCTCCACCCAAGTGAGCCAGTTCTCAAGAGACTCGCTCCAGACTAGCAGCTCCAAGAAGACTTCATAATCCTCCAGCCTTCATGGAGCTTGCTTTTCTAGTCCTCAGAGGCAATGAAAGTCAGTGATTAGCCGGGTGTGGTCGCACACCCCTGTAGTCCTAGCACTCTGGGAGGCCAAGGAGTGTAGATTTCCTTGTTTGAAACCAGCTATAGCAAGAGTGAGACCCTGTTTCTACTAAATAGAAAAAGTAGCCGGGCCTTATGGTGGGTGACTATAGTCTCAGCTATTGGGGAGGCTGAGGCAAGAGGATCGTGTGAGCTCAGGGGTTTGAGGTTGCTGTGAGCTATAATGCTACGACACTCTGACCCAGGGCAACAGAATAAGACTGTGTCCAAAAAAAAAAAAAAAAAAAATGTCAGTGATTATAAATTGTGAGGTTAATCCTGCCTCTGCAACTAAACTGGGTTCCCACGGTCTGGCTCCTAGTAAGTTATCCTTACTACATTCTCAGAGCACTTAGCTCGCTTCTTTCATCCTGAACTTCTAATATAGTTGGTCTGTTTGACATCCGCACACCGTCAGAGGCAGAGGCACCAGCTAGGGGCTCTGCCTGAAGCAGCTATGGGGAATGAGGCCAGAGAACTTACAAGAATCGAATGAGGCTTTACTCCCCTTTCCAAGGACCTCTGCAGAGGAACGCTCATATGTTATCTTGGCCCAGCAGCTTTGGGTACGCTAAGTGTTGGGGGCCGAGCTGGCGGGACAGTTGGGCCTTCCCAAACGCGAACCTGTGACCGTTGTAACATCTTTGAAAGATCGTACTGGGAAGAGGCCGCGCTGTGCCCTTGGGAGTTCAATAGAAAACTGCTAGCACAGCAGAAGCACGTGCACAACAGGAGTGCCCCCCACCCCACGCCCCGCCTCCCGGGAGTGCCGGCCTGGCAGGCGGGTCAGGAGGGGCCTCGGCGACCCGCACTGCCGCGTGCCGCCGGCAGGTGTCTCTTTCCTGGCTTTGGAACCTATTGTGAGTTCACCAAATGGAGGCGCGAGGAGGAGGGGGCGGAACGGGGGGCGGGGGCGGGGGTTGGGGGGCGGCGGGAACCGGTAGCCGCAGGCGCGGGGAGCCCGGAGCGGCACCGCCCCCTGCCCGCCCTGCGGCAGTGGGTCCTTATCTTTGAAACGCTGGTAGCACCTTTGAAACGACGTGGGCTCGTCGGGCAGCGGAGAGGATCCACCTCGTCACATGCGGAAAAGAAATGCCTCCGTGGCCTCCAAGCCTGCGGCTCGGGTTTCGGAGGTTTTATGGCCAGAAGTGCCCGATCCCTTCTCAAACCCAGAATCACCGGGCAGGCATTTGAAATATGGCCGGGATAGAGAAAGGAAAGAAAGAAAAGATCAGCGAGCAGTGCAAGACCCATGACCCTGGGAAATTTTCTCCCGTTTCCCATCCTTCTCCTTCCCACCTCCCCAAACAGCAGTAGGAAAAAGGGCCTGCTGCCATGCCCTTTTTTTTCCCCTTTAGAGAAATTAAGTTTCCTAACATGTCCTATTTTGAAAGAGGCCCATGAATTGGGTAATGACAGCAAGCAGCTAGGGAAGTCAGGCCAGGAGCAGTCTTTTTTATTCTTTCATTAACAAATGTTTGTTGATCATCTATAGGACACTGGAGGAGAAATTCAGTAGCGAGCAAGAATTCAGACTCTGCCTCCCTTACCCAGATTACAGAGTTATCCAGCTGCAAGATGATTCCAGGTGCCCAATGCTTGGAAATCCAAGACCCTGGGGAGCAGCAAATCTTCACTGTCATGCCAAGCATGCAGGCTTTGCTCTGCTTAGAGGGCTGATGCAGGTTCACATTTCTTTGAACCTTTTCTTATTTTATTCATCTCTCTCTCTCCCAGACAGGATCTCATTCTGTGGCCTGGGCTCAAGCAATCCTCCTGAGTAGGTGGGATTACAGCTATGTGCCACCATGCCTGGCTAGTTTTTCTTTCTTTTCTTCTTCTTCTTCTTCTTTTTTTTTTTTTACTGTAGAGATGAGGGTCGTGATATGTTGGCCATGCTGTGCTGAACTACTGGCCTCAAGTGATCCCCCTGCCTCCAGCTCCCAACATGGTGGGATTATAGATGTGTGCTGCAAGCCAATTTCTGTCCTTGAGAAGTTTGCAGCTTAATAGGGGTAGTAAACTGGTACACTTGGAAACAAGGCTGGATCCTGGTCTGTTAGGTGATTGTAGGGCACAACAGGAACCAGAACACAGGTCTTGGGGACAGCACCAGGGTCTGATGTTAAATCACATAGGAGAGCCACCACCTGGCACTGGTGCCCAGAGAGGAACATCAATTGTCTTGTCTCCTGGGACAAAGTAATAGAGGCATCCGAATTCCTGATCTTGGGTCTGCTCTTCCTCTGTTCGTCCTATTTCCCTACAAATTCATTTCCTGGGCAGTTCCTACGAACTAGTATCAAACATCCATATATTTTCCTTCCCTTCTTATGAAACTGTCATAGAATATGGCTGACTTGCCCATGTCTACCATTATATAGCTCAATTTTTCCTTGTTGCTGTTTTTAGTTTGTTTTTAATGTGCTAGAATTATGTTTCAGCTTTCCTTGCTTGTTTTTTGAGATAAGATTTTAAAATTTAGAATTTCGGAAAAAGACCTTCTTTTCTAATATATTAGCTTAATGGAACACTAGACATGTGATTCTAACCTCTGGGGGTTTTAGTTAGCAAAAATCCCATCACATAGCCAGAGAAATAGCCCCAGATTCCCAGGACACACTTTCAGGCCATATTGCAGCTCCCCGGACTGCTTGAGCACCGTGGGAGTGAGTCAGTGCAGGAGGCGCGAGCTGGAAGCTACTTGGAGTCTCTCCATACTGACATTTTGTCCCTTTCCCCCTGACTGAAAAACACAGAGTCCTCTACAAGCACTGTTATGTTGTTTGTTTTGCTTTATGAAAACACACAGACCTCTGTGTTCAGTTCCTCTAAGCTCTGTGTTAATACTAAACGTTTTGTGCTATTTTCAAGAAAACCTTACTTGTTGAAAAAGCATACCAAAGTCTTGTTTACTTATTTTGTCTGTCTGTCCACACCAGTGTCATTCCTGAGTACCTAAACTGCCCTCATAGTTACAATGGGATAATTCAATTCCTTTCTCTGCTGTTGAGTGCTAAAATTATTCTCCTTGGGACAGATGCCATGTCTTATCAAGAAAGATACACAGAAAGCAACATTTATGATTATTTATGAGGGTGGTGAGCACATCAGATATGTAAGTAAAAAAAGTTAGGTACATCCCAATCATTCTTAGGTTGCTTTCAGAGAATGATATTCCCATGAAACTAAAATCTTTCTTCTCTAAATCTCACATAGTCCAAAACAGGTTAAAGAAAATGGGCACTCAAGACCAGGCGAGGTGGTGGCTCACGCCTGTAACCCTAACACTGGGAGGCAGAAGTGGGAAGATTGCTTGAGCTCAGAAGTTTAAGACCAGCCTGAGCAACAGCAAGACCCTGTCTCTACCAAAGGTAGAAGAGTTAGCTGGCCACTGTGGTGGGTACCTATAGTCCCAGCTACTTGGGAGGCTAAGGCAGGAGATCACTTGAGCCCAAAAGTTTGAGGTTGCTGTCAGCTAGGCTGACCAAATGGCACTCTAGCCTGGGAAACAAAGTGAGATTATGTCTTAAAAAAAAAAAAAAAAAAAAGAGGCTGGGCACTGTGATTCGTGCCTATAATCCTATCATTCTGGGAGGCCGAGGCAAGTGAATCGCCTGAGCTCAGAAGTTGAAGACCAGCCTGAGCAAGAGCAAGACCATATCTCTGCTAAAATTAGAAAAACTAGCCGAGTGTGGTGGTACACACCTATAATTCCAGCTACTCGGATGCTGAGGCAAGGGGATTACCTGAGCCTAAGAGTTTGAGGTTGCTATGAGCTATGATGACATGGCAGTCTACCCCGGTAACAGAGTGTGACTCTGTCTCAAAAAAAAAGAAAAAGAAAGAAAAAAAATAAAATGGGCATTCAGTGTAAATTGAATCCCATTACCACATTTAAAACATTGAAGTTATGTTCATGTAGAAAAACTATTTCAGCAGACCAAATTTTTTAAAAAGAATGAACAATAAAGAGGTGGCCTGATCTGGGATAGTTTACATTAGAAGAAAGTCCTAAGTATCATCTAATTGAAATTCTAAACAATATCACTGATAAGTGAATATTCTTTCTGCATCCAAAGAAATACAACCAGTGGCAGGGACGCCTCACCCTTTCCAACTCTGAGAAATGTTTCTTCTGCAGAGCCTGAGATTTCCAGCCCTCCCTTCCCTGAGCACTCACTATCCTTCAAGCCTGGCCACGTGGGCAAGGCCTCTTCCACAAAGCCGCCCCTCTGGGGTTTGAATGCTCTCTCAGAGGCTTTCCTTCTATGGGTTTGAGTATGGCCTCATTTTATTCCTTGAGCCTGTCCAAATTTGCTCAGTGAGTACCTAAGATGTGTCAGGGATAGAAGAAGAAAACAGAGCCCCAGCCCCACTTGGATTTATAATCTATTGAGGAAGACAGAAAAGAAATAGTTGAACTAGTACATTTATCATGTGATGTCAGGTAGTGATAAATACATCGAAGGAAAAGCAGCATCAGGAGACTGGGAAAGGGGAGTGCTGCTTTAGAATGGGAGGTCTTATTTGGGGAGGTGACATTTGGACAAAGACCTGACTTTTGGACAAATCTGAACTGAGAGCTGAAACATATCAAAACTGAGGAAAGAACAAAGGCCCTGCGGCGATAAAGCCTTGATGTTTGAGGAATATCGAGGAGTCAGCATGGAGATGTTGCAGTGGAGGTTGTGAGGGGAAAGGAAGTGAGGTTAGAGAGGTAGCCAGGAGCCATGAGGCCTCGAAGGCCAACGGTCACACTTTAAGAGCAGGGGCATGACGTGATTTCAAGACCCTTTCTACCTTGGTTGCTATCTTCATGTATTCTAGCTGCTCAAAGTCTCTGAAAAACATGGTACACTGAATTGCCTCTGATATTCCAGATAAAGCCTAACTTGCACAGAGACTATTCCCTCCTTCGTTCTGGACATTATACTTCTATTAATACAACCTGTGGCCTCCCATGTTGCATTTTAGGAAGCCACGTACTGAGTTACTGTTTTCTTTTGCACATTGCACACTTAAACCGCTGGCGCCTTACTCCTTTAAGCCACAGGCTCTACCCTAATTCATCCTTTTTATGGCTGAGTAGTATACATATATCACCACCACCCCCCCCCCAGATTTCTTTCCCATCCTCACCCTCCCGTCTCCTGGCCTAACACTTACTGACATTAAAAACATTCAGGAAACATCGTCCTAGAAAACCAAGCAGTGGCCTGGTTTCATAAAAGGTCTTTACAGATACTTTTTTTTTTTTAAGAGATGAGGAGGTGGTCTTGCTATGTTGCCCGGGCTGGACTCAAAATCCTGGGCTCAAGTGATCCTTCCACTTCAGCCCCTGGTGCTGGGGGTGCCTGCCACCATGCCCAGCTCAGATTTTTTTTTCCAAAGTATTTGGGGGTAGTGATGTCTTTTAGTTGCATGGATTGCTTTTGTAATGTGCATGTCACCACTACAAGTGAGCTCATCACCCAAATAGTGTTCACTGTACCCACGGGGTAGGATTTTGCCCCTCTCTCCTCATTCCATCCTACCCCCACTTGATTTCCACTGAGTTTTACATTACTCTGTGCACATTGGTTAGTTTGAATTTAATAGCAAGCACATGTGATGTTTGTTTTTCCATTCTTGTGATACTTCACATGGGATAATGGTCATCAGTTTTACTGAAATTGTTGCAAAAAAGTATTAATTCATCTTTTTTTTTTTTTTTTTCAGTTTTTGGCCAGGGGCTGGGTTTGAACCCGCCACCTCTGGCATATGGGGCTGGCACCTTACTCCTTTAAGCCACAGGCTCTACCCTAATTCATCCTTTTTATGGCTGAGTAGTATACATATACCACATTTTGTTAATTCATTCATGAATTGATGGGTACTTGGGTTGATTCCATGTCTTTGCAGTTGTGAATTGTGCAGTAATAAACATTTGAGTGCAGGTGTCTTTTTAATAAAATAATTTCTTTTCCTTTGGGTAGATACTCAGTAGTGGGATTGAGCAATCCCCATACTGTTTTCCATAGATGCTGTACTAATTTGCAGTCCCACCAACATTGCGTAAGTATTTCTTTTTCTCTGCATCCACATCAACATCTGTTGGTTTCAGTCTTTTTAATAAAAGCCATTTGAACAATGGTAAAGTGATATCTCATTGTGGTTGTAATTTGCATTTCCCTGATGATTAGTGACACTGAGCATTTTTTTTTTGTTTATTGGCCCTTTGTCTATTTTCCATTGAAAAGCTTCTGTTAGGCGGCACCTATGGCTCAGTGAGTAGCACATCTGCTCCATATATCGAGGGTGGCGGGTTCGAACCCAGCCCCAGCCAAACTGCAACAACACAACAAAAAAAGCTGGGCTTTGTGATGGGCACCTGTAGTCCCAACTACTTGAGAGGCTGAGGCAAGAGAATCACCTAAAAGTTGGAGGTTGCTATGAGCTGTGATGTGACAGCACTCTATACAGGGCGATAGCTTGAGGCAAAGAAAGAAAGAAAGTGGGGAAGGGAGGAAGAGAGGAAGGAAAGGGAGGAAAAGAAAGAAAAAAGAAAGAAATTTTGTCCACTTTTTTTTTTTTTTTGACAGGGTCTCCCTCTGTTACCCAGGCTAGAATGCAGTGGTGTCATCACAGCTCACAGCAACCTCAAACTCCTGGGCTCAAGAAATCTTCCTACCTCAGCCTCCTTTGTAGCTGGTACTACAAGCATGCACCACCATGCCCAGGTAATTTTTCTGTTTTTCTGTAGAGACAGATTCTGATTCTTGCTCAGGTTATGAAATACTTAGTACATTTTTTTTTTTTTTTTTTTTTGAGACAGAGTCTCACCCTTGGTAGAGTAACATGTCGTCACAACTTGCAGCAACCTCAAACTCCTGGGCTTACACGATTCTCTCGCCTCAGCCTCCTGAGTAGCTGGGATTACAGGTGCCCACCACAACATCGGGCTACTTCTTTTCCTTTTTTTTTTTTTTTGTTGAGACAGAGTCTCATTTTATCGCCCTCAGTAGAGTGCCAGGGTGTCACAGCTCACAGCAAGGGCTTAGGTGATTCTCTTGCCTCAGCCTCCCAAATAGCTAGGACTACAGGCACCCACCACAACACCTGGCTATTTTTTTTTTGTTGCAGTTTGGCCAGGGCCAGGTTTGAACCCAACACCCTCGGTATATGGGGCCAGCGCCCTACCCACTGAGCAACAGGCGCCATCCTACTTTTTTTTAATTTAAGAGACAAGGTCTCGCTTTGGCTCAGCCTGGTCTTAAACCTATAAGCTCAGGCAATCCACCTGCCTCGGCCTCCCAAGTGCTGGCCTGAGCCACTGAGCCAGACCACTACTTAGTACATTTTTCTATTTGCTTCATTCTGATTACATTTGAACATGCCAGGTTCTAAACATCCTGAACTTCTTTGGGTGATTTTTAGGGGTCCAGTGGGGATTGATTCTCTATTAAATTCTATCGTATTAAACTTGACACATTGCTCTAGTCTTTGGACTCTGGTTCTAGCATCTTAATATATACAAGCTGTCCCTCTTAGTGTCAAAAACATATTTCTCCAGCATATCACTTTTAATAAGATTTCACTGAGTGTGGCTGGAGTTTGAATCCTACTGTAAGCCAGGAGAGACTTCTATTAGTCTTGGAATGGATCCACTACAAGACTTTTGGAAAGTTATTGTTCAGCCAGATTCAAATCAGACTAATGATACCATGATCTACCCAACATCCCTCCATTCATCAGCAAAGAAACTGTAGATTTTTGTCTGTCTTCTTGAACTTTATATATACTGTCCTGACCTTCCAGCCCAACTATGCTGACAAAGAAATTAAGTTCCACTTAAACCTTAAGTTCATATTTTCTTTGGCACTGTTCTTTTACGAACTCTGGACTTTTCTTCCTATCCTGGGTCTCACCTAACATCAGACACTGGCCTTACCTAGAAGCATGCTTCTTTTTTGTTTAACTGCACTACTGTTTTGCCTTCCTAAATGTATTGGACATGTATCTGAAAAATTGTCAGATTTTGTGATCCACCATATACTCATGAGAGAATGAGAATGAAAGATACAATGTGTCAGTTGTGATCCACCATATACTCATGAGAGAATGAGAATGAAAGATACAATGTCTTCGTGTTGTTATAAAAAATAGTTTAGATCTATGGATCCCCTGAGTTTTGAGGAACACAGAGGAAGACATTGTTTATATAATAACAATTCAAGGGCAGTGCCTGTGGCTCAAAGGAGTGGGGTGCTGGCCCCGTATGCTGGAGGTGGTGGGTTCAAACCCAGCCGTGGCCAAAAAACAAACAAACAAACAAAATTCAATATACATATATATATTTGCCTTGAGCATCAGCAAGTTCAGAGCTAAATTTAGTGATCAGTTCTGGCCAGGCATTAAAGTCTCCTTGCAGTTGCTCTACTCAACTGCAACCCATTTTTTACTTGCCTTTTACTTCCTTTTTTTTTTTTTTTTCCACAGTTTTTGGCCAGCACTGGGTTTGAACCCCCTACCTCTGGTATACAGGGCCAGCCCCCAACTCCTTTGAGCCACAGACGCCACCCACCTTTTACTTCTTTTTTGATGTTAACAGCCCGTAGTCGTACTACATTTTTATTCAATGTTGCCTCAAATTCTTTTTGGAAGCAGGTTTGGTGTCTAAAATATAGCTAAGTGTGCATATATGCGTATACATATATCTCAACACATACAAGTTTAAAATTACATTTTTATTTCATTTTCAGTAACTACCTAACACATCACAACAGGATGAAAATATGGTAGTCACATAAAAGATTAACACTCTCCTCAGACTATCTGAATGGGCCTTCCCAGTTTAGGACTGGGGTTGAATTGCAAGAAAATCTTTCTACTGCTGTAGAAAGAGACAGCTCCGTGACAGATCATTTATCACCCAGGCAGTTAGGCAAATAATGGAAATCTCCATATTGTTTGAATTGTTTTTCAAGACCCCTACTTGGAGCTCAGCACCTGTAGCTCAGTGGCTAGGCCACCAGCCACTTACACTGGAACTGGTGGGTTTGAACTCAGCCCGGGCCCACCAAACAACAATGACAACTATAACCAAAAAATAGCCTGGCATTGTGGTGGGCACCTATAGTCCCAGCTACTTAGGAGGCTGAGGCAAGACAATCACTTAAGCCCAAGAGTTTGAGGTTGCTGTGAGCTGTGACACTAAAGCACTCCAATGAGGTCAACGTAGTAAGACTCTTTCTCACACACACACAAAAAGGACTCCTACTTG
Source organism: Otolemur garnettii (assembly GCF_000181295.1). Lineage (NCBI taxonomy): Eukaryota > Metazoa > Chordata > Mammalia > Primates > Galagidae > Otolemur > Otolemur garnettii. The sequence continues at coordinate 2,257,652 of NW_003852515.1, read as the reverse complement.
GGCATTGCCTCTTTTTCCATATTGATAACTAATTTGATTGAAGCTTATCAATGTTTGCCCACTGCACTTTATTCTTCTTTCTTGCAGAACTGCCCTTTGGTCATCTCTGAGGATGAGTGTCCCCCCCTAAGCCCATCTCAGGGCACGCTATCCTGGACACACTTGATGGGATCAGGCTGTGCCCCTAACCCATGCTGGGCCAAATTCTCTCTCCTGGGAATTTGGTCTTGGACTGAGGACAGCCAGTCTTCTTTAGCCAATCTCTTCAGTAGAGAGAAATGTGATTGCTGTTGAGGGATTGATCATCTTCAACCCACGTACCCCACAGAGAAAAAGAATGGAAAGCTGATTCCAGAAAGAGAGATGAAGCAGAGAAGAGAGCAGGAGAAGGTGAACTGCCTGGGTTTCTGGCAGCTTCCCAGGCTACCTTGAGGCCATCTGTACTTGGACTTCATGAGATACTTCTTGATCTTCATATTTCCCTTAATGCTTAAGCCAGCTTAATTTGATTACTTGCAATTAAAAGGTCTAAGACAGACAAAACCAAAAATCTGAGGTTTTCTTTACAACTGGGTCCCTTAGAGCAGTGATCACCAAACTTGTGGCCAGTTTCATGGAGGACAATGTTTCCATGGACAGGCTGAGGGAGGAAGGTTTGATATGAGTCTGCAAGCAATTGATTTATTATGGTCTCTGTGCAGTCCAACCTCTCTGCTAATGATAATCTCTATTTGTGGCTGCTCCGCACAGCTAGCATCACTGCCTCAGCTCCACCTAGATCATCAGGCATTAGATTTCCATAAGGAATGCACAACTTACATCCCTCCCATGCACAATTTACAGTAGGGTTCATGCTCCTAAGAGAATCTAATGCTGCCGCTGATCTGACAGGATGCAGAGCTCAGGTGGTGATGCGAGTGATGGGGAGCAGCTGTAACACAGATGAAGCTTCCCTTGCCTACCTGCCAGACCACTCACCTTGGCTGTGTGGCTGGGTTCCTAATGGGCCATGAACTGGTACCCATCTGCGGCTCAGGGGTTGGGAACCACAGACTTATAAGATTCTAGAGAGCAATGTGGGTCCCAAATACAAATTATTGACTCTTTTAAGGCTTCCATCAGGCAAAAACATCTTTCTAACCAAGCCCAGCTAGATTAGGAAATGGCACTTCTTCCAGCTTTCCATCCCCAGAGGGCAAATGCACAGATGACTGCAGTTAGCAATTGACGCTGTGGGTTAGTATTACTGAGGGCACACACCCAGGGACTTGAATGACAGAAATCCCCAGGTGCCAGCTAGGAGACTGGCAATTATGCTTCCAATCACCTGCCTGTTTCCCAGCCTCTAAATCAGCACTCCCCACAGCAGTGACCCTTAATGACTGGTAGAGCAGCCCATTTTTAAAAGTACCAATTTTTAACAGCTGGAAACAATAAACGTCATGGGAGGTGAAGAAGCTGGGAGGACTGTTTTCTCCTTCACTGTTTTCAAAAGATGCCGGGTGTAATGGCAATAGCCACGGTGAGTTGGCACAATTCCCGCCACAGAGCAGCTGTGTGATGGCAGTTTCTCAATACCCCTCCCTGCGCCTGCGTTTTTACAGATGCAAAATGAGGAGGTAGAATGAGATGGCCTTTCAACTTCAACTTTTGACAATCTTTGTGAGCTAGAAAGATTTACACAGAACTTCATCTTGATTTTATTACCTGTAGTTCATCTTTTTGTGACAGACCCAGCAGCAGCTTCTGCATGCAAAAATGAGCGGCTCACTTGCTCACTCTCTCTCTCTGATGATGATTTAAGAAGTGTTGAAAACCCAAAGTATCTCCCTCACTGTTTTGTCACAGCCAGGCCCAAACCTTCCCTGCCCCAGAGACAGACCTGGGATCCAGGCATTGTTTGTAGATAGTCTTGATCAAAAAGTGAATGTGTACCTTGCCCATTATTTTTTCAGAGCATATTAGCCTGGACTTGCCTCTGGATTCCCTAGGAATGCCACTGGGCATGGCATCCAGCAGAGGTACCTTTACCAGGACAGGTCTAGGACATAAGGCATGGTAGCAAGACAGGCCTGGGCAGTGATCGGTGTGTGCACGATGGCCCATGAGTAGCAAAGAGCTCCGAAGGGAGGACCCAGCTCTGAGCCAATTGCTCTTACTTAGGAATAAGGGTCACCAACTCTAGGCAGTGCACTAAGCTTTGCTTTATTTTCACTGACTTGATCCTCTTCTTCTCTTCAGGGTTCCTGGCAGGAACAGAGTCTCTGGCCACCCTCCAGGACGCCCTCCCCAGTATAAGGAAAGCCTCACAGTAGGCCCTAGTTGGTAGAGGAATTCCTTGGAGGCAGCCTTGGCTCCAGCCATCATGAAAAAAAGACTAGGGATGATTGACCATGCTGGAGAAAACGGCCCCATTCTATTGTGGATCAGCTGCTTGGAACCACAGAAGCCTATTCCATGTGGCCCCAGAGGTGTCTTATGTTGTAGGAGATGGCAAGTGAAGCCAGCTTCCTTGCTCACATAGTTTTCAGCCCAAGGAGCCACAGGCCTACTGCTCCCCGCCCACCCATTCCTCAAAACAGGCCTCAGGTGTCAGGTTGTATAGCAAACCTCCTTTTTGGTGGCTTCAGTTCTTAATCTAAAATAATGGAGAACCACAAGGAGACCTTTCTAAATTAATATAGATATTCATCAATATGGCAGCTATAGTAGGTTTAAAAACAAATGAACCATCACATAGTGCCCTGCTGCTTCGCAAACACCACTTCCCCCTATTGGAACACATGTGGACATTAGATTTGGGAACCAGGCTTCCCACTGACTTTCTTAGTGGGTTGGGCTTGTCAATCTTTATCTCATTTTTGTGGGGGAGGACTAAGGTGTATTCTGGTGACTTACGAGTGTTCAGATGTTAAACAGCAGTAAAACTAACAACAGAAGGCTTGGCACTCGTAGCACAGTGGTTACAGTGCTGGCACATGCACCAAGGCTGGTGGGTTCAAACCCCGCCCAGGACAACTAAATAATGACAACAGCAACAAAAAATAGCCAGGTGTTGTGGCCGGCACCTGTAGTCCCAGCTACTTGGGAGGCTAAGGCAAGAGAATCGCTTAAGCCCAAGAGTTTGAGGTTGCTATGAGCTGTGACACCATGGCACTCTACCGAGGGCAACATAGTGAGACTCTGGACTCTGTCTCAAAAAAAAAAAAAAAAAAAAACCAGAAGCAAAAAAAATCTGTAAAGGGATCTTAAAACCTTCCAAAAAAAAACTCTCAGAGGTACCTGATGGTACCAAGTGTGTTTTCTATTTGCTGAGGAGAATCAGGAAAGGGACACACTTTCCTGTTGGTTCATGAATATCCCATCATTATCACTGCCCAGGCACTATATCCTTAGTCTACCCAATAAACACCTTGGAAATATCACAGACGCCAGGAATCCAGGGTTAACTTGCCTTGTTGGTCTTCCCCACCCCACTATTGTACATTTCCTTTGTAGAAGAATGGGAATTTGGGGTATTGTTTCTGTCCTGTTGGATAATCCTTGTAACTTTGCACAGGGATGCCAGCCTAGGGTGCAGGGAATCTCTCTAATGGGCCACCAGAAGACTTTGGCTAAGCAGAGACAATAGCTCTGAAAGTTCCCACTCTGGAGAGGGTCTTAGGAATTCTGAAACTCTGGCTAAAGTCCTCAGTGACACCCTGCAGGGGAAGATAATCTGATGATGCCCACTGTGAAATACAAGTCTGGGAGAACTCTGAGCACATACCTACCTACTGCAAACTCACCTGCCTGTCCTCCAACAGGGTGTCAGTTCAATTCGTGCTATAGCTGAACCATTCTGCCTCAGAATGACATGCCAAGTCATACGTAATATGAATTTGGGGGTCCCAGCTTTGAGTCCTTAGCCACAAAGAGCTGGTCAAGTCACTTAGACTAACCAACCATGCCTCAGCCTCTTCGTGTGTAAAATGGGAATAAGGTGGACTCAGGTGTTAATGAGGATTAAAAGCAACAAAGCAGACACAGTTGTTATCAGCACGGTGCCTGACATGTTCGCTACTTTTTGCTGTGTGCCTACTGTATGCCCAGTCTGCCCTGGGAGAGCAGCATTATGTTCTCTGGACATGGCCCCAAATCGCCTCCCCTCTACAAGTGCCCTGGATCTGCCCACAGGCCATCGGAAAGTGACTATCACTTCTGGCCGCAGAAATATCACCCGCTTTGCTTCCCCAGGCCTCTGTTGTGCGGGCCACCTCCCCATTGTGGAGGCTTTACATACACCCCCTCCTGCGCAGGAAACCAAATACGAAATTGCTCCTCAGGAAACTTGCGTCCACCTGCCCAGCAGCGCGAACCTGCTCTCCAGACCTCCAGCCTCTTTCCCTGTCAGTCCCTTTTTTGCTCTCCTGTTCCTATCTACAACATGTAAATGTATCGCTGCCCGTCTGATCTGTGCTAAATCTCGAGAGCAGAATCCCGGTGGCACAGGCCGAGTAGCACCGACCCGGGCGGCGGGCGCCGCAGGCCTCAATCCGCCCGGGCTTTCCGGCGCGGACGGGAGGCGAGCGGCGGGCGGCGCAGCCCGGGGCTGGAGGGCCGCCCCGCGGGGCGGGAAGGAGAGCGCCGCGGCGCTGCCAGCCAACTTTTCCCAGCCGAATTCTCGACCGAGAGCCTTGGAAAGTCCTTCTGCCCAAATCTGTAGACACCGAAACCAGAGAGCCGCCCGCAGCCG
>NW_003852515.1:2231012-2252770 GCF_000181295.1 Otolemur garnettii | reverse complement strand
TTCCACTTTCTCTAAAGCGGGGCGAGGCTGGCAAGGGCGAAGCGCCCCGCCATCGGGAAGGCGACTTCGGGTTTCGCGAGCGCAGCGGAGCTTTCCTGAAACTGCTAAATAAATAACTACAGGCGCCCGCCCCGCCCAGCCCCACCCCCGGCAGACCCTGGGTGGCGGTGGCGACGCCGCCCTGGCCCGGGTGGCGGCAGCGGCGGCAGTATCAGCGTTGGTGACAGCGGCGGCGCGCTCGGGAACCTCCGCGCCCGGGGCCGCTTCCCCGAGACCAGCGGCCGCGCAGCTCGGGAACTCGCCGCCGTCAGACTTCCGGGACAGGGAGGCTTCTCCAAATCCACCAGAGTCCTTTGATGCTCTTTGGTTTAACAGTACTGTGGAAAACTACAATTTTAAAAAAGCCATGAAAATAAATGAGATTAGAATCTGCCGGCTTCACTTCCTGGAGGCTTTTTGTTGTGTCTTGAAAGTAGGAATCTTGGAGGGTCATCCTTGTAAGTGCCTTTTCGTCGGTTCACACTGGTGCTTGTGCGTCTGTGCCGCGTTTAACATCGGTAAACTGGTGGCGTTGCTTTGATTTCTAGGATGAGGATTTCTGCTGTGGTCGGTTGGCATTGCCTTACTTGGTGGCATGTAATGAATGCATGCACGTTGCAAAAATGCGCAGAGAGGTCTTTCTAACCCTGACATAAAATGGATAAGAAAATACTCCTAAAAGTCACACCAATACCGGAAGAGGGGAGTATTATTTAGACTGGAAGTGTTAAAAACAAGACCTCCCTGGTTAATCCAGAGCCATTCTGCATAAAGTAACATGATAAAAATCATTAAATAATGGCAATAACGAAACCTGACCACTTGATCTAAATTTACTGATTTAGGATATTTCTCAGTATTATGTAGTAAATCACACGACATCTAGTCTTTGTGTGTGGGTGGATGGGTGTGTATGAGAGAGGGGATACTCTGAAAGAGAGCCGCTTTGACACTTTAGTAGAGGGAATTTCCTCCTAGCAAAAACTCTACAACTATGATAAAACAAATGCAGTACAGTGCTTACTAAAAGTTCTTTCCCAGAGAGTTTGTTCTATTTTTTTTTGTTTTTTTACAATAAGCTGAAAAGCCAGAGAAACATAAATTTAAAATTGACCAGCACGCTTTGAAGATCACCCCCAAACCAGAATAAGGCATCCTTACAATTGTAAGTTAATAGAAAGATACAACTCAGTTTGCAAAAATTTATCTTGCAGGCCACTTCTGATACACCTGTATGAAATCAAAAGATGATGGGATGTGTATTTTTTTAAAATGTAAGGAGAAGTAGTAATGGGGATAGGCTTCATGTAAGGAGAATACACAAACTCCAATGAACCTGTTTTTACTAAACTATATCCCGGTTACTTTATGTAGCTTAACTCCCTGGAATTTGTATATTCCTGATGGATCAGAGGATGCATGCTGGATGGAGCTCTGTGGGCTTGAACTTGTCGTCCAGACCTGTCTGGCTTGCAGGGTATATTTTAAACTTTTTGACCTAGTCATGCATGGATGTTTCAAAATCATGATACTTCCCGTGGAAAGCTGAACTTCTGGCTTTTGAAATATGAGAAGAGCTGGCCACCCTGGGTAGAGTTGTTTGTGGTGGCTGGAGCCAGCAGTTAGCTGTTAGGTGTGGGGATGACAGTCTCACCTCCCCTGCTGTCCTCCTCATCCCACCTCTTCCTTGAGGGTGCTAAGGCACTTGTATGCCTCACAAACTTGAGTTTTCTAGCTTTGGTCCAGACAAACCCCTGCACCCAGCACTCAATCTCATTATAAGGGTTATTAAAGTTATAAACATCTTAAGACATGCTGGGGCAGTGTTTTTCAAATTTTTTTTATCTCACAGCACACTTGAACCTGTAGTTAAACTTCTGCGGCACATTTAAATTATGTTGATCAAAAAAAAGTTTTAAAAAATACATTAAACTGTGCTTCGAACATCTTTTGGAAATAATTAATGATCTTTAAAATTTTTCATGGCACATCTGATCTGTGCCTCTTACAGAACACTGGTTGAAAAAAACTGTGTCTAGGTACACATGATTCGCTAAAACTTCAAATCTTAATTTCCAGAAACTCATTTACACAAATTCAACCAATCAGTATCTGCCCTGGGTGTGCTTCCTGAAGTCAAGCTCTATGCAATGGCTAGGTTCCCTTTCTGTGTTTCCCTAAGGTGCATGGAGACACAGGAGAGTGTGTGGTCTCAGGAATTAAACTCAGGAACTTGGATCTTCCACTCGTTACTTGCTATGCGATGTTAGACAACTTATTTACGGTCCTGGAGCTTGATTCCTCAAACACAGATGGTTATAGTCATACTACCTCCTTAGATTATAATAAATATTAAATTACGTGCAAAAGCCTACTCTAGCCCACAGTAACCACCCAAAATAATTTCCCTTGAAACTCTGGTATGTAGGAAATGTGCATGGATACTTGCTGAAAATGCCGGTTTCTGGGTCCCTCTCTCAGGATTTTGATTCAGCATGTCCCAAATGGGGCTCCAGAGGTTGACATTTTAACATTTAATTGTGGGGCAGGAATTCTCAGATCACACCGCGACAGGCCACAGTCATTCCAGCGGTTGATGTGGAGAACAAGGAAGGAAGCCAGGGCCGATTTGCTGACTGGTCCTGGCCAGCAGGCTGATCCTGCAGCTTGAGCAGACACCCTGCCTAGGTCCTAACTACCTGCTCATCAGACATTTATTGCTTGCCTACTAGAAATGCACTGAAGTGGGACCTGATAGTCAAAGGTAGACGTGGTTTCTATTCTCAGGGAGCTCAGAAGCACTCCGCTGCTCTTCCTGCCACCATCCTTCAGTACCATCCAGCGAATACTGTCTTCTTCCCAAAGTAGCTCCTTGATTCCATCACTGTCCCTCCTCCCCACTTAGCACCATGCATCCTCATGCCGTATTAGAGTCTTGGATAACAGTTCCTTCAATATTACATGTGGACACTTAGCGTAGTGGTGTTTAGGTGGTTGTTATATGTTTGTGGAATTTTATTCCCTTGGACAAATCCGTCTTCTGAAACTTAGCTCCTATTCACTCATTTATAAAATATTTATGGAGCACCCTCTATAAGCCAGACAGTGTCCCAGAAGCTGAGGATATGGTAGTGGACAAAATTAAAATCTCTGCCCACACAGAGCTTTTAGCTGGGGAAGACAGGCCATGTTAACAAACTATTTTGAAGTCTTATCTGTTTGATTGTTATCTGTATGGTGACCTCTGCTGTGATCACATTTGCTCTCTGACTCCTGTGCTATTTTCCTGCCAGATGGACTTCTTTCTGGTCTACACAGACCCTATTTAGGTAGTGATTTTTATCTGTAAGCCTGAGAATTTTTATTCAAAGTGTCTGTGTTTCTTCCAGGCTTTGATGAAGATCAGCCATGCATTTTCAAAACCAGAAGCTTCCATAAGAGGCTAACTTTTAAAGATACAACTGTGTATTCTCTTCTTAGAGAATATTATGGAGAAAGCTTACTGAAGCCGAGAACCTCGCCTGTCCCATTTTTTGTTGTTCTTCGTAACCTTTCATTTTAAGCTATTATGCAAAATATAAAAATAAATGATTACAACAATCACAGTAGGGCTGAGTACATTGGATACTTTTTCTTCCATTCTTGAGATACTTTGCTAAGAAGAATATTTTCCAGCTCCATCCATGTAAACATGAAGGAGGTAAAGTCTCCATCTTTTTATGGCTGCATAGTATTCCATGGTATACATATGCCACAATTTATTGATTCATTCGTGGGTTGTTGGGCACTTGGGCTTCTTCCATGACCTGGCAATTATGAATTGGGCTGCAATGAACATTCTGATACAAATATCCTTATTGTAGTGTGATTTTTGGTCTTCTTGATATATACCTAGTAGAGGAATTATAGGATCAAATGGCAGGTCTAGTTTTAGTTTTTTAAGTGCTCTCCAGATGTCTTTCCAAAAGGAATGTATTACAATTACACCTATGTTTTATCCTATAAGGGTACATGTGAATCTCTCTAAATGTAGAATATAAATGTCTTGACACAATAACTAAGAAAATGACATGAAGGCTATGTTAACCAGTTGGATGAAAGTATTTCAAATTGTATATAGAACCAGCACTCTGTACCCCGTGAGCATTAATGTACACAGATATGATTTAATAAAAAATAAATGATTACTTTGCATTCATATTCTGTAACTTATTTTAAGTAGTACCATTCATAATTTATTAGTAACAGATAATTTTAAGTATGTGATTCTTTTATGTTTTACTGCATTCCTTTTGAGCTCTCTGTATTTTTCTAGTTCTAATACTTGTTCTAGAGAAATATAAATCCAATTTTATAATAAAAGTTACAGGGGGGCAGCTCCCATAGCTCAGTGGGTAGGGTACTGGCCACATACACTGGGGCTGATGGTTCAAACCCATCCCAGGCCTGCTAAAGACAACAATGACAACTGCAACAACAACAATAAAAAAAAATAGCCAGGCGTTGTGGCGGGCGCCTGTAGGCCCAGCTACTTGGGAGGCTGAGGCAAAAGAATCACTTAAGCCCAAGAGTTTGAGGTTGTTGTGACATCACGGCACTCTACCCAGGGTGACAGCTTGAGATTCTGTCTCAAAAAGAATAAATAGGGAGGCACCTGTGGCTCAGAGGAGTAGGGTGCTGGCCCCATATACCAGAGGTGGTGGGTTCAAACCTGGCCCCGGCCAAAAATTGCAATAAGTAAATAAATAATAAAAGTTACAGAGTTTCAATATAACACATATTCTACAAAATGAGTTATATCTGAAAATTCAGGTAAAGAAATTAATTTTAATTTCTACTCCAAAGTGGCAACTTTTTGTGAAAATGCCACAAACTGTATTATTTCTATCCTTTTGCCCAGATATATTTGTGTATTTGACCTTGATCCATTATCATCTTTGACTCTCTGTTGTGTATATTTTGTCATTTCCCATGTCTAAATTACTTCCTCTTGACAAGATGAACTGGATTAATGGAAATTCTTCAGGAAAAAATTCAAACGCCAGGAATCTTACTTTGTGCTGTGAAATGCAAAAGAAGCAATTTGATTTGAAAATAAATCAGTCTTCAGTCAGGCAACTGGTGACTAGGCAGATAGGATAATAATAATTTGGTTTGTGGATGTCCATCTAACCAATGGGGAAGTTGCTGTGATGAACACAAGTGCAAACTGCCACATCAGGACTTAATTTCAGTTTGTACATATGCAACCACTGAAAGTGGCCACAGGCAGGTGGAACTATCCAGCACACCATTTGCAGTTTTAGAACTGTAAAATCTGGTTGTCCTATTTGTTTTGTTTTTTGAGACAGAGTCTCAGTCTGTCACCTTAAGTAGAATGCCATGGTATCATAGCTCATGGCAACCTCAAGTTCTTGGGCTCAAGGGATCCTCTTGCCTCAGCCTCCTGAGTAGCTGGAACTACAGGCTCCTGCTGGGACTACTATGCCTGGCTACTTTTATTAGAGACAGGATCTTGCTCTTGCTCTTGCTCTGGCTGCTCTTGAACTCCTGAGCTCAAGCGATCTACCAGTTTCAGCCTCCCAGAGTGCTAGGATTATAGGCATGATCCACCACCCCTGGCCTTGTCTTTTCTGATAGGATAAGAATTCAGACATCAGAGCTGAGTTCGGAGTTCATGCCTGTAATCCTAGCACTCTGGGAGGCCTAGGCACCTGGATTGCTTGAGGTCAGGGAGTTTAAGACCAGAAACACAGCACCACTGCAACCCCCATCTCTGTAAAAAATAGAAAAATGTGCTGGGTGTGGTGGATTGGTTAGACCTAGGAGTTCAAGATTGCACCGTATTCTAGTCTCAGAGACAGAGCAAGACTCTTATCTCAAAAAAAAAAAAAAAAAAATCAGACAATAGGATGTTGGCACAATCCTACCAGAACTCAAAAAAACCCATTCCTTGCTATTCCTTTTTTTTTTTTTTTTTTTGTAGCTGAAGAGGAGAGATGGGATAAAGGAAAATTGGGCCCATACAAAGCAACAGTGATTAGTTGAACAGAGCTTGTGGGAATTCCTTTTTGTTTTAACTGATGTTTCCCACTGAGCCGACATTTAGAGGTTGAAATGGGAGTGCACACCTTAGCTGGGGTGTCTTCACCTTAGGTTGAAACGGGAGGTGACAGAAGGAGAGGTGCCTTGGAGAGGCGCATATGGCAGTGGTAAAGGGAATGAAAGAAATGCAAGTTTCACAGACCCAAAACATAGCTTTGCCGAGTCCCTTGCTTTTGCTGGGCTGCTCTAATGGGTGCCTCCTTTATCAATCCTCGGCTCCCACCCTTAACGCTGTTCTTACCATCTCCATCCCCCGACATCATGCCTCTCCAGGAAGACCTTTGACCAGCTGGGATGGCTGTACCTCCCTGCTTTAGTAGCTGGTGGTAAAATTTCTCTCCTGGAGTGCATATACTTGTATGTTTATTCACTCTCCTGCCTTTATGGAATTACCTTAGAAATTGAGCTGTTGGAGCAGCGCCTGTGGCTCAAGGAGTAGGACGCAGGCCCCATATGCTGGAGGTGGTGGGTTCCAACCCAGCCCCAGCTAAAAACCGCAAAAAAATAAAAATAATAATAATAATAAATAAAATTTAAAAAGTAAAATAAAAGTCACAGTAGTGACTTAAAAAAAATAAAAAGAAATTGAGCTGTTAAGGGTTGTGTTCCAACACATTTATTTTTTTGAACAAAAATTTTAATGACCAAAAGCCCAAGCTCATGGCTGTAGTAACTGAAGTTGGTGTCTATAATTTTTCATATCTCAAATTTGTAGAAACTATTACCAGTCTAGCTTTTTTTTTTAAACTTCAACTTGTAAAGGAAGTTTTCCCTTCCTCCTAAGCTCTCTTTTTATGTCCAGTAGGAGCAGCTCTTGTGATTATCATCAGTCAGAGAGGGTCCACACAAATGAGTGAACAACAAGAAATCACCGTGTTGCCAAGAGATCTAAGGATTTTTTCCTCTAATCCTTGTCATAGCCAATGTCTTTTTGGAAGACATATTTTCGTTTCATTACCATATTAGGTGCCTAAGAGTTTAAAAGTCAATTTATGATCACTAAACTTCTGACTATCTTAGAAACTTTTTCTTGAGACAGAATCCTACTCCGCTGCCCAAGCTAGAGTACAATGGTGTCATCATACCTCACAGCAACCTTGACCTCCTGGGCTGAAGCAATCCTCCCACCTCAGCCTTCCAAGTAGCTGAGACTACAGGCTCTCGCCACCACATACAGCTAAGACTATCTTAGCATTTAATTTGCTCTACAACCTGGCTAGAGAGGCTGACACATGGCTCCGTGTCTTCATACACAGGACAAATGATACACGCTGAACAGGGAAAGTGGGGCCCTTTTCCTGTTAGTCTGGGGAATATGATTGTTTTTGTGTGTGTGTTGGAGAGCGAGGGCTACTGGTTGAGGGTGGATTTCTGAACTACCCCAGAGAGCATAATTAGAAATCTTCTGTCAGGCTCAGAGAGGAGTAATCAGGTTGGCTGGATAGGGAGACAGAAAAAGATCTGGATAATTAAGGGCACTAGGATTGCTTAACATACAAAGGGGCAAAGAAAATTTTTGTATCCTAATAGGAGTAGAAAAACCTGAGGAGATTCCAGCTAACTTTACACAGGTTAAAGTGTTTTGATTCAGGAAAAAATAGAAGTTTCAGGGGTCAGGGCTGAAAAGAGCACCTGTGGCTCAAAGGACTAGGGCACCAGCCCCATATACCAGAGGTGGTGGGTTCAAACCCGACCAAAAACTGCAAAAAAAAAAAATAGAAGTTTCAGTCTGGGCGCAGTGGCTCATGCCTGTAATCCCAGCACTCTGGGAGGCCAAGACAGGTGGGTTGCCTGAGCTCACAGATTGGAGACCAGCCTGAACCAGAGCGAGACCCCCATCTCTAAAAAAATAGCTAGCCGTTGTGATGGGTACCTGTAGTCCCAGCTACTCAGAAAGCTGCGGCAAGAGAATCACTTGGCCCAAGAGTTTGAGGTTGCTGTGAGCTGTGACACTACAGCACTTTATAGCAGGTGACAAAGTAAGACTCTGTCTCGAGGAAAAAAAAATAGAAGTTTCAATCACAGCTGAACATAAAAAAGGGGAACTTTTAATCTAGCAGCAAAAATTGACATGAGTTGATTAATAATATACACTGGCCTAAAGGTGGTATTCCACGCTGCTGGCATGTTGGGGGATGGTCATTAATCACCTGTTATATTCCCTTCATTATCTATTTAATATTTCTGCAGTACAAGCATCTGGGTAAAGTGGCTACCCAGATATTTGGAAAGTCAGCTTCTACACAAACCTAAGAACACTTTAAAATTTGCATCAAGTTTGATCCTGGTCTTATTCTATCTGGGGCAGGGTGTTCATGAGGACAGACCTGCTCATGAAATCAATTTGGAAGGCTTGAGATACCTTCCAAATAGACTTTTCTAGCTTAATAATAACCAACTATATATTTATCCTGAGGGAATTTTTCCACAAGCTTTCATTTTCACTTTGTTGACTTGTGATAGTTAGTGAAAACTAAGGGATTTTCCCCATAAATCTAGATATCAACCATTACAAACATGGCTGAAGATTCTTCCAAAATGAATATAGCCAACCTGCCAACTGATTAAGAAACTATCCAACCAGGGGCGGAGGCTCATTCCTGTAATCACACTCTGGGAGGCCAAGGTGAGAGGATTTTGTGAGTTCAGGAGTTTGAGACCAGCCTGAGCAAGAGTGAGACCCTATCTCTACTAAAAATCCAAAAAACTAACCTGGCCCCATGGAGGGCACTTGTAGTTCCAGCTACTAAGGAGCCTGAGGCAAGAGAATTGTTTGAACCCCTGTGCCGCCCTCCATGGAAGATTTTAAGAAGGGGAGCAGAGTGTTCTTTTTAGACCTACGAGGCAAGTCATGTTCTCTTCTGATGTCTCTGGGAAAGAAAGAAGCTCTGGTCCACATAAAGATGTTTTATGACTGATGCCTACCTAAGAGATCTCAGTGATCAAATCTCAGAAACGTGTCTCTAGACGCGGCTTTACCTCTCTAAAACTGTGCAGCACTGAGCTTCCTAAAGAAAGATTTTGTTTGTAGTATAATTATAGGCTTCTGAAGAGTACCCTGCCTAAGTCTTTTCTACATTCCCAACTGTTGCTCCTTCCTTAAAATACACATATTTCATACCTATGTGTGACCTCTTGACAGTTCCGACACCCACATACTATGCACTGGAATGACTTTTCCCACTAGCGGGCCACATGCACAAAATAGTTTTATGACACATGGTTGTCAGATGGGCCATCTCTCAAGTGGCATATACTCAGCCCCTCACGGTTAGCATCTCCCACCACTTAATGGACAGATTTAGTCACAAGTCAAGCAGAGATTCTAACAGGTAGGCAAGAATTTCATTAGAAGGAAATTGTCTAGAATTTCAGCAAGCAAACTTAACAGTTAATTTTTTTATTGGTGGGAACATCGTACAATTTTTTTATTGGTGGGAACATCGTACACAATTCCACTGAGTCAAGACACTTGGAAAGGGGCTTTGCGACAGATATGTCCAAAAGACGTGACGTGCTGGCTGGCCTGGCCTCCCCATAGTGAGCAAGAGAAATCGGTCAGTAACTCAGAGGAGTTAGTGGGGTGCAGGGACTCATGCCCGAGTCACCCAGTGCAGTTCAAAGGATGCCCCTCATCATGGGAAATGACTATGCAATGACGACCAGAAGAGAATAGAAAAGTTGAAAAGGATTTTTGGTATTTGTTCAGTTAGTTTTTCTGGACTCCCCAAAGTAGCCACCAGACCATTAACTGTGGGAGCTACAACTCAAGAAAATGCAAATGTCTATCTCCATATGAAAGTACTTTTCTGTGGAGACCAGCATTTGCAGAGAACCAGAGATTTAATTTGCTTATTTACTCTTTCATTGGGTTGTCAGAAAAAGTTTATTGATCACCTATGATATAACAAATGCTGCACCTGCTCCTACAGACACGACTACAAAGAGGAACCAAATCCTGCCCCTCAGGGGCCTCCAGCCCTTTGCCCCATTTTAGGTTCTGCATATGTGGTTTGGGGCAAATCTACACAACTCGACCTGTTCCGTTTGGGTGTTTTTGTTTTTTGTTTTGAGATACAGTCTCTCTCTCTGTTATCCAGGCTAAAGTGGCATGACCTTAGCCTAGCTCACAGCAGCCTCAAACTCCTGGGCTTAAGAGATCTTCCTGCCTCAGCCTGAGTAGCTGGGATTATGGGCACCCACCACAACACATGGCTAACTTTTTTTTTTTTTGAGACAGAGTCTCCATGTGTTGCCCTTGGTAAAGTACTGTTGTGTCATAGCTCACAGCAATCTCAAACTCTTGGGCTTAAGCAGTTCTCTTGCCTCAGTCTCCCAAGCTAGGACTACAGGCACCACAATACCCAGCTATTTTGTTGTTCTTATTGTCATTGTTGTTTAGCAGGCCTGGGCCAGGTTCAAACCCTCCAGCCCAGGTGCATGTGGCTGGTGCTCTAACCACTGAGCTACCTGCGCCAAGCCACACACCTGGCTAATTTTTCTATTTTGAGTAGAGATGGGGTTCTGCTCTTGCTCAGGCTGGTCTCAAACTCCCAATCTCTAGCAATCCTTCTGTCTCAGTGCTAGGATTACAGGCGTGAGACACTATACCCAGCTTGGGTGACGTAAGTGACTTGAACTCATCAAGAATCACTTCTCAGGACAGCGCCTGGGGCTCAAAAGGGTAGGGCACAGGTCCCATATGCTGGAAGTGGCGGGTTCAAACCCAGCCCCAGCCAAAAACTGAAAAAAAAAAAAAAAACAGATTCTCACTAAAAATGCTGTGTCTAGATATAACAAAAAAAAATTTGGGCAGCACCTGTGGCTCAAAGGAGTAGGGCGCCAGCCCCATATGCTAGAGGTAGCAGGTTCAAACCCGGCCCCAGCCAACAAAACCAAAAAATTTTGGAGTGGTGCCTAGTGGCTCAGTGAGTAGGACACCGGCCCCATAGACTGAGAGTGGTAGGTTCAAACCCAGCCCCAGCCAAACTGCAACAAAAAAATAGCTGGGTGTTGTGGTGGACGCTTGTAGTCCCAGCTACTCGGGAGGCTGAGGCAAGAGAATCGCCTAAGCCCAGGAGTTGAAGGTTGCTGTGAGCTGTGATGCCACAATACTCTACTCTAAAAAAAAAAAAAAAATTCTCATGACTATTTAAAAGACCTCATTAAGAAACTATACTTGGAAAAAAATATGTGACAATGGACTTCTTTATTCTAAGATGAGGAAATAGAGAGGGTGCCCCCCCAAAATGTGTACACATTTTAAGAAAGGAAAAAATGTGTTAAAATTGTAATATTCAATATATTGTCAATAACATTTATTCTTTTGTATATTTTATCTCTTGTAATTGAGTAAGTCAAGCATGACTTGAGTATTATAATTTTAATAGTTTTTTTCTTTCTTAAAATGTATATTCCTTTTTTAGTACCCTCTATATTGCTGAGCACCATATATGTTTGCATAACCACAACAGAGGCTAAGGGGAGACACTCGTGGGGGCCCCTTTCATTCAGTTGTCTTAGAACGGCATCTCTCCTCTCTGTAACAGAGCAGCACACGGGATCCATCCAACTGTACTGGCTCCACACAGACTCAGCATAGTCAGATGGACTTGGCTTTCGTAGAGGAGTAAAAAGCCTTACAAATAAGGACAGAGCCTGGGGATGGAGGTAAATCTAGTTTTAGACTGACTCCCTTTGCCATGTCCCCTTACTTCTGAGGCCATTGTACCAGAAGTCCCTTCTCCTAACATTCCAGTATTCTATGATGAAGGTCGTGCTACGCAGTATATTTTGTGATTTCTTTTGTTTTTTGGAGACAGAGTCTCACAGTCACCTGGGGTTGAGCGCCATGGCATCATAGCTCATAGCAACCTCAAACTCTTGGGCTCAAGTGATCCTCTCGCCTCAACCTCCTAAGTAGCTGGGACTGCAGGCACTTGCCAAAATGCCTGACTGGTGACAGAGTCTCTTGCTTGCTCAGACTGGTCTCAAACTCCTCAGCTCAAGCTGTGATCCTCGGCCTCCCAGAGTTCTGGGATTACAGGTGTGAGCCATTGCACCCAGACTTATTTTGTGATTTTAATTCATCAGTTAGGTATTTCATCAATAGCCAAACTTGCTTCAATGCTAAGATTAGAACAATCCTGGTTAATAAAGAACTAAAATAAAGGCTCGGTGCCTATAGTTCAACCGGCTAAGGCGCCAGCCATGTACACCTAAGGTGGCGGGTTCGAATCCCCAGCCCGGACCCGCCAAACAACAATGACGGCTGCAACCAAAAAATGGCCAGGCGTTGTGGGGGGCGCCTGTGGTCCCAGCTACTTGGGAGGCGGAGGCAGGAGACTCGCTTGAGCCCAGGAGTTGGAGGTTGCTGTGAGCTGTAATGCCATGGCACTCTACCCAGGGGGACAGCTTGGGGCTCTGTCTCAAAAAAAAAAAAAAAAGAACTAAAATAAATGAGCCATTCTACACCTCTCCTAGCACTCTCCTTTCCAACTCTCTGTCCAGAAGAACAAATAAGCAGCAAACAGCAATAAAGTAATTCCCAAGCAAAGATTATTTTTGTCAATTAGGAAAATTGAACTCTTCTCTGTTTATACATATCTATTATACAAATAAATATGTGTGCATATTTATAGATGTGTATATATGTTTATCATTTATCTATTAAATGTGAATAGCCCCAAATAATAAAGTTACAATAGCTGATATTTATTCAGTACACACCCTATGCCAAGCTCTGTTGAAGACTTTATATACGTTACCATCATTTCTTCTATTTCCAGTCTTCTATTTGTTCTTTTGTGCATATATGTGTATATATATATAATTTTTTTTTAAACAGTCTCCCTTTGTCATCCAGGCTCAAGTGCAGTGCAGTAGCTCACTGCAACCTCGAACAATTCTGGGCGCAAGCAATTCTCTTGCCTCAGCCTCCTGAGCAGCTGGGACTACACGTGTGCACCATCACACCCAGGTCAGTTTTCATAGAGATGGGGTCTCGCTCTTGCTCAGGCTGGGCCCTAACTCCTGGCTTCAGGTAATCTTCCCACCTCTGCCTCCTCCAGTGTGGGGACTACAGGCATGAGCCATGCGCCCAGCCCTTTTGAGTGAGACCTGAACTCCCAGGCTAGAGTTCAGTGTTATCTTCCCACTTCAGCCTCCCAAATAGCTGGGACTACAGGTGTGTGCCACCACACTTGGCTGATTTTAAAAAATTTTGGTAGAGGCTCGGCACCCGTAGCGCCGTGGTTATGGCTCCTACCACGTACACTGAGGTTGGTGGGTTCAAACCTGGCCTGTGCCACCTAAACAACAATGACAACTGCATCAAAAAATAGCTGGGTGTTGTGTCAGGCGCCTGTAGTCCCAGCTACTTGGGAGGCTGAGGCAAGAGAATCACTTAAGCCCAAGAGTTTGAGATTGCTGTGAGCTGTGATGTCACAGCACTCTACTGAGGGTGACATAGTTAGACTCTGTCTAAAAAACAAAACAAAACAAGACCTTCCTGGAAATGTATGCATTTGATCATGCTTGTCTGGGGTGGGGGAGGGCAGAGATTCTGGTTCCACAAAAACTCTCCTCTTTTGGACAAAAAGGAAAATTCCATGGAGTTTATGGACAATGGGAGACATTTCCATCTCTAGTGAGATCAGAAAAAAAAAAAAGTAAATCTCAGCAAGGCTCAAGGAAAATTTTCCTGGCAATGAAGTATATACTTGATGAGTTATTGTGATATTTGAACCAAATGCTCTGGAAAAAGATTACAAAATAAATGTTCACATAACTGAGACAATTCAGGTCTGGTTATTTGGGTCTGGACCATACCAGAATCCATATTAGTACTGAAACTTCTTGGGATCAGTAATTTCCATCTCCTCAGCTCATGTGAAACTTCCAAAGCGATGATGGAACATTTAGTAGCATAAGGGATATGTTTCATATTATGATGATTATAATGCTGCATGTTTTCCCCAAATGTACAAATAGAAAATGTGCCATGTTTTACTCATATGCCTGCACATGGAAAACAGAAATAAAAATTGTTTACTTTGGTGACAACAAATGTCATTCTCTTGCTTAGTGGCTTTTGATATCCTTCAGCCAAACCAAACATGCAGCTTCTCAAGATACCAGAATCTGTATTAAATACAATAAGGGTTTGGTTTTTTTACTCTCAGCCCTCCTTCCCTTCCTCTCTCTCTCTCTTTCTCTCCTTTATTTTTTCCTCTCTTTTTTTAATGGTTCCATTGTTACATGTGAAATGGTGTGCATACAAATGAAATGGGAATGTCATATGTACACACTTGTCATATGGGTCACTTGCTTTCACAATAGCACTAATAGTGTTTGCTGCTGTTTTGTAAGTAATTAGAAAAGCAAGTGACCCATAAAGATTCTAAATTATTTATTACTGTCTTCTCCTCAAATGGATATCACTAGAATCTTCAATATTAATGTCTTCCTTACAAGTGTAAGGCTGGAAGATGGAAGTCAATGGCTTATATTGATAAATTAAACACTTATGAAATGTTATCAGATGAATAGCTGATCCTGATCAAACCAAAATAGTGCCTTGCTTAATGCATGCATTATCTAAGTATTTATCTATGTTTATGTAGTCTTAAAAATTATAATATCTTCTTTAAATGAATCTCTTTTAGAGGCATGAGCTGTTTGAGTCAGTTCTCTTAAGTCAAGCACAAACTTACCAATCAAAAGTTCAATAACAAGTATGATATGAAGCTGAGCATGGTGGTTCAAGCATGTAATCCTAGCACTCAGGGTGGCTGAGGTGGGAGGATTGCTTGTATCCAAGAGTTTGAGACTAGCCTAAGCAAGAGGAAGACATCTCTACAAAAAAATATAAAAAATTAGCTGGGCATGGTGGTGGGCACCTGTAGTCCCAACTACTCAGGAAGTTGAGGCAGGTGGATCACTTGAGCCTAGGACTCTGAGGTTGTGGGGAGCTGTGAAGATGCAAATGCACTCTAGCCGGGGGAACAGAGCAAGATTCTATCTCCAAGAAAAAAACAGTATGGTGAGCAAGTGCAAATTAAGCCAGGCCTGGGTAATGGGCATGGTTGTCAGAAGCCAGCCTAGGTGGTAAGGCTTGGGTTCAAAAAAAAAAAAAATGCAAGCATAGAACAGGAAAAATGCAAATATATCCAGTGTGGATATCGTTGGAAAGCAAGTTGCTCCTCAGTCAAACTCCACAGAGTGCAGGAGTGAAGGCAGAGGTCATTAAGCTGATGGATGTCAAAAAGGACAGCTTGCCTGGGTCAGCTGTCATCTCTATCAGGAGTGCTACATAAAACCGTACAGATAGCCCATCTGCTCCCCCAAAGAGCATCCTCACTAAAGGAGCATGAGAACACCTGAAATTTGTCAAGGTAAAACTCAAAGACATCTTCCCAAAGAGGGCTACCTCTTCCCAATTGCTTTGGAATTAGTGACACTGCCGTCATCCTCCAGATTCCTGGTGGATTTTTTTTTTTTTTGGACACTGTCCCTTCCAGTCTATCTGTGTGCCCCTCTCTGATCCAACCCAGCAAGTCTCCCGGCTCTCATGCCTGGGATGCCACAGCATAAGATACCTAAAGTACCTTTTTCATCACTGTCAATTTCCTGCAAGAGAACCTGCTGTGACGTGTGTCCTCCTTGAGACCCCTTGCAATCGCCCAGGGCTGGGCTCCTTTTGTCTTCCTGAGTTAAACTGTTACTCCTGCCATGTGCTTGTATTTTTCCTGAACCCAAGCCTTACCACCTGCTACCTTGCCCCCCAAATTTGGGTTTCCAAACCTGTCCTCAAACCCTTTTCAAGGTTTGCTCCTTTTGCATTTAAGGATATGTTTCTTTGCACACTTCTTCTCTTTGGGGCATATCTGCAGCTAGGGCTCGGAGGCAGGGTGGTATGAGTGGCTCCTACCCCGTGCATGTCAAAGAGTAAGTGCTCAGGGGATGTCCACTGAACAGATAAAGGCTTGGGAGAGCTGTGATACCGTCATTGCATGGGAGAGAATACTAAAAAGGAGAAAAGGCTCAGCACCTGTAGCTCAAGTGACTCAGGCACCAGCCACATACAACAGAGCTGGCGGGTTCAAATCCAGCCCCGGCCCGCCAAACAACGATGACAACTACAACTTCAAAATAGCCAGGCATTGTGGCAGACGCCTGTAGTCCCAGTTACTTGGGAGGCTGAGGCAAGAGAATCACTTAAGCCCAAGAGTTGGCAGTTGCTGTGAGCTGTGACAACACAGCACTCTACCCAGGGTGACAGCTTCAGACTCTGTCTCAAAAAATAATAAATAAATAAATAAAATAAATAAAATAAACAGGAGAAAGGTAGATTTGCTTTTCAGTATAAAAAACTTCGGCCAGGTGTGATGCCTCACAATTGTAATCCCAGTGTTCTGGGAGGCTGAGGCAGGAGGATTGCTTGAACCCATGCATTGAGATCAGCCTGAGCAAGAGTGAGACCCTGTCTGTACAAAAAATAAAAAAAAAATCTAGCTGGATGTGGTGGCACCTCCTTCCAGTCCCAGCTGCTCAGGAGGCTGAGGTAGGAGAATCGAGTGAGTCTGGGAAATAGAGGTTGCAGTGAGCTATGATGATGCCTCTAGGCAACAGAGTGAACCCAGTCTCTAATAAGAATAAAGAAATAAAATTTTCATAATATTTTTAATAATTTTCATAAATTTTTCGTATTTTTCTAGCACACAATAAAGAAAATGCTATATTGAAGCAAATGGATATAACTTAAGTTAGAATGCAATGAAAATTACTTTTTAAATGGTGTATTGAAATAAAAGATGTAGTTGAAAAGAACAATGGACAAATGAACTTGTCTAATACCTTCTTATAGACAAGGAAAGAGATAGAAAATTTGTGATGTTCAGGATTCAGGCCTAGATCTAAAAAAAACATAAAGAAGTTTATGATGGGAGATCACACACCACTGCCTTCACACACCCACACACTATGGGATTTGGGGGTAGGATTAGAAAAGTCAAATTCCATACTCCCAAAATAGTAGAAAATAGTAGGAATGGCCAACTGGTCCAAGAGAGAGCTGTCAACTGCCCACTGGCCCTACCCCAACTAAAGTAACTTCCCGAAATAATTCTTCTTCAAAAAGGCATTATCTATGCAGAGAATTCTTTATTAATAACCTACATCAGGGTTTGGCAAACTATCCATGGGCCACATCCAGCCCGCCTCCAGTTTTGGTAACTAGAAGCTGCTTGGAGTCCAGCCACACTTACTTGTATTTGTGTTGTCAACGGCTGCTTCCCACTACAATGACAAGAGCTGAGAAGTTGTGACAGCGACCCCACAGCTCACAAAACTGAAAACCTAGATGATGATTGAAATGGCTTTTTACGGGAAAAGTTTGTTGACCCTTGACCTACATGATCTAAGGATATACATACATAGTACAACCTCTGCAATGGACCGTAAGGGAAAAGTCAACATACAGAGGTGGTCAGTGTAAGGAACCAGGCCTACTGTACTGACATGGACATGTGGTGCATGTCCAGTCTATGAAAATTAGGTCAACTTAGCTCGGCGCCCATAGCACAGTGGTTACAGCACCAGCCACATACACCGAGGGTGGAGGCTTTGAACCCGGTCCGAGCCAACTAAACCACTACAACAAAAAAATAGCTAGGTGTTGTGGTGGGTGCCTGTAGTCCCAGCTACTTGGGAGGCTAAGGCAAGAGAATCACTTAAGACCAAGAGTTGGAGGTTGCTGTGAGCTGTGATGCCACAGCACTGTACCAAGGGCAACATAATGAGACTCTGTCTCAAAAAACGAAAAAGAAGAGAAGAAAATTAGGTCAACTTAAGGAGGTAGCTGATGTACGGAGGTGGTCAATTATGGAGCTTCTACTGTAGTATGTGATTTGGCTGGAAATGCTATTAACTTGCTTCCTCCAGTGGGAATGTAGGATGATTGGAGGTATTGTTTCTGAACTAAGTTAGAGATCCAGGCCTCCCATGTGTTCTTCCCACCAAAGGAAGACTTAGGGCCTGGAGTCTATCTAGGTGGCTAAGAAAGCAGGTGCCTCTGATTCCCAACTAGAGTGATGGTAGAACAGAGAGTTCCACCTTTTGGAAATCCCTCAGTGGCAAGCCAAATGTTTGGTCATGGCAAGATGTAGTGGATAGATCGTGGGGCTTGGGGCAGATTGACTTGGGTTCAAATCCCACTTGGGACTTTACACTGTGCAGCCTTGGGCAAGTTACTTAATCTCCCTCAATCTCAGCTATCCTATCTATGAATTGAGACTGAGTTTACACTGAGGAGTTGGGGGTTTTTTGTTTTGTTTTGTTTTTTGAGACAGAATCTCATTATGTCACCCTCGGTAGAGTGCCCTGGCGTCACAGCTCACATCAATCTCCAACTCTTGGGCTTAAGCAATTCTCTTACCTCAGCCTCCCAAGTAGCTGGGACTACAGGTACCAGCCACAACATCCTATTTTTTTGTTGCGGTTGTCATAGTCGTTTACCTGGCCCAGGCTGGGTTGGAACCCACCAGCCTGGGTGTATGTGGCCAACGCCATGACCACTGTGCTACCCACACCAAGTCCTAAGTTGGACAAGCACAAGCCCAAGTTGTTTTAAGGATTAAAGAAAGAGGCTAGGATATTATAGGCAATGGCTAAATTCTAGTTCTCTTTCCACCCTTTTGTCTGCCATGAGCCTCCCGAGTAGCTGGGACTATAGGTGTGCATCACTATGTCCACCTGGCTAGTTTTTCTGTTTTTAGTAGAGACGGGTTTTGCTCTTGCTCAGGCTGGTCTCAAACTCCTGAGCTCAAGCAATCCACCTGCCTTGGCCTCCCAGAGTGGTAGGATTATATGCGTGAGCCACAGCTCCCAGCTTAGAAAGAAATATTTTTAATTCCTTTCTGGCCAAGTACAGTGGCTCATGCCTATAACCTTAAGACCTTGAGAGGCCAATAAGGGAGAATTGCTTGAGACCAAGAATTCAAGATCAGCCTGGGCAACATAGTAAAACCCCCCATCTCTGCTGAAACAACAAAAATAAAAATTATCTGGGTATGGTGGTGTATACCTATAGTCCTAGCTACTTGGGGGAGCTGAGGTGGGAGCATTAATTGAGCCCAGAATTTGAGGTTACATTGAGATATGATTATGCTACTGTGCTCCAGCCTAGGTAACAGAGACCCTGTCTCAAAAAAAAAAAAAAAAATTCATGTCTTATGTTCTCCATTTTCTAATGATGTAATCTCTTTACCCCTTATAGATAAATACCATAATAAACAAATAACTTGTTCTTTGGTGAAGAAGGTAGCCCATACACATATAATTGCCTGATTTTGAACTTTATACATGTTTTGTGTTTCACTGACTGAGACAAGTGGTTGTTTGATCCTGTTTTGAGCAACTGTGGATGCTTCACAAGGTTCTGCTCTGCCCAACTAGTTATATTGCCTCAAGTACATGATCAGGTGAAGACCTTCTGGGGCACAAGGGTCTGGGCCTTTATCTAAAGTAGCATTTCATGTTTCTAACAGGAAATGTTGGCAGGAAGTTGACAGAGCCTGAGAGTGTTACCTCACACGTGATTTGTCTGATGGATCGGTATGACCCAAGGCGCTAAGAGGATCAACCTGCTTGTTAATTTTTTAAAGAGGATGGTAATACACAGAAAGTGGTGTATAAATCCAGTAGCAACCTGCGTGCCTTCAAAAGTCCCCAGAAGGACATCAAAGGCACAAGGCAGTGTCAATCTCATTCCAGTAACAACAGTTTGATTTAACATCTAGTTTGTTAGCAAATGTGCAAGATAGAATTAAAAATGTGTACTCCTGCAGTAATTTATATTCTAAATTATACTGAGACTCCCAGCTAGTCCCCCCCCCCAATTCAATTTCCTTTAGGCTGTGACTATATGAATTTGAGGAATCAAATGTTTACTGGATGAATTAGTCAAATCAATCTAAAACTATCAGCATTTTAATTTAATATCCAGTTTCTTAGTAACAATATGGAATGGAATTAAATAATGTGTACTTCTGTTGTAATAGGTCATCTCCATGGTTCAAAATACCCACGATCATAGCTGGCTTCCAATAAATTTACTAGAGCCTGTGGCCATATGCTTTTAAGGACTCAAACTTTTTACTGAATTCATTGATCAAATCAGTTAAACATATAAATTCAGTGAAAAAAAAATAGCCAAACTGGTTGTATGGCTGATTTGAGTGGCTAATGCAGCAAAATGAGTTGAATTATTAGCTCAAAATACATACTGCCTTAATTTGATCTAAGCTACAAACATCTTTTTTTGCCTTTTTGGTTAGGACAATACCAAAAAAAACATTAGTTTCCAAATTTGGCTGTGCATTAAAATAACCAGGAAAGTTTTTAAAATTTCCAAAGCCCAACCTATATCCTGATCAAGACCATCAGAATCTCTGGCATGAAACCCAGGCATCAGTCTCCTGATGATTCCAATGTTCAGATAAACTTGGGAACCACTAGTATACAGTTCAAATAGTAATAAAGCCACTGACCTATGTTTTGTGTTAAGATGGAAGCCTAAGTTGGAGAAGGAGAAAACAGTAAGACTTTACAATAATATAATAGTAATTATTATAAACTAATAATTTATTATATACCGTAGAACTTCCATAGTTGACCACTTCCCTACATTGACCACCTCCTTAAGTTGACCTAATTTTCGCAGACCAGACATGCACCAGAGGTATGTATTAGTGCTGTAGGCCTAGTTTCCTATGTTGATCACCTCCACATGATGACCAGCTTGTTACAGTCTCTTGGGTGGTCAACTTACAGAGGTTTTACTGTAATTTGTTCCTGCTACAGGAAAAAAAAAAAGCAATATCTAACTCTTTACTTAGTTATTACCAAGTGCCAGGCATTTTCTTGTGTTATTTTATTAAATTCCCACACACATCACCTAATAAAGTCAGTAGGATTATTGTGCTCATTTGACAAATGGCGAAACTGAAGCACAAGAGGGTTGATACTTGTTCAAAGACACCCTACTAGCAAGTGGTGGATTGAAAGTCAGCACCATGGCAGTGACCAAAGCCCCCACTTGAATTCTTTCTTAAAACCAGTGACTTAAAAACTCGATGCTCTTTGCGCAGCTCCTGTGGCTTAGAGGGTAGGGCGCCAGACCCATATACTTAGGGTGGCAGGTTCAAACCCAGCCGGGCCAAACTGCAACCAAAAAGTAGCTGGGTGTTGTGGCAGGCACCTGTAGTCCCAGCTACTCAGGAGGCTAAGGCAAAAGAATCGCCTAAGCCCAGGAGTTGGAGGTTGCTGTGAGCTGTGTGACACCACGGCACTCTACCAAGGGTGATAAAGTGAGACTCTGTTTCTACCAAAAAAAAAAAAAAATGCAATGCTCCTTTAGGTCTTTGAACTTGGTTATCTTATCTCTTATTGGTTTATTTCACTTTTCCTTGTTTCTGGATGCCAAGGCCTCTCCGAATAGTACACAAAAACAATTTCTGACACCCCTGGGAAAGAGGCAGGCCTGGCTTTATGGATATCATAGGCAGAGGAGTTAATATTTTGCATTAAGATCTCCTTCTCTCGGCTCAGCGCCT